>NW_026962011.1:2874277-3182079 GCF_032445375.1 Bacillus rossius redtenbacheri | reverse complement strand
GAGGGAGGTTCGGTCACCATGTTTTTTTGCTCTCACCAGGTTCTAACTGAGGACGCCGAGCTCCATATCGTAAATGTATGTTTTTAAAATTATTTTATCAAATTTTTATTAATTGAATTTTATATTAATTTTATAATTTTTTCATTAATATCGGATAATAAATAAATATTTTAAAGATGGCGGCCGTAACAGAATTTGCAATGGTGACGTCATAATCCAAGATGACATATTCCATGATGACGTCAGAGGCTTATCGGAGGCTGTAGACATGGATGCTTAAGCCTCTATATGGACATTTCAAGGTGATGGTATTTTTAAGGACTAAAACGGGAAATTTTCCTCTAAAAGGGAATTTTTGAGTCATTTTGAGTCTTTTTAAGGAATTTCGAGGAATTTTTGAGTCCAAGATGGCCGCCGTGTCGTCACAATCCAAGATGGTGGTGGTTCGGCCACACACCACAGCCAGAAGCCAGTGCTCGGAGCCCCTATTATATACTACTAGTGCGATTGTTTTTTTGTTTTTTTTGAAAAATCTTAGTCTATCTAGTTATATTTTTGATTTGTCGCCGCCAACAAGTTCGGCGTCCTTGTGATTCCAGATGACTCCGATACTCTCCTTAAGGCTGCTTCTGCTGTCTGCCGTTGCACTCAGCGTGACGTCACACCCAAATATCCGTATTCGAGCTTGTGGACACCATTTAGTGGATATCGTAAGAAATGTTTGCAGCAACATGCGGTTTACTGAAGGCAATTATAATGTTTTCTGTCTTTGAACTTATTGCCAGCTAAGCTGATAAATTCCTTTCAACCGAATGCAAGTATCAAATGGATTTATGTTTAGATTTAGATATTTTGACTGAACTTACTGATAAAATATTTTCTCACTTGTATTATTTGAATATTTAATTTTTTTTAGATTTATTTTCCTGTAGGCACACGACTAACAATACACCATATAAATGCATGAATCAATTAAAAAAAACAGACTCGATTATTTTATGAAGAATCATGAAACATAGTTATATACTCATGACGTCTGGTTCTGTAGTATTATTCAAAAACATTAAATTACAAAAAATAATAATAATCATAGCTCGAGACACGTCAACGCTTTAGAATAAACCAGGTGAAAAAAATAAGTTGCTGTTCTAATGTTTCGATGCCTGTTTCAACATGGAGAGACACGTGAAATTAATAGTAATATGATAAATAGTAAGTTGTGTGGGCCCATCACCACAAATTCACTAAAATATAGTTTTCTAAGACTTTTTTGTGTTCCATTTTCTTCCTGCTTATTTGTGAGACTCCGATAAACCACCTCGGCATTGGTTACAACCAGAACATACGTCATTCTGATCCCTCACATGTAGTTGAGACATGAGTAGCAAACAGACCAGCAGAACTCCACTTTTATATAATTAGAGTACCTGGATACTTAGCCAAGTCTTGGCCCAGATGTGGGAATGGGAACTTCCGACATATTGGATACTGATAAAACATCCATTAGAATCCATAAGGTAGGTATTTTTGAAAGGTTGTCTGAATTGTTGCCCCTTGGAAGGGTAGCCCTTCAGGATTTTTCTGACAGTGGTGTTTTTGAAAGGTTGTCTGAATTGTTGCCCCTTGGAAGGGCAGCCCTTCAGGATTTTTCTGACAGTGGTGTTTTTGAAAGGTTGTATGATTGTTGCCCCTTGGATGGGCAGCCCTTCAGGATTTTTCTGACAGTGGTTAGTTTAGGTTAGGTTAGGTTAGGTTAGGTTAGGTCACTTTACAAACTAACCACTGCCAGAAAAATCCTGAAGGGCTGCCCATCCAAGGGGCAACAATTCAGACAACCTTTCAAAACCACCACTGTCAGAAAAATCCTGAAGGCCGGCCCTTCTAAAGGGTAACAATTCAGGATTATAAAATTACGAAAATAGACACATTTTAAGATACAGAAAGGGCTGCCCTTCCAGTCGCTTTACAAACTAATCACTGACAGAAAAATCATGAAGGGCTGCCCATCCAAGGGGCAACAATTCAGACAAACTTTCGAAAACACTACAGTCAGAAAAATCCTGATGGGCTGCCCTTCCAAGGGGCAAGTTTTCAGGATTATTTAAACACTTAAAGAAACATGTTTTCAGAAATTGGATGGGCTGCCCTTCCAGTCAATGTACAAACAAACCATTGCCAGACAAATCCTGAAGGGCTGCCCTTCCAAGGGGCAGCATTTCAGTCGCCCCTTCAAAGACACAAAAATAAGGGTGTAGGTGTTGAATATGCTACACCTATACCCTAACCGTATTCCTAGTGCACGAGAGGACACAGCCACTCCTTTATTTTAGGCAACCGATTATGTTGTCCTATCTGTTGTGGTTCTGTTGCCAAAATTACGCGCATGTGCTGAGGTCACTTTTTCGTTGATTTCGTCCATTAACTCGTATATAGTTATTTCTGTGATCTTCAGGGAAGTACCAAGCGAATAAAACTTTATGATAGAGAAACCATTCTGGAATATATTGTATACAGTTTAATGGTAATAACAAGACAATCAAAAATTTAAAAGTATTTGGAAAAAATTAAAATTACACAATTTAATTCGCACGCGTTCTAGTGCTGCTATCTGTAGGATATTTGGCGTAGCAAATGTACCGACGGTTGCAAAACATCCGCTAGAATGCATTGAAATCAGTTTGTAGCCTCGTGCAAGACACAGCTTATTAAAACGGTTGCTTTTTCGTTACCTAGCAGGTATTGGGTTTGGACACGTTCTGGAATACGCTCTGCGAGTTAGGTTACAGTTTTATCCCAACAAGGTAGTTCTCATTCACTACCTTACCCGAATATCTTGGTATACCGTCTTAAGAGGTTCATTGTTATAGTTCCAGATAAGAAGCCTTCGTAGTTGTGAAGATTCATCTATAAATAGTAATAATTAGTGTTGTAAGATGTTTTTTAAATGGGTGTATATATCATCATAATTTTTTTGTTGTGACGTAACTGAGGCTTTCTATAAACAACGGGCATTGTAGGCTTGTGTGAAGTCAAAGTTAAAGAACTATTTTACAAAGTTTTGGTTGATTTTAAAGCTGTCAACTGCTCGGTGGCATTTATTTTACAAAGACAACGTTATCAAAATATAAAAGTCTAGCAAATCCTGACATCGGACGTGTTGGCCTGAGTGCAAGTTGTTTTTTTTTTTTTTTTTTTTTTTTGCGTCTGGTCGACGAGGTAATTAGAACTGGACACACTCACTGGCAAAGGAGTTGACCAAAGCCTATGGCAATGAGCCATTACAGTACTTGCATGCTGGAGTCATTTGGGAAACTATGTTAAAAACCAAAATCAGGTACTCGAAGCCGGGTCTTCGAAGTGCGAGTGAAGTGTTTCGCCAATTTTACCACCTCGCTCGGCACAACGTCTGAAGCTACTGGTCGCGCGCGCCCGAGAGTGAAAACATGAACCATCAGGTGGAAAAAATAATTAATACACTTCCTCCTTTAAGCCCGAGTTGGGAATGGAAAAAAAGGGCTACACTTGACGGGGATGATTTTTGAGAACGTTTCCGTGAACAGGCCGGAAGCCAGGCTGCGACCGTGTGTTGTTGCAGGCGCGGCGGAGGTGGCAGCCTGGCGTGGCTACGAAGCGGACGTCTCCAGACCCGGGCGCCAGCGGCGGAGCCTCGTGGATGAGTGCTGCTTTAAGAGCTGCGACCGCAGAGTCGTGGTGGCCTACTGCAGATAGAGGCATCCCCTCCCCACTTTGTCGCTGCACCAGGCCCGTCTAGGGGGAAATAATCTCGTCGAGCCCCCTCCCCATTATTTAACGTACAAGTTATCAAACCCTACGATTTAAAAAAAAAAATCCGGGTACTGTAAACGATATTGTGGACATAACTGTAAACGTGACCAACACGTATTGCATTACTTGTAAGTAGTGATGGGTCGAATGCTAGTTTTCTCTAATACAAATCTCGAACTGGATTAATGTAGGTCTCAAGAGTTAAAAATAAAATATTATTATCAACTGTGTTTTTGTAATAGTGAACACTTTAAATAATGTTTGTTTCACAAACATAGTTTGTAGAATATATATACACTATGTATATAGTGTTTATATTTGTATATATTTACATGTTAAAACTACAATATCTTGGTGAGTGTTAAAAGGATATGCATGAAGAAAATAAATTGAATCAGTAAACTTCAGAGGTTATCGGTGTTGAATTTTTTAGTTTACTCAAAATCCTCTAATATGTTCCTTAGAATAATTTTTCTCGCATATTGAATCCTTCGAATACCAAGGATTTAATGGTACCTATTTTGGGATTTGATTGGCCTAATTCTCCTGGAAATGACAAGTCATTTCGTCTTACTATTAGGGTAAATTAATTTATAAAAAGAAAAATCCCGATCGTCCTCGACGGCCATCGTTGTTACCCGAACATGGAGTCGTGCAGTGGTTCTGCTGCACCGCCCTCTCCGACGCCCCTCCTCGCGGCAGACCACGACCTCGACTCCCCGTCATCTTCACCGGCGTCGTCGGTGACGGCCGATACTGCGGCATTCCTGCGCCTTGACGCTGCTGCTCACTCCATTTGTGCGGTAACTTTCTGCATTTACCAGAAAGAAATTTTTTTAAAAAAAATACGCTGTTCTCAGATACTATCATCACTTCCAGAACTACACTTTGTATCTAACAGAGAGAAGTAGTAGAGTAGTAAATGGGCTACTCTCTTTACAGACTCGCCCATATATATGTATATGTATATATGTATATGTATATAAACGTACGCTTACTTAAGAATTTGGGGTATAAAGTTAATCAAAATGGCCGATAGTATTTTAGAAATTGAACAGCCGATACAATACGATGACGACATTACCAAAAGTGAATACCATTCTTATAGGCCATTCCTACATGGTCCCTATGAAGCAAGCTCTGAGGTAAGAATTTCAATACAAAATGCTGATATCTACACTCTAATCTCCAAGAGCATTCTACGCATACGTGGCACTTTCACCAAGGCAGATGGTACAGCACCGGATAATGCAAAAATTATAAACAATGGAATAATGCACATGATGAGTCAAATATCGTAGCAGTTCTAATGGTGGAGGCAAATCTCCGAAACTATCGTAATATGTAACATTCAGTCCCCTCTTGCTAAAGGAAACCCAATGACTTCCAGGCCCTTCCGAGGAATCTAAATTAATTATAGCACATTCACTATGCCATGGTTTTCTTGGCAAGTTGTTCCTCATAAACACATTTCTAAAGTATGGAATTTTAAATTTTTTTATTGCTACCTTTAAGTCTAAGTAGATGTATTTGGTATGTATGAGGACAGGGGCTGGGGGCTGGGGATTAGGGATTATGTCACTTCCTTCGACCATGCACACACGAAAAAATGCCCCGTTACAGTAGTTGGAAATAGGGGGTTCAAGCACAGGCGGAGGAGCCAGGAGCCGGCCGCCATCTTGGATGACGTCATCGGCGGCCATCTTGGATGACGTCATAATGACCTTTGACCTTGACCTTTGACCTTGACCTTTGACCTTGCTAATCCATGCTAATCTATGCTAATCCATGCCAATCCATGCTAATCCATGTCAATCCATGCCAATCCGTATGCCAATCTATGCCAATTCGTATGCCAATCTATGCCAATACGTATGCCAATCTATGCCAATCCATATGTTAATCCATGCTAATCCATATGTTAATCCATGCTAATCCATGCTAATCCATCCGCCATTTTTGTATTTCTAGAAATTTCCACCAACTTCGAATCGTGATGTCACCGTTGCACTTTTCGTCACGGCCGCCATCTTGGATTCGATTTTTTTTTTTTCGAACTTCAACTTTTCGAAATTCGATGTAATCATCAGCCGCCATCTTGTTTCGTCTGCTGGTGGCCGCCATCTTATTTCGTCTGCTGGAGGCAGCAATCTTGTGACGTCATATAGTTTTGTTGGTCGCCACCAGATAGCACCAGGGATTATTTTATTTTTTTCTTTAACTAAAATATTTTCAGTGCCGAGGCTGGGATTCGATCCATGGGACGTGAAAACGTCCAGGATGTCGTGGTTACGAGGCGGACACCTTGACCACTAGACCACGAGACCAATTGGGATATGGTGGAATAAATAATCTATATATGCTACGTACTGACGGCAAGTTTATGATAAATGGGGGGGGAGGGTGTTTTTGCCTTCCTTAATGCATACCTAAAGCATCACATTTGAAATAAAAATTATTATACAGCCGCCATCTTTAATTCCAGCACAGACTACCAGATGGCGCTAAATTCAAAAAATTAGTTGCCAGAGGTGCCACCATCTTGGTTCTCAAGTTGGCTGGTAGATGTCGCTAGTATCGCGCGCCAAATTCAAAAATTAGTTGTCAGAGGCGCCGCCATCTTGGTTCTCAAGTTGGCTGGTAGATGGCGCCACCGTCGCCATATTTTAGTTCATACAATCGATACCAGATGACGCCACCATCGCCATCTTTAGTTCCTAGTGTTGCTACCAGAGTGTGCCACCGTCGCCATCTTTAATTCTTAAAGTTACCGCCGGAGCGCGCCACCGTCGCCATCTTTAATTCTTAAAGTTACTGCCGGATGGCGCCAAGTGTTATGTAGTCAGTCGAGACAGGCCGGGAACGAGTCGAGACAAGTCTAGACAGTCGAGACAAGTCGGAGGACAAGACGAGACAAGTCGGTAGCCTGTATTCACCAAGTTCTCCGTTGCCGTCACAGCCACCCGGGTATCTGACGAGTCCTAATTAATATACTCGTACACATCCTACCTCTATGACTTCTACAAACAGACTGACCATACCTACTCCAAAAGGACATGTATATATATACGACACCCATATACAAAAATAAATTAACCATCGCTGAAACAAATTTCCCAACATTAATTACAATAAAAAAAGTCCGGTAAGATACTGTATTTTGTCTATAATTTAATAAATGATGATAGAGTATTAATAAAATATTGGTGTTGTGTAGAGTCTCTCTCTTCTTCTCGTAGTGGCGGAAGACATTTCGAAGGTAGTGTTAGAATTTATGTATTAAAAGCAATCACTCTAGCTGAGGAGGTTAATAACTTATAGTTACAACTTTTTAAAAATACTCTGAATTTAAAACAATTTTTATTAAGAGGGACCATTAAATGGTTTTTTGAAATTAAAGCAAACAACGTAAATGTTAAACACATATTTATTTAAATCTTATTACAAACAACAAGGGATAAGAAAAATCACTGATTTAAAAGAATTAAATAATGAGTAATAAAAGTACATAATATTCACACACTGCACATCATAGTGACAAAGTCAACATAACCTATTTACATAAACCAGAAATCCAATACCTAAATATTAAGAATAACTACAAGTTACATAGGATATAATATACTCTGAAATACATATTAAAGAGAAAATTCATATAAATAATATTATACTTTGCTCAATAGTTCCAGAAGTAATGAACGTACAGCTACACGAGCAATCTCAACAGTTCTTTCATCACTAGTGTTTTCTGTGGAACATACTTGAGTGGTGTCTTCACTGATCGGACCTAGATGACTGAGATCTCGGGTTCGACTCTTGCGAGATGTAGGAAGGCGAAGCTGACGCCTGCGTTTATGCTGGACTGCTACTGATGTAGTAGGTGCTGGCGATGTGGGACTCATCTG
Organism: Bacillus rossius redtenbacheri; assembly: GCF_032445375.1. Taxonomy (NCBI): domain Eukaryota; kingdom Metazoa; phylum Arthropoda; class Insecta; order Phasmatodea; family Bacillidae; genus Bacillus; species Bacillus rossius. The sequence goes on along the minus strand of NW_026962011.1, from coordinate 3,174,388 downwards.
GGTACAGCTAGATGATGTCTGGACTGACGAAGTCTGACCACATGCAGATGCTGGCGGTGACTGAATAGTTGAGGCACTGAATGTTGCAGAGAAATAATGTCATTTTTGCCAGAACTCACGATAACTGATGTGTGAAGCTGTGCTAGCTCTGCAAGGCTGATGCTAGTTCTACAGGTATGACTGCAAGGCTGCAGTGCTGATGTTGTCTCTAGGATGCTGAATGTCAGACTGGTTGTAACAACCTTTGGTGTCGTAGTACACACAAATTTATAATTCGTCTTCATCACTATCCCCCAAGCCACTATCCGTTCCTTCATCCACATCTTCGTTCGCCTCTTGCGCTTCCTTTGCGGCCTCGATGCAGGTCATAACAGCCTGATATAAATAGGTAATAAATTCCTCTTCCTCAGGGAACTCAGCGAGAATGTTGAGGGTGGAGGATGTAAGGTGGTAATGTATATCATTAAAGTCCATACCTATGTAGCGACGTACTACCTCCATTACAAATTCCCGAACATCGTCCATCGTAACACTGTTTAAATTACAATCGCAAACACTCTCCGCGTAAACACTGGTGGAAGCCATGATGATAGGAGCGTGGTTAGAAGCAGACTACCACGTTAGCATGGAGATGTCGTCAGAGCCCCCCACACCACTGGGTGACAGTTACGGTGACTCCAGAACTCGCTCGAAATATCCTGCACAACACATTCCAAAAACATGATGTAGCCTATGGTTGACGGCACAAACACCCTGAGTGGCTCTGTGTGTTTCCTCCTGCCCGAACACGCGCTGCTGTGAAAGCCTCTTCCCAAGCACAGACGTCACTCCCGCAGCAGACAAAACAGGCGTATGCTACAGGAGCTAGAACAATTGAATAACCAAATATATTTAGACTACCCAACTACATAAATGACATGAGATAATTCCTGTGCGATAATCGTACTTTAAATGTTGTAATGTATGTATAAACATTAATCATTCCGAAGTACTTGAAAAAAAAAAATGTGAGTGAGGTGTTATTCACCTTAAGCGCTTCTCGATTTCTGTATCTGCTACCCACGAATTAAATTGAGACGGGAAACCCCACCATTTCACAAAAGACCGGCCATTTCTTCGTTTGAGAACTTTCTCCACCAAATATGTGTCCGGATACATCGTAGGCTGGATCTCTTCAGCATAGAAGCCACCACGAATAGGCCTTGTGGTCCAAGTCTTCGAGGTAGTAGGTCCTGGGTTCCGATTCACGAACGTGTGTCACACGGAAAAGTTCAGAACTCCAATTCGCCGTGAAACCTTTCTCAAAGACACCTTTCTGCTTGGAGATTCTCACAATGTCACCAACATTAGCTTTATGCTTGCGTGTATCTTTCTTCTTCGTGTTGGTGAATACAGTCCCAAGTAGACGATCATCCTTTACATCTTTAGGCTTCATTTTCGTGGTAGAATGCACTGTGAAATTATATTCACTTATAAGTTTCGACAAAAGATCCAACCAAAAACACCTCAAAGTCTTTTACAAACATAATATTTATTACTCAATTTCTATCCTACTACAGAATCACTTACGAAAGCCAGCAATCTTATAAACATTTAGCCCTGCATAGACGTGCAACGACTACTTCTTAGCTCCAAATGGCTCCAAATGCTCCAAACAGCCTTCAAATGCTCCAACAGCTCCAAAAAAAGGCTCCAAATGCTTGACAGCTCCAAATGGCTCCAAATGCTCCAAACGGCTCCAAATGCTCCAAATGCCTCCAAATGGCTCCAAATGCTCCAAATGGCTCCAATTGTTCCAAGAGCTCCATCTTCAATTGGTTCCAACTGATTCCAATTACTTTTCTTATCGAACTTGGCATGATTACTAACATGTCTTTATTAGTATACATTTTGACTGGCAGTGGTAACGTATTTTGCACCTTTAAGTTATAAGTTTTATTTAGAAATCAGATTTCGATAAATGGTAGATACCATTTGGAAAGAAAATATATTAATTTATCTTCAAGTTTATACACATACATTTAATTTAAGCCATTATTGTATGTAGCCAGCTTCCCTCAGTTCTTTGAGTATGAAGGATATTTCTTTAATGTTCGAATAGTTTCCTGCACAAAGCGATCCATGTAGTAGTCGTAGCCTGTCAACCAATATGTTAGGATCTTCCCATGAGGTATAATCAAACTCTTCTGCTGCGTTCATCATCCTTGCATGTTTATAATAAATATTATCTCTGGTGTCTATCGTTTTAACACCAACCTCAAGGTCACTTTCGTCATCGTGCCAGTGATTATCACAAGCTTGATCAGGATAATTTATTTTATTACGACGTTTCCATCGTTTTGGTCTCAAACCACCATCACAGTCTTCACTCTTGCATGCTTTTGGTGCTTCAGCACAATACTCAATCATGTCAGCCTTAGATGTGTCAGCACAGTCTTCGTTCACGCCAGCTTCTGATGTGTCACCACAGTCTTCAATCATGTCAGCACCACAAACTTGATCAGGATAATTTATTTTATTACGTCGTTTCCATCGTTTTGGTCTCAGACTGCCATCACAGTCTTCGATCTTACCTGCTTTAGGTGCTTCAGTACAGTACTCAATCATGTCAGCCTCAGATGTGTCACCACATTCTTCAATCATGCACGCTTCAGATGATTCATCAAAGTCTTCGACCTTGTAAGCTTCAGATGGTTCTCCATCTTTCTCATTTTCATGGAGACGACTAGATATTGGAGTAAATATATTTTCATTTCTAATGTGGTTACAACTACCTTCGTTTGTTTTAAATTTTAAATTATTATCTTGATCTAGATCAGTAATTTTAGCATTAGCTTTTTCGCCTTCGTTCCTCTTCCGCGATGTTGTAGCCCAGTCTTCGTTATCTTTATTCATCTTAATTGTACAGGTCTTGTAATGTCTATCCAAGTAATATCTTCTACCAAAGGATTTCTGACACTGACTGCAATGAAACGGTTTTTGACAAGGACCCAAATTACATTCGCTTCTCTCATGTCGTTTAGCATTCTTTCTCAAGGTAAACACCTTGCTACAGTATCTACAGTGATGACGTTTCGATACAGCGTCAGATCCTAAATCGGAATTCATATTAGTTACCGAGACTAATGCCAGATGCAAACTAAGAGTTTTAAATTAGATATATTACTTAAATAGAATTTTTTTAATTATTTCATCAGCGAGAATTAATTTATCTCATTCAAAGGTACTTGTTGCAAGTAGTTCTGCTTTTCAACAACAGATGTCGACACGTATTGCTTGCAGGTAAATATTATTTCTTTCTTTCATGCGGGATGCAGGATTCTCACTAACGATCGCAATAGAGGGATGGCATCGCTATACTCCAAGGAGAAGGTAGTTTGTTCTTCCAGTTAGTGTTTCTCAGGCTATATATTATTATTTGACTGAATAATGATTTTTTTTTAAATTCCACCTAATAAAAATAAAATAGAAGCACTCAGAGAAAACCATCAGGGATGATGTCGTTTATTAACATCATAAATTACCAATTTTTTTTTTAAAAAGTCCAAATTTAATCCTACTTAAGCAAAGAGTTCACAAGCCCGCTTGTGCTAGAATTCTCATGTTGCTTAAGCAAAGAGTTCTCAAGCCCGCTTGTGCTAGAACTCTCGTGTTGCTTAAGCAAAGAGTTCACAAGCCCGCTTGTGCTAGAACTCTCATGTTGCTTAAGCAAAGAGTTCACAAGCCCGCTTGTGCTAGAACTCTCATGTTGCTTAAGCAAAGAGTTCACAAGCGGGCTTGTGCTAGAACTCTCATGTTGCTTAAGCAAAGAGTTCACAAGCGGGCTTGTGAACTCTTTGCTTAAGTAGGATTAAATTTGGACTTTTTAAAAAAAAAATGGTAATTTATGATGTTAATAAACGACATCATCCCTGATGGTTTTCTCTGAGTGCTTTTATTTTATTTTTATTAGGTGGAATTTAAAAAAAATCATTATTCAGTCAAATAATAATATATAGCCTGAGAAACACTAACTGGAAGAACAAACTACCTTCTCCTTGGAGTATAGCGATGCCATCCCTCTATTGCGATCGTTAGTGAGAATCCTGCATCCCGCATGAAAGAAAGAAATAATATTTACCTGCAAGCAATACGTGTCGACATCTGTTGTTGAAAAGCAGAACTACTTGCAACAAGTACCTTTGAATGAGATAAATTAATTCTCGCTGATGAAATAATTAAAAAAATTCTATTTAAGTAATATATCTAATTTAAAACTCTTAGTTTGCATCTGGCATTAGTCTCGGTAACTAATATGAATTCCGATTTAGGATCTGACGCTGTATCGAAACGTCATCACTGTAGATACTGTAGCAAGGTGTTTACCTTGAGAAAGAATGCTAAACGACATGAGAGAAGCGAGTGTAATTTGGGTCCTTGTCAAAAACCGTTTCATTGCAGTCAGTGTCAGAAATCCTTTGGTAGAAGATATTACTTGGATAGACATTACAAGACCTGTACAATTAAGATGAATAAAGATAACGAAGACTGGGCTACAACATCGCGGAAGAGGAACGAAGGCGAAAAAGCTAATGCTAAAATTACTGATCTAGATCAAGATAATAATTTAAAATTTAAAACAAACGAAGGTAGTTGTAACCACATTAGAAATGAAAATATATTTACTCCAATATCTAGTCGTCTCCATGAAAATGAGAAAGATGGAGAACCATCTGAAGCTTACAAGGTCGAAGACTTTGATGAATCATCTGAAGCGTGCATGATTGAAGAATGTGGTGACACATCTGAGGCTGACATGATTGAGTACTGTACTGAAGCACCTAAAGCAGGTAAGATCGAAGACTGTGATGGCAGTCTGAGACCAAAACGATGGAAACGACGTAATAAAATAAATTATCCTGATCAAGTTTGTGGTGCTGACATGATTGAAGACTGTGGTGACACATCAGAAGCTGGCGTGAACGAAGACTGTGCTGACACATCTAAGGCTGACATGATTGAGTATTGTGCTGAAGCACCAAAAGCATGCAAGAGTGAAGACTGTGATGGTGGTTTGAGACCAAAACGATGGAAACGTCGTAATAAAATAAATTATCCTGATCAAGCTTGTGATAATCACTGGCACGATGACGAAAGTGACCTTGAGGTTGGTGTTAAAACGATAGACACCAGAGATAATATTTATTATAAACATGCAAGGATGATGAACGCAGCAGAAGAGTTTGATTATACCTCATGGGAAGATCCTAACATATTGGTTGACAGGCTACGACTACTACATGGATCGCTTTGTGCAGGAAACTATTCGAACATTAAAGAAATATCCTTCATACTCAAAGAACTGAGGGAAGCTGGCTACATACAATAATGGCTTAAATTAAATGTATGTGTATAAACTTGAAGATAAATTAATATATTTTCTTTCCAAATGGTATCTACCATTTATCGAAATCTGATTTCTAAATAAAACTTATAACTTAAAGGTGCAAAATACGTTACCACTGCCAGTCAAAATGTATACTAATAAAGACATGTTAGTAATCATGCCAAGTTCGATAAGAAAAGTAATTGGAATCAGTTGGAACCAATTGAAGATGGAGCTCTTGGAACAATTGGAGCCATTTGGAGCATTTGGAGCCATTTGGAGGCATTTGGAGCATTTGGAGCCGTTTGGAGCATTTGGAGCCATTTGGAGCTGTCAAGCATTTGGAGCCTTTTTTTGGAGCTGTTGGAGCATTTGAAGGCTGTTTGGAGCATTTGGAGCCATTTGGAGCTAAGAAGTAGTCGTTGCACGTCTATGCAGGGCTAAATGTTTATAAGATTGCTGGCTTTCGTAAGTGATTCTGTAGTAGGATAGAAATTGAGTAATAAATATTATGTTTGTAAAAGACTTTGAGGTGTTTTTGGTTGGATCTTTTGTCGAAACTTATAAGTGAATATAATTTCACAGTGCATTCTACCACGAAAATGAAGCCTAAAGATGTAAAGGATGATCGTCTACTTGGGACTGTATTCACCAACACGAAGAAGAAAGATACACGCAAGCATAAAGCTAATGTTGGTGACATTGTGAGAATCTCCAAGCAGAAAGGTGTCTTTGAGAAAGGTTTCACGGCGAATTGGAGTTCTGAACTTTTCCGTGTGACACACGTTCGTGAATCGGAACCCAGGACCTACTACCTCGAAGACTTGGACCACAAGGCCTATTCGTGGTGGCTTCTATGCTGAAGAGATCCAGCCTACGATGTATCCGGACACATATTTGGTGGAGAAAGTTCTCAAACGAAGAAATGGCCGGTCTTTTGTGAAATGGTGGGGTTTCCCGTCTCAATTTAATTCGTGGGTAGCAGATACAGAAATCGAGAAGCGCTTAAGGTGAATAACACCTCACTCACATTTTTTTTTTTTTCAAGTACTTCGGAATGATTAATGTTTATACATACATTACAACATTTAAAGTACGATTATCGCACAGGAATTATCTCATGTCATTTATGTAGTTGGGTAGTCTAAATATATTTGGTTATTCAATTGTTCTAGCTCCTGTAGCATACGCCTGTTTTGTCTGCTGCGGGAGTGACGTCTGTGCTTGGGAAGAGGCTTTCACAGCAGCGCGTGTTCGGGCAGGAGGAAACACACAGAGCCACTCAGGGTGTTTGTGCCGTCAACCATAGGCTACATCATGTTTTTGGAATGTGTTGTGCAGGATATTTCGAGCGAGTTCTGGAGTCACCGTAACTGTCACCCAGTGGTGTGGGGGGCTCTGACGACATCTCCATGCTAACGTGGTAGTCTGCTTCTAACCACGCTCCTATCATCATGGCTTCCACCAGTGTTTACGCGGAGAGTGTTTGCGATTGTAATTTAAACAGTGTTACGATGGACGATGTTCGGGAATTTGTAATGGAGGTAGTACGTCGCTACATAGGTATGGACTTTAATGATATACATTACCACCTTACATCCTCCACCCTCAACATTCTCGCTGAGTTCCCTGAGGAAGAGGAATTTATTACCTATTTATATCAGGCTGTTATGACCTGCATCGAGGCCGCAAAGGAAGCGCAAGAGGCGAACGAAGATGTGGATGAAGGAACGGATAGTGGCTTGGGGGATAGTGATGAAGACGAATTATAAATTTGTGTGTACTACGACACCAAAGGTTGTTACAACCAGTCTGACATTCAGCATCCTAGAGACAACATCAGCACTGCAGCCTTGCAGTCATACCTGTAGAACTAGCATCAGCCTTGCAGAGCTAGCACAGCTTCACACATCAGTTATCGTGAGTTCTGGCAAAAATGACATTATTTCTCTGCAACATTCAGTGCCTCAACTATTCAGTCACCGCCAGCATCTGCATGTGGTCAGACTTCGTCAGTCCAGACATCATCTAGCTGTACCCAGATGAGTCCCACATCGCCAGCACCTACTACATCAGTAGCAGTCCAGCATAAACGCAGGCGTCAGCTTCGCCTTCCTACATCTCGCAAGAGTCGAACCCGAGATCTCAGTCATCTAGGTCCGATCAGTGAAGACACCACTCAAGTATGTTCCACAGAAAACACTAGTGATGAAAGAACTGTTGAGATTGCTCGTGTAGCTGTACGTTCATTACTTCTGGAACTATTGAGCAAAGTATAATATTATTTATATGAATTTTCTCTTTAATATGTATTTCAGAGTATATTATATCCTATGTAACTTGTAGTTATTCTTAATATTTAGGTATTGGATTTCTGGTTTATGTAAATAGGTTATGTTGACTTTGTCACTATGATGTGCAGTGTGTGAATATTATGTACTTTTATTACTCATTATTTAATTCTTTTAAATCAGTGATTTTTCTTATCCCTTGTTGTTTGTAATAAGATTTAAATAAATATGTGTTTAACATTTACGTTGTTTGCTTTAATTTCAAAAAACCATTTAATGGTCCCTCTTAATAAAAATTGTTTTAAATTCAGAGTATTTTTAAAAAGTTGTAACTATAAGTTATTAACCTCCTCAGCTAGAGTGATTGCTTTTAATACATAAATTCTAACACTACCTTCGAGATGTCTTCCGCCACTACGAGAAGAAGAGAGAGACTCTACACAACACCAATATTTTATTAATACTCTATCATCATTTATTAAATTATAGACAAAATACAGTATCTTACCGGACTTTTTTTATTGTAATTAATGTTGGGAAATTTGTTTCAGCGATGGTTAATTTATTTTTGTATATGGGTGTCGTATATATATACATGTCCTTTTGGAGTAGGTATGGTCAGTCTGTTTGTAGAAGTCATAGAGGTAGGATGTGTACGAGTATATTAATTAGGACTCGTCAGATACCCGGGTGGCTGTGACGGCAACGGAGAACTTGGTGAATACAGGCTACCGACTTGTCTCGTCTTGTCCTCCGACTTGTCTCGACTGTCTAGACTTGTCTCGACTCGTTCCCGGCCTGTCTCGACTGACTACATAACACTTGGCGCCATCCGGCAGTAACTTTAAGAATTAAAGATGGCGACGGTGGCGCGCTCCGGCGGTAACTTTAAGAATTAAAGATGGCGACGGTGGCACACTCTGGTAGCAACACTAGGAACTAAAGATGGCGATGGTGGCGTCATCTGGTATCGATTGTATGAACTAAAATATGGCGACGGTGGCGCCATCTACCAGCCAACTTGAGAACCAAGATGGCGGCGCCTCTGACAACTAATTTTTGAATTTGGCGCGCGATACTAGCGACATCTACCAGCCAACTTGAGAACCAAGATGGTGGCACCTCTGGCAACTAATTTTTTGAATTTAGCGCCATCTGGTAGTCTGTGCTGGAATTAAAGATGGCGGCTGTATAATAATTTTTATTTCAAATGTGATGCTTTAGGTATGCATTAAGGAAGGCAAAAACACCCTCCCCCCCCATTTATCATAAACTTGCCGTCAGTACGTAGCATATATAGATTATTTATTCCACCATATCCCAATTGGTCTCGTGGTCTAGTGGTCAAGGTGTCCGCCTCGTAACCACGACATCCTGGACGTTTTCACGTCCCATGGATCGAATCCCAGCCTCGGCACTGAAAATATTTTAGTTAAAGAAAAAAATAAAATAATCCCTGGTGCTATCTGGTGGCGACCAACAAAACTATATGACGTCACAAGATTGCTGCCTCCAGCAGACGAAAACAAGATGGCGGCCACCAGCAGACGAAACAAGATGGCGGCTGATGATTACATCGAATTTCGAAAAGTTGAAGTTCGAAAAAAAAAAAATCGAATCCAAGATGGCGGCCGTGACGAAAAGTGCAACGGTGACGTCACGATTCGAAGTTGGTGGAAATTTCTAGAAATACAAAAATGGCGGATGGATTAGCATGGATTAGCATGGATTAACATATGGATTAGCATGGATTAACATATGGATTGGCATAGATTGGCATACGTATTGGCATAGATTGGCATACGAATTGGCATAGATTGGCATACGGATTGGCATGGATTGACATGGATTAGCATGGATTGGCATGGATTAGCATAGATTAGCATGGATTAGCAAGGTCAAAGGTCAAGGTCAAAGGTCAAGGTCAAAGGTCATGATGACGTCATCCAAGATGGCCGCCGATGACGTCATCCAAGATGGCGGCCGGCTCCTGGCTCCTCCGCCTGTGCTTGAACCCCCTATTTCCAACTACTGTAACGGGGCATTTTTTCGTGTGTGCATGGTCGAAGGAAGTGACATAATCCCTAATCCCCAGCCCCCAGCCCCTGTCCTCATACATACCAAATACATCTACTAGTCTACATTGGTAAGAGGACGTTTCGGTAAGTTATTTATTATTGTTTCTTGTATCCCTTCTTCTTGCTTCTGGGTTCCTGCCTTCCCCCTCGTCCCATAACTGGGTAAGGCCGCAAGAAGAGTCCGGACCCGTTTTTTGAATTGCGTGCTAGTGCCTGCATTGTAGCATTATGCTGAGCATTTTGACTTAGCAATTTCACCTGGTTCTTAGCGGTGTTAACAGACTTGGCTATACCTGCAGCTCCACCAATCAAACTACCTAGCGCAGCCAGCGCTGGGAAAATAAAGGGCAACAGTCCACCCTTCTTTGTGTGGGCTTTCCTATTCTGTTTTTTCTTCATGGGTTTGTGCCTTATACCCGATCCGAGTTTACGTTTAACACGCATGATTTTATTTACACCCCAGGCCGCAACTTTCTCCCCAAATTTTGTCCCTGAATTCTTTGCAATTTGCGCAGCTGTGTCTGCTAATATACCATCGGCTAGGTGCCTATCACTTGGATTATTGCTTTGTGAATAGCTAATATCATGCTGCTTGCAAGCTTTGTCGAGAGAATTTATGCCTGGGTCACCACGTGCTAGTCGTTTCGATAATTTCGTCCCTGGTCCACAGTATTGATATCTTGGCAGGTGTAGTTCAATTGGTAGCTTATTAATAACAGAATTTATTAACCCTCCGCCTTTCTGTACCTTCCTTCTTGCTCGAGCCATAACAACGAACTGATAGTATTCCTTATAAGTATGTCTGTTTTATAGGTTTCCACTTAGTGTCATGGAGCTCGTAGCACAGAGCGAGTCGTTACCAGTGCGCATCACTAATGATGATGAAGTCGATGCTTGTGACTCGCGACATGGGTCTTTATTACCCTCAACTGTTCAATGCATAATCACAGGCCCATCCAACTGTGGAAAAACGTGTGTACTACTGAGTTTACTAGAGGAACCAAACGGTCTTCGGTTCGAAAACGTGTACCTATACTCGAAATCACTACAACAACCAAAGTACCAGCGACTGGCTACGATTCTACAATCGGTGGATGGACTGGAGTATTTTCCATTTAGCGATAATACAGATGTCGTGTCTCCTGATAATGCAAGGGCCAATTCGGTGATTATTTTCGACGATGTTGCGTGCGAGAAGCAAGGCATAATTAAAGCGTACTTTTCCATGGGCAGACATGCCAAGGTAGACTGCATATACCTGTGTCAGACATATAGCCGTATACCCAAACATTTGCTCCGCGATAACGCGAATTTTATAGTACTTTTCCGCATGGACGAACTTAATTTACGTCACGCTTATGATGATCATGTAAACACAGACATGCCATTTCAGAAATTTAAAGATATGTGCTCCTTATGCTGGAGCATTAAGCACGGATTTCTCGTCATTGTAAAGAATTTTCCTTTACAAAAAGGCAGGTATCGCCGCGGTTTCGACCACTTAATAGTTGTGCATCATTGAAGAATGAACTATAGCGTCTCCAAGTTTGGTGGTGGGCGTCTTAAACATCAGTATGAGTCGTGTTTGATTCCTACATATGATAGATCTGTAGTGCGGGTGGTAAACGTTTGAAACGCGTGGCCACACCTAGAGATCCTGATGATGCTGTTAATAAAAACTATGTTGACGGTATTTCCGGATTGATTACTCATGCCTTAAGAACCATTTCGGATGAGTTGAAGCAACGCTTTACTGGACTCAATAGCTCACTCACTGACATGAGCAGTGTACAATTAGAGCTTACCAACTACTTGCATACTATGGAAACGAATAAGCAGCACTCGGTGGATCAACTGAATAAAAATCTTTCTGAAATGCTAATAAAATTAAGTGACATGTTTACTTCGTTGTTGGAAAATAAGCTCTTTTCATTTGAAGGAAAGTTGCGTGAATCGATTTTGACTGGGGTTAAAGATATTCTAACATCAAACTTAACAGATTCTTTGCAGTCAATAAGTGTAAGTAGCACAGGCAACACTCAGAGGTTTACACAAATGGTTCGCACTATCGATAGTCTGAAGAATGATATCCATAAATTACTTTCTCTCATCAATACAGGTTCGAAGCCTGCCGCTCCTAAACCAATAGCTCTACCGAAACCTGCGACTCCTAAACCAATAGTTCCCCGTACTAGGCCTTAGACATCGTAGGATGTAAATCTGGGTACACAAGTGCGATCGATCTAACATTTATTGGTTCAGGTTTAGAGCTATATAAGACTTCAGTTATCTTGTTTGTCTTCAGTTATGTCGCTCGAGGCAGATAAGCTAGACCACGTCATTAAGAATGTACGTGCTAAATATTTATTAGCAAAACGGGCTCGCTTAGAGCGTAATGAAATCAATGAAGCTATTTTTCAACCAATTACTTCCCGACTTGAAAAGGTAGCACCTGCGCCCATTGTGAAACAAGAACCCTTACAATCTACTTTTAAAAACCCTCAACCTAAGGCTACATCTAGTAGCAGCGATGACGATTTACCACTGAATCTATGGTATAGGAAACATCAGAATTCAAAACCTACTACATCAGATGAATCCAATACCGACGAAGCACAAACATATCTAAGTAATTTTAACCCTAGAGTAAATGATGTCATATATGGAATATATCGTCGCAAAAACAGATGGTTTATAGGAAATTCAGAAATATTCTTTCTCCCCAAAAGTGAGGTGCGTGTGAATGATGAAGTTGTTCGGGCTGCACCTGGCTTATACGAACTACTATACACACGAGATCCATCTGTATACTCCGACATGGCCTTAAAACAGTATAGACATTTACTTGAAATCACGAATGGATATTTTAAAAATAATAATGCTTTTACTGGACAGTATAAGACATTGGAACATCCAAAATTCGGCATTATATATCACATGTTTGGAGGTATCGGACCGCAGCAGAAAGGTAGTGGACTAGTGCAAAAAACATTTGATTTGAAGCGCAAAAAGGATTATATTTACTGGGATGATCCAAATGAATTAGTTTCTCGACTTCGCTTGTTACTGGCTTCGCAATCGGCCGGACATACTGGTCACAATAACGAAATACTGACTATTCTGGAAGAACTGCGTGAAGCAGGTTACATATCATGAGTAAAGCCGGGATTGCCCGAGAGCTTCATGCTCCTGCAAGACGGAACTACAAACGTCGTAAGGTTATAGTGTATGGTCTTAATGATTTATTTCAGGCAGACCTTGTTGAGATGATTCCATATTCACGAATAAACAAGGGCTTCAAGTACATGCTAATAGTCATCGATGTGTATAGCAAGTTTGCCTGGGCTAGACCTGTACAATCGAAGAATGCAGCTGATGTAACCAAGGCTATGGCAGACATTCTACGTGATGGGTGCATACCGTCACACCTACAGACAGATATTGGCAAGGAATTTTACAATGCAGCCTTCAAGGCTTTGATGAAAAAGAATGCGATCAATCACTACTCCACATTTAGTAATGTTAAAGCTTCTGTAGTAGAAAGGTTTAACAGAACATTGCGCACCAGGATGTGGCGTCAGTTCACAGTTAATGGTAATTACAAATGGTTGGATCTTTTGTCGAAACTTATAAGTGAATATAATTCCACAGTGCATTCTACCACGAAAATGAAGCCTAAAGATGTAAAGGATGATCGTCTACTTGGGACTGTATTCTTCAACACGAAGAAGAAAGATACACACAAGCATAAAGCTAATGTTGGTGACATTGTGAGAATCTCCAAGCAGAAAGGTGTCTTTGAGAAAGGTTTCACGGCGAATTGGAGTTCTGAACTTTTCCGTGTGACACACGTTCGTGAATCGGAACCCAGGACCTACTACCTCGAAGACTTGGACCACAAGCCTATTCGTGGTGGCTTCTATGCTGAAGAGATCCAGCCTACGATGTATCCGGACACATATTTGGTGGAAAAAGTTCTCAAACGAAGAAATGGCTGGTCTTTTGTAAAGGTGGGGTTTCCCGTCTCAATTTAATTCGTGGGTAGCAGATACAGAAATCGAGAAGCGCTAAAGGTGAATAACACCTCACTTACATTTTTTTTTCAAGTACTTAGGAATGATTATTGTTTATACATACATTGCATTATTTAAAGTATGATTATCGCACAGGAATTATCTCTTGTCATTTATGAAGTTGGACAGTCTAAATATATATTTGGCTATTCAGTTGTTCTAGCTCCTGTGGCGTACGTCTGTTTTGTCTGCTTCGCGAGAGAGGGGTGGGGGGAGGTTTGGAATGTGTAATGGTTCGTTGAGGCTGTTGTTAACTTTCGGGAATGCATTGAAGGTTGAGTTCTAGGGCCTCACAGCATCGCTCCGCTAACGTGGTAGTCTGCTTCTAACCGCGCTCCTATCATCATGGCTTCCACCAGTGTTTGCGCGGAGAGTGTTTGCGATTGTAATTTAAACAGTGTAACGATGGACGATGTTCGGGAATTTGTAATGGAGGTAGTACGTCGCTACATAGGTATGGAATTTAATGATATACATTACCACCTTACATCCTCCGCCCTCAACATTCTCGCTGAGTTCCCTGAGGAAGAGGAATTTATTACCTATTTATATCAGGCTGTTATGACCTGCATCGAGGCCGCAAAGGAAGCGCAAGAGGCGAACGAAGATGTGGATGAAGGAACAGACAGTGGCTTGGGGGATAGTGATAATGACGACGAATAATAAATTTGTGTGTACTACGACACCAAGGGTTGTTACAACCAGTCTGACATTCAGCATCCTAGAGACAACACCAGCACTACAGCCTTGCAGTCATACCTGTGGAACTAGCATCAGCCTTGCAGAGCTAGCACTCGGCAGCTCTCCATATCAACTACGCACAGCTTCACACATCAGTTATCGTGGTTACTGGCAAAAATGTCATTATTTCTCTGCAACATTTAGTGCCTCACATCACAAAAGGGGTATGTGGTTAAGCAACTTGCAGCAATGTTCATCGAGGACGGTGATGTATTGAGGACCTACGAATACATATTCAAACCACCATGTGACTGGTCCGAACTAGACAGACAGTCGCAAAGCGAGAATCGTAAACTGACTTATGAAGTGCATGGACTCTCGTGGAACGAAGGTGAAGTGAGCTTTGACCAAATCTCGTCAGTGTTATGTGACATCGTCAACCCTGAAGAAGGAGATGTAGTGTACGTCCTAGGAGACAAACAAAAAAGTATCTTTAGTGAACTGTGCAGTGCCAACATTGTTGATTTACATAATGAAAGAAACTGTCCTAGCTCAACAAACTTTTAAAGACTTATGGAAACCGACTGGATAAATGTATAAAAGTGTATGGCAAATTCCATTGCGCCCATTGTAATGTTCAGCTACTTAAATTCTGGCTATTCGACCATCCATACTACTATGTATAATTGAGTCTCTCTGGTTTATGTTGACTTTGTCACTATGATGTGCAGTGTGTGAATATTATGTACTTTTATTACTCATTATTTAATTCTTTTAAATCCGTGATTTTTCTTATCCCTTGCTGTTTGTAATAAGATTTAAATAAATATGTGTTTAACATTTAAGTTGTTTGCTTTAATTTCAAACCATTTAATGGTCCCTCTTATTAAAAATGGGTTTAAATTCAGAGTATTTTTAAAAAGTTGTAACTATAAGTTATTAACCTCCTCAGCTAGAGTGATTGCTTTAATACATAAATTCTAACACTACCTTCGAGATGTCTTCCGCCACTACGAGAAGAAGAGAGAGACTCTACACAACACCAATATTTTATAAATACTCTATCATCAAACCTAAACATATAAAGGCATACATATATAATAAACATAGTTTAGAATATGGCTTCATGTTCCAAACTTATCTCGACTTGCCTCGACTGGTTACACATTGCATAACACTTGTAGGTTTTTAAATTCAAACTTGGCGTCATCCGGTGACAATGCCTTGAATTAAATATGGCCGACAGTGGCGCCATCTGGTAGCGACTTTATGAATTAAAGATGGCGGCAACAGAGAACTTGGTGAATACAGGCTACCGACTTGTCTCGTCTTGTCCCCCCGACTTGTCTCGACTGTCTAGATTTGTCTCGACTCGTTCCCGACTTGTCTCGACTGACTACATAACACTTGGCGTCATCCGGCAGTAACTTTAAGAATTAAAGATGGCGACGGTGGCGCGCTCCTGCGGTAACTTTAAGAATTAAAGATGGCGACGGTGGCACACTCTGGTAGCAACACTAGGAACTAAAGATGGCGATGGTGGTGTCATCTGGTATCGATTATATGAACTAAAATATGGCGACGGTGGCACCATCTACCAGCCAACTTGAGAACCAAGATGGCGGCGCCTCTGACAACTAATTTTTGAATTTAGGCGCGTGATACTAGCGACATCTACCAGCCAACTTGAGAACCAAGATGGCGGCGCCTCTGGCAACTAATTTTTGAATTTGGCGCGCGATACTAGCGACATCTACCAGCCAACTTGAGAACCAAGATGGCGGCGCCTCTGGCAACTAATTTTTTAATTTGGGCGCGATACTAGCGCCATCTACCAGCCAACCCTAGAACCAAGATGGCGGCGCCTCTGGCAACTAATTTTTGAATTTAGCGCCATCTGGTAGTCTGTGCTGGAATTAAAGATGGCGGCTGTATAATAATTTTAATTTCAAATGTGGCGCCTTAGGTATGCATTAAGGAAGGCAAAAACACCCTCCCCCCCATTTATCATAAACTTGCCGTCAGTACGTAGCATATATAGATTATTTATTCCAACATATCCCAACTGGTCTCGTGGTCTGGTTGGTAAGGTGCCTGCTTTCTAACCTCTACATCCTGGACGTTTTCACGTCCCATGGATCGAATCCCAGCCTCGGCACTGAAAATATTTTAGTTAAAGAAAAAATAAAATAATTCCTGCTGCTACCTGGTGGCGGCCAACAGAACTATATGACGTCACAAGATGGCTGCCTCCAGCAGACGAAAACAAGATGGCGGCCACCAGCAGACGAAACAAGATGGCGGCTGATGATTACATCGAATTTCGAAAAGTTGACGTTCGATAAAAAAAATTCGAATCCAAGATGGCGGCCGTGACGAAAAGTGCAACGGTGACATCACGATACGAAGTTGGTGGAAATTTCTAGAAATACAAAATGGTGGATGGATTAGCATGGATTAACATATGGATTAGCATAGATTAGCATACGAATTAGCATAGATTGGCATACGAATTAGCATAGATTGGCATACGGATTAGCATAGATTGGCATGGATTAGCATAGATTGGCATGGATTAGCATGGATTAGCATACGGATTAGATGACGTCATCCAAGATGGCCGCCGGATCCTGGATCCTGCGCCTCTCCTTGAATCGGTATTTCCTATCTACTTATATATATACATACACTCTGTTATAAACTCTTTGTTACTGTGTGCAAAGATTTATCAATATCGCTATTATAGACAATAGACCATTTCAACTCCATTCCTTCGGTAAAATATAATTTCCAAAAAGCAAAAAAAAATAAATAATAAAGTTGCCAAATATGTTGGACACATCCCAAACAAAAGTCAATATGGTTTCCAGTAATGTTATCACAGTTCATTAAATTCTTAAATTGTTCTTTCTCAGGGTATTTTCAGAATAAAACTTGGCCAACTCAGAGCGATAGAGCAACAAAAACCTTTGTTGCTCAAGACCTCTGATATTGATTGTCTAGGTTTGCTGGGTTATTGTTGTGTTATTAAAATTCAGGCCTTGGAAAACAGTAACAGTGTTTGTAATTAAACAGATTCAAGTCTAGGCCACACGACAAATAAGTTTTCACGTCACCACGACAGTGTAAACAGGCCTGAAACTGCAGCGCGTCAGTAAAAGGTGTTATAACGAACTTTTCAGTATGACCTGCCTGGGTTTATGATAGCTGGACCGTGTACACTGACACGTGCTATATGTTGATATTTGCGGATGGTGCAAAACTTTTCCGTGCACGATCCAGCACCGACACAGACGTTAATCACGACCGCACACGAAAACTTAACTGTATTTTAGTTACTTCCGCCAGGAGGTGCTGATTGAAAGCTATAATAACATCAGCCGGACCAAAAAACGTTCGAATTCCCATCATTCCCGGCGCCAGGCGCTAAGTTTGAGGCGCCGCCAAAGCCTCGGCCAATCACAGGGTGCCGTCCAGGAAATAAAAAGAAACAAAATTAAACGATCTCATAATCATTAATAAATAGTAATTCAAACAAACTGTCACTTGGAAACGTCTTTAAAAGGCCTTAAATAGTTTTCAAAACACAATAAAAAATAATTAGTAAAAATTATTTTTATTCCTGTGAACACAGCACATATTTACGTCAGGTATCGTAGCAACGGCAATCATACGTAAACAAAAGATAAAATGTACATTTTCAGCGCTCTGTACTACTGTTAAAGAACATTATCGTTCATATAAAGGGTTTAAAATGGGTTTAATTTTTTTTTTAACTTCAAGCCCAATTTATATTTCAATCCAAGCTTGAAGTAAGAAAATTGTAATCGTATGATGAACAGTTTAAATTCACCGTTCATATGAAACCTCTGTTTAAAACTCTTCATTTTGAGGATATCACCCATAATCAAATTATTTTTCTACCAAAACTTAGAAAAACCCCTAATTTATAGCATTTTGAGAAAATCAAATTGTTATTGGTCAATGTTTATGTTTCAAATATTAAGTGTTTTACGTCAAAGGCTATAAACGAACGGTTAATTCAAAACTATACTTATACCATATGATTTAATGCTCTCAATTTATGCTTTGTTCTAAAAACCATTACACTAACATTTATGAAATCGGCAAATCCTTTTACAAACATTTAATGGTGGTTTTTATTATGAATATTCAAAAATTATCGTACAAAGACACCAATTTAAAGAAACAAAATAATAACACAGCAGGCAGGCACATCTGCCGAGTTTAATACGAGTGTTTGAAACGCACACTTTTGAAATAAATCACGGGAACATACACTCGAAATATTTTTTTAACTGTTTTCTCTTCCCAAACCCCTTTGCGTATTGGGTAGTTTATCATTGTAAATAATGGTAGTTTCAATATTTTTTTTTCTATTTTTATTTTATTTTATTGGTGCTGTAACGATTCGTTATCATTACATATTTTATAAATATATGTGAAATTTTATGTTCAGCGTCAATTATGTTTTGTTTAATGTATCAATCATGATTATGGACGGGTTAAATTTGTCAGGTATTTCTCTATGCTAGTATTATGTTTATTGAAGATGTCATAGAAAAAATATATGTTGGTGGGTTAGGAAAATATTAAAGAAGACTAATTGATTTTTGATTATTAACTAAAACTGTAACATATTATGTATGAAAGCAGAATAAAGTAATGCAAGTTATTACAAAAAAAAGTATATACGGTAAGTAAGTTTCAAGAAGGCTCATAAAGATAAGTTTTTACTATTTATTACTTTATTGTGAAAACAGATGTACAAGTTTTAACAAATCATTAGCGTCCACGAGCTTAATTGCATAAAAAAACTTTACAAATGCTTATTAACATCGAGGCAATAAATCAACTGCTAGTTGGTGGTCAATAAAGACAATCATTCACAAAGGCACAGTCAACTGCTACTGACGAGGAGTCAGTGATGGTCTATAGCAAGGAACCACCTTAGCACTTGCATCCCGGAGCGGTTTTCGGGAAACCGTAGAAAACAGCCAATCAGGGTGGCCGGCCCAAACCGGGATCCACTGCGTCACCTCGCTACATTTTTATAATGTTATTATTTGAATGCATAACTACTTTATTAACACATACAAACCTTGAATAACTATATTTGCTAAATAGGCTACGTTTATTTTACTGAAAACAAAATAGGTTTGCCGTTAAAGCTCGTTTTCACCCGCCATGTAGAATTTTCAGTTCTTTTTTATTTCTGATTTTTTTCGAATAATATTATTTTTAAATATGACTGTATAGGCTCAATTGAATGCATTTCTCCCCTGTGAAACGTCTAGATAATGACCTCGACACAATTAGGCAAAAAAAAATGTTTCCAGAATCCCTTTTGTTTTTTTACAAAAAAAAATAGTTGGTGGCATATCCCCGACGACATGAATTTGAAACAAATCTTAATATGCAATGCTTGTACATTGAAACATCAAGCATGAATTGTTTTAAAATGAAACCAATGGCATTAAAATGCAATTACGCACCGGTTTTGGCGTGATGCCTCACACTTAAAAGTTCCTTGGCCACATTAGCGCCACGAAAAAACTTATGAAAGTCATAGAAATCATTTTAAACATAATTTTAGCAGTTACAGCTACCTGGTTATAAAAATATATGAAAATTAAAATGTTCT
Organism: Bacillus rossius redtenbacheri; assembly: GCF_032445375.1. NCBI lineage: Eukaryota > Metazoa > Arthropoda > Insecta > Phasmatodea > Bacillidae > Bacillus > Bacillus rossius. The sequence continues at coordinate 3,154,235 of NW_026962011.1, read as the reverse complement.
AACAACTGATGAAATATTATTAGGGGGCACATTAATAACTCTATTTTTCTTATAAATAAAATAGATACAAGAATCAAAACAAACAAAATGCCATAAAATAGGTCAAACAAAAGCTTAAGAACGGGGGGAGGATAATATAAGGGGATAACCCCCCTTTCCTCCAAAAATTGAAATTCTGCGTACGCTTCTGAGGTGAATCACCTCAGGACTGGTTTATTAATAAATTTTCTTCTGTTGCAACAAATAAATCTATTTAAAAATAAATATAATATATTAATGGAATAAGTTATAAATATTTCAGATTAATTTTTTTCCCCTATATTTTTGATTCTAAAAATCTTTTATAATGTCTTAAGCAAAATTTTGAAGGGAAAAAAACGTACAATTTAATGGAAGGGCAGCTTTAGTTCCCTTCTGCTTTAACACTGGTGAGTTAAGTGTTGCATTTCAGGATGATTAAAAAAAAATTTGGAATCGCGGTCCGGATTGAACACAATGCCTGGTCGCGCAAACCCCTTGGGCATGGTGACCGAAGAGAGGACAAGCATTTGCGCCTAATCGTCTTCTCGCTTGGAAATCCTCTTACTTCGCCGTGGAGTCGCAGACGTCGGCGGGACGAGATGGGTCGTAAAATGAGCTTAACGATTTCGGTGTGAATAACGTTCAGACAAGAAGAAACAAGGAGGGAAAAGTGCTGGGTAACTAATCTGCGAAGGGCCGGTCGCTTTGCACCATAGTGCTTTTAAGTAAAAAAAAAAAAATTAACAAAAAAATATCCTTGGTAAGTAACGATTTGAGAATATGAAACGTGGTCTATTGTTTTAAGCTCATTTATGGTTGATATTTTTTGTCGGGAGCAGAAATTTGTCATTCGCTTTACTTGAACTCTCGTCAATAACAAATAGGGTAGTTCTGGGAGAGATGGGCCGTGTGTTTTATTTTATATGTTACTCTAAATACTTGTATTCAACCACATATGTTATTAGTCCAGGTGAAGCGCAGAGATATTTCCGTTACGTTTGTGGATATAAGTAGGGGCCTAGATTGAATCTGAAAATTTTTTATAACTCTTACCCTTTTTAAAGAAAGTTTGTATGGTCCATCTATCCAACAGTCCTATGGGTGAGATGGTCCACATGGTATGGGATAGATGGACCAGGAATTGGAAAATCTTATTAGAAAATCATAGTTTCCTATTTAATAAATTATTGCTTGGAACCGTAAAAAAAATTATTTTAGAGCAATATAACAAATATTGTTATTTTAGAAACTTATTTCACCTGAGAGGGTAACGGTATTAAAAATAACAGTTCACTATCGAACTACATATTAAACCATTGTGTTTCCCAATTAAGTAGGTATTCACTATGGCACATGCCTTCCTTTTAGTAATTTTTTTCCACATTCGTAACACACATTTTCACAATGAGTGCAGCCTTCGTAAAGCCAATTATTACGTAAAACCACTCGTCACGTTATTTTGTTTCGTTATATTCTTCTCCACAACCAACACATTCGTTAAATATGAAAGTTTTCAGCACTTCCCTATATCACTTTACAATACCATGTTTATTTTTTTAGTACCTAAAAACGTAGGTGAATAATGGCCCGCTTGCGTATATTTTCACTGTCCAAAAAAAATACATGTTTTAACACGAAACTTTAGAACTTGTCTTGTGTAGACAAGTGCAAACATGTGCTGTTTGCAATCAGATACTTTGAAGGAATATCGAGAGGTTTGTGAAAGGCGCTTTTAACATCCGGAGGCCCGCGACGCCGTTTGGCAGCCCGGCCAGGCCGCCGCCTTCTTGACACGCAGACAGCCTCTTCCAGCCGCCCGCGCGGAGGGGCGGGAACAAACACGAGCTGACTCGCACCCTTGGTGGCGTAATTTTAAACCGAAGAGCCAAAGTTCTTCCGCCCTTCTGGCGCATCCCTCTTGCTCGAGTGATTTAGATCCGAGCGGGGTGGCGAACAGCTCGCTGAAGGGAGGGGGAGGGATCCAAATGGCATCCACGCTCGCACGTACTTCTTCCTCTCAAAGAGAAACTGTTTCTTTTGTTTGGAATAAGTACAAGTGTTTCCTACACAGATGGGGTGGGAAAAGAATCATCGTCTTCCTTCTTAAAATAGGGTACAATTTAAGGGGCCCGCCTACTTGAATTAATGAACGTTACTTATTAGTTGGATTGGTGCAAGGAAGCGCTAAGGGTAACAATTGCACGCGCTTCTAGTTGATACAGTTGGGCAGCACTCTACAGCCCTATACAATGTGTGCCCTACGACCGCAACAGACGAAACCACAAACATAAGGACCATAAGTCTCCAAACCATGAGGAATTCTGTCTATACTTTTCATACATTAATCCAAAGTAAACGAACTTATTAAGTTAATTCAGGTTATATTTCGTCATTAACCAAGCTGCTAACTGTAAGTTTTTTATAATAATTAGCAACTATAAAATAAATAATAAATGTCATGATCCGAATAAAAAACTGTTCCCATTTATAGTCAAAGAGCTTACTTAAAAATAGGTAACGTCTTTAATACTTTTTTATTTCCAACAAAAAATAATTCATACACTACAAAATACACGACTATAATCTTCACAGTAGTCTTGTGTGGAAATTTCGTATCTGATCAAGCGAACAAACACAGACTTAAATATATGATAAGAATTGTTTGCAAAAATATAGAGAGAAAAAAAAATACTTGGTGAAGTGTGATTCTATTTTAAGAGGTTTGAAGTGAGTGAGAGCAAGTCAACAGCCATCTCCCGAAAAATTTGTAGTGGATATCTAAAAAACGAGACTATAGGCACCGTGCACGAGCCTGAACATCGTACTGCTGGCGCTACGTAGTGTCACTTACGAACAACTCGCAGGACTGTGGCGACCCACCGATCTCCGGGACATCGAGTACGCTGACGAATTATTTATGTAATTATGTGCGATATTGAAATTAAATGCAGTTTCCTGTTGCTTCAACATATAATTACTGAGAATGGTTTAATGAAAGGGAAAAAAATATGTGTATTAATGGTCGAGTGAATAATGTAAAGGAAATAAAGAGAGGCGACTTTTCTTTTATTAAAAGCCGAAGTGATTCAGAAAATTTATTTTGCTTCCACCCTACTAATTAACTCTTGAGTTAAATAATTTATCTCCCTGAGTTTATACATCACTATTTTTAAATTTTATTTTTATTTTGTTTTCGTAAATTGACGGTGGAATAAATATTATAAATATAAAATATCCATGCCCGGCAGGACTTCGTAAAACATTGTTTACGTTACCGTCGTTAAATTTTTAGTGGGACTTTTAAGAAATAAAATTAGGTATGCATTTAGGTTAGGGCACAGTTTATTTAAAATAAGATATTAATGTTCGCAGGCTTTCACGGACATTATCTTAAGTATCTTGGCTTCTGGGTTGTAGCCGTGTCCTTGGCGAATAATTCACTTATTTGAAATAAGGTTAAATTTAATGTATAAGTATTTTATGATTAAGATTAAGTTTCAAGTTTGGTTAAGGCCACGCATAATTTTTTTTCTTTTGCATGATCGACTAATTGAATTTTTCAAATCGTGGTTGCAAGAAATGCTAGGAGTAGTATAGATGGTAAATTTTTAATAAAGATTTAGCAAATATGTATTTCTACTTTGCGTGTTTTGAGCTTGTTTACTTTTTAGGCATATTGAGTCGGCGTTTGTCTGCCTTTTGGCAGGGAAGTTACGTTAAGCATATCGCGAATCCATTGATACTTGGCGATTTGGTTGAAAAATTGATAATTCTTATAATTTTGTATTTATTTATTCTCTTTGCCGAGTGTTGCTGTGTTTTCAGTGCCTCCCCTGGAATAGGAGGGGGTAGCATGATTAGGATAATACCATTTCAAATTAGTTGCATCCGTTATGGTTCCCCCGCTAAGATAATGAGTAATTACTGGAGGCAGGTAATTTTTCGCGAGAAAAAAAAAGATTCTGATCGCTCATTAGACTGTAATAAGATAGGCCCACGCCAACGGTTTCTTCCTCGTAATTGGCGGTCTTCTGCCAGAGACGCCGCTGCCTTATTTTGCCAGGTCATTCCGGACGATTTCGCTTCCGCACAAAATGGCTGTGATTCGTGGGTCGATAGTAGCAATGCACCTTAAAGAAACTATGCCAAGCACGTAGTACAATGTTTTAACACATATGTTTCAAATATTTTCGTGAAAATAACAGGCCCCTATGAATTAAAACAGGAATCATCTGAACTCTTCCCGCGACCGTAGTGTTGCAAAGTTCTATAGATTTTTTTTTTTAACTATTTCCTAAATGTTAGGCTTCCATGCACTTCTTATTCTGACCGTTCCTCGCTACGCTGTGAGATGAGAAAAACCAAAGGAATGTTTGAGATATTAAAATTTTCCTTAGCCTTTTATTACATGCAGAAATACCGAGTTCTGAACCCTTATAAAGTTGCCCATGGGGAATTGGCATCGCTTTCTCTGAAAATACTTTCTCTTTAGGTTTCAGAATAAATTGTTACTGAAATAGATCAAGTAATCAAATGGTTTAGTATAAATTAAATATTTAATGAGTATGAATGAAGGATTTTTGCAAAAAAAAAACACAAAGTTTTAGAAATAATTGCCATAAAACCAAATAAAAGTTCTATACCTAGATAGCTGCATCCTAGTAAAAAAATCATTAAAATAATACAAAAAGAATTTTTAACCAGCAAACTATTTGGCCTATAAGAAATAAGTTTTCGGTCTTAAACTTAAGTTAGGAACTTTGCAGATTTTTTTATGAACTTTCTTTTTGGAATAAAATTGTCAATCTGTGATTTTTGTATTAACAATGTGTGCGTTTAAAATATGATATCTTACAAACAAATTTTATTTATATATTGTAAGTGAATATAATTGTCGAATCTTAATTCAGTCTTCCTCTAATTTGCCATCATATAAACACAACATTTGTTCAAATAATTTGAATTTGCAAACTAAGTATACAAAAACAGTTAGAACTTGGCATTAATTTAAATATAATTAATTTTTTACATTGATTCATAACAGAAGCCGGGAAAGCCGGGTATGTTACCTCAGCTAGTTTTGTCATCATCATCAACTGGTTCCAAACTGTGGCCAAGTCAACAAAGTAAAATGTGTTGCCTCCATCTTCATCTGTCACTCCACCGTTCCCTCCTCCTTCACTCTGTTTTAGACTTCTCCTCTCTTTTAACTATCTGCTCTTCCCACCTCCTCCTTAGTCTTTAGTTTGGTATACAGCTTTAATTTTATGGTTTTGATTCCTTTCGTTGGGCTCGAGTAGCGAGAAAGTCGCATGCAAGGTTGTTCCAAGACACGCAGAGATTGCCAGCCAGGGAGACAGGGGCCTCTTCGGCCTTCATTCTCAACAGCAACGGTGCCCCAGGGGTTCGGGAGAGGGAGAGGGGATGAGGAACACTCGTGATCTTCGATCGCAGACGTCGGACTGAATAGCTCTGGTGCTTCAATGGGTCCACTTCCTTGAAGTGCCTTCCGATCGCTACCTTTTCCTTCCTTTGCCTTGTTGTTCCCAGTCCTTCCGCGCCCTCCTTTCCACCGCATTTTGCAAGCGGACGCGACTGTCTTTTGACGTGACTACTGTCTCGGGTGCTTCGTTGTTCTTTCAGGATAGAACAAAGAGTTTGGGCGGGTAGGAAGACAAAGGACCGAATAAAATATATAGACAGCACAGATAATTCCATGAAAGGAATTTGTTTAAAAATATATCAGACAGATCACTAGCGAGTGCTCTAGAGCGTCCTCTCAGCCAGTTTACTAGCGCGTCCTCTTAGCCAGTGCACTAGAGCGTAACTTTCAACCAGTGCACTAACGCGTCCTCTCAGCCAGTGCTCTAGCACGTCCTCTCAGACAGTGCTCTAGCGCGTCCTTTCAGCCAGTGCTCTAGCGCGTCCGCTCAGCCAGTGCAATAGCGCGTACTCTTAGCCAGTGACTAGCGCGTCCTCTTAGCCAGTGCACTAGAGCGTAACTTTCAACCAGTGCACTAACGCGTCCTCTCAGCCAGTGCTCTAGCGCGTCCTTTCAGCCAGTGCTCTAGCGCGTCCGCTCAGCCAGTGCAATAGCGCGTACTCTTAGCCAGTGACTAGCGCGTCCTCTTAGCCAGTGCACTAGAGCGTAACTTTCAACCAGTGCACTAACGCGTCCTCTCAGCCAGTGCTCTAGCGCGTCCTTTCAGCCAGTGCTCTAGCGCGTCCGCTCAGCCAGTGCAATAGCGCGTACTCTTAGCCAGTGACTAGCGCGTCCTCTTAGCCAGTGCACTAGAGCCTACTTTCAGCCAGTCCACTAGCACGTCCTCTCAGTTAGTGCACTAGCGCGTACTTTCAGCCAGTGCACTAGCACGTCCTCTCAGCCAGTGCTCTAGTGCATCCTCTCAGCCAGTTTACTAGCGCGTCCTTTCAGCCAGTGCACTAGAGAGTACTTTCAGCCAGTTTACTAGCGCGTCCTTTCAGCCAGTGCACTAGAGCGTACTTTCAGCCAGTGTACTAGCACGTCCTCTCAGCCAGTGCTCTAGCGCGTCCTCTCAGCCAGTGCACTAGCGCGTCCTCTCAGCCAGTGCACTAGCGCGTCCTCTTATCCAGTGCACTAGCGCGTCCTCTTAGCCAGTGCACTAGCGCGTACTCTCAGCCAGTGCACTAGAGCCTACTTTCAGCCAGTCCACTAGCACGTCCTGTTAGCCAGTGCACTAGCGCGTCCTCTCAGCCAGTGCACTAGCGCGTCCCTTCAGCCAGTACACTAGCACTTCCTCTCAGCCAGTGCACTAGCGCGTCCTCTCAGCCAGTGCACTAGCGCGTCCTCTCAGCCAGTGCACTAGCGCGTCCTTTCAGCCAGTGCACTAGAGCGTATTTTTGTCAGTGCACTAGCGCATCGTTTCAGCCAGTGCACTAGAGCGTACTTTCAGCCAGTGCACTAGCACGTCCTCTCAGCCAGTGCTCTAGTGCGTCATCTCAGCCAGTGCACTAGCGCGTCCTCTTAGCCAGTGCACTAGCGCGTCCTCTTAGCCAGTTTACTAGCGCGTACTCTCAGCCAGTGCACTAGCGCGTACTCTAAGCCAGTGCACTAGAGCCTACTTTCAGCCAGTGCACTAGCACGTCCTCTCAGCCAGTGCTCTAGCGCGTCCTCTCAGCCAGTGCACTAGCACGTCCTCTCAGCCAGTGCTCTAGTGCGTCATCTAAGCCAGTGCACTAGCGCGTCCTCTTAGCCAGTGCACTAGCGCGTCCTCTTAGCCAGTTTACTAGCGGGTACTCTCAGCCAGTGCACTAGCGTGTCCTCTCAGCCAGTGCTCTAGCGCGTCCTCTCAGCCAGTGCACTAGCACGTCCTCTCAGCCAGTGCATTAGCGCGTCCTCTCAGCCAGTGCACTGGCGCCTAGAAGCGAGCATAATTAAAATTTGCGCACTGCTATTCATGCCTGTAACTACGCAGGGTTGCCTCTCCGGACATACATTTCTTAACAAAAACCGATTGGTTTGGCATTCACTGTCAAACATCAACTTCATTTATAGCGATTTCTGGGCATCCTTTACGTATATGTTCAATTGTTAAAGTATTTTTCGGAGTTTTAATTTGTTCTCAGCATTCCATCATCATAAATATGAAGCTATTTGGTAAGTAATCTACTTGGTAAGTAATCTACTTGGTAAGTAAGTAGTTGTAGAATTACAGTTGGTTTTCCTTTTATAGATTTTTTCGAACACCTTTTAGAAATTTTCTTTTAATACAGCTCCGCCAAACGTACCTAGTGGTTATGCATGCATTGATCACGCAAAACTGTCAGACTGACGAAAATATGAAAATAATAACTTTAAACCAAATTCCATTTTTTCGTTCATAAACTATAAAGAAACATAATTCAGTGCCAATTTGACAGCGTAAGATCCTGATTATGCTTGCGTTAAATTTAATTATGCAGTCACTGGCACAGAATATTTTTTTAATATGTTGATTTTAAACGAGTTAATACACACCTGGAAGGACTGAAGTTTCTTAATGGAGATGAGATGGGTAATGCATGTGTTTTCTCTTTGCCACGTTCATAATTGAAATCAAAATTATGACGACCTCTCCTTCTCTTTTCCATCTGGTTAGCAATACGTTTATTTGTTATGATGAAGTGTTATTATCGCCAATTCTTTGCTGATGTGTTGTTTATATTTTTTGTTTAATAATACTCTCTCTTCGTTATGGCATAATAATGATTTTTCATAGTGAGTTAATTTCCCATTTTAATATATTAAACAAATTTCTACCATTACTTTCCGCAGCTTTGTTTTTTTTTTTAATTTTTTTTATAGTCTGCTAACCAGAAACATATAATTTATAGAACAGTCACCCACTCAGTGGACTAATATCTCAGAGAGTTTCCCCTATTGGGGTATGAATGATGTTGATTTCGAGCAATGAATACGAGATATGAGTTTTTTTTTCCTTTAAAAATCAATTTTTCTTCAAAACGTGACGAGGGGGAGCAGGGTGAGCAGGGGAAAGTCAGTCGATGTGGTCGTCAGCGGACAGCAGGAGATGCGCCTAGCCGCAGTACTGCATCATGTTGCTGATGAGACACGGCCTGAAGCAGCACTCGTTCACGATGCCGGGTGCACGCCGCGCGAGGCGGTGGAACTGGCCCGGGAAGGAGTCGTCCTCGCCGCCCGCCGCCTCCAGAGCCACGGCGGGCCAGGCGAGGCCCTCCGCGCGGCCACCTGTCGGCACCACGTCGGTCACACCTACCACGTGCATCGTGCGGAGCTTCTATAAATAAAAACACGTGATTTGAAAACTGGCGTCTGTTTACGAAAAGCTTTTTTAAAGAATACTCTGAAGACATATTGAGTAAAGGACTGCAAGAAAAATCCGGTACAGATTCTTGAAAGCACTCAAAGTACTTGCATGTCACCTTTCTTTATTTTCCAATTCATACAATGTAATGGTTACCGCTCTCATCTCATAGTTGCCTTGTGAACAACAAGGAGTCTGTACGTCAGTTCAGAACCTTGCGCTGAAGCACCAAAGAGCGTCGTACTTATCATTCCGCTTTATTAGTACAAATAAACCCCTGACTAGGCTAGGTTTAACGTCTCGTCGAAATCGAGGTCATTACAGACGACGAGGGGCGAAGTGATGTGGTGGAACATTTGGGGTAAGTGGGTGTGAAGTAACCCTAGAAAACCGACCTGTTGACGACAAAATCCGTCAAGTTTTCCCACTCTCGAATAATATACCTGACAACCCAGCTCCGGGAACCCGAACCTGAAATGCCTTGCTGGAAGGCGTGTTGTGAGTTTTCTGAACGCTTCATGGTGAGTGAAGGCTAGTGTTAAAAAAACCATGTTTGCCCCATTAACCCCCCTTTCCAAGACCTGAAATATCCCCTTATCTCCTGAATATTTAACACTTTCCAGAATAAGTTCGATTGAACGCAAACATATGGGACCCCACCCCTTTTAAAACCTCACTGTTTGTCGTCACGAATGAAAATGAATCGGCTAGGCTCGTGTTCAAAAGTGATTCTCCGTTGCGGTCCTACGTTTCAATCTTCATCGCACTAATCTATAACAATCTACATCTTAAAAATACTACCTGCTACCACTAACTTCTAAGATTCATCAAGTCGGCATTTGCCTGCTGAGATACTACAGCCGCCTAACCATCGTACAGTCACCAGAAGGCTTCGGAGTGTTGTGAGATCAGAAGCCGTGGCATCTGCAACTCTCTCTGCTCATGTTGTTTCTGGCGCACACACAATTGTGAGGGATCGTTTGGTAGGGAGGTTGGGGTGCATCTTCTGTGGGACTAATCGGGCACGCGGCAGTGGTTCTGAAAAGTTCCCTTAGTTTCCATAAAGATGTGTACAAACTTTTACCAGTCATTCCTGACCCGAAAATATGGAGATTGAGACACCCAGGGTCCACCTCAAACAGAAAGCAATGGGGAAAGTAATCGACTCATTGTCTGGAGTAATTTCTTGGAAAATACGAACAACTAACATTGGGCTCAATGGACCCGGAGTTCTAACTCAGATACTCGGAATGCGAAGCGTGGAGGCAAGAGACAGCCGGGGTAAGGAGAAGACACGGAGTTTCGATAAGTTGCAGCAACCCTTCACTGTTTTTCTGTCCCTCAGTTACTGTGAAATGTGGTGCTTTTATTTAATACCTGTACAACTTTCCCAAAGATGATTCAAATCGCTGTCAATGGAATAAAAGTTATTAACCAAAATGAAAAAGTATTTTAAGAGATTCGAATAAATGTTTAGCTCTACTTATTCTAAACGTTATTATGTATGTATCTAAAACGGGACCCCATTTGGCCGCCCCGGTGGGCGGGATGGGCGTAATATTCTAAGCAATCTATAAAAATATATCATTCCCATCAACAAAAGGAAATAAATTCAAAGCAAACAGCAGTCAAACTGGTTCTCTCACCCCCTGCCACCAGAAATGAAATGCTGTGTACGCTCTTGAGATTCACGGATGGGCTGGGGGAGGGGGGGGGGAGCGAACCTTGCAGCAGCGACGCCTCGCCGACCGACTTCTTCTTGTACACACTGTTGCAGAGATCCCGCAAGAATTTCACGAGTTTGGAGCCGCACATTTGGATTCTTGTGTCTGGGGGCGGGTTCTGGGAGCCCACCGCCGCCACCGCGGCCACCGCGATCACCAGCAAGAGACGCAGACACAGCCCTGGACACATCTGGAATGTCACAAGCGACCCTGCTTGAGCTACCCTGCCCGAAAGCACGGACGAATGATTTATACCTTATACACATTGTTGGGGTTGCACACGCCGTAGTGACGTTAATGATTTCACTCACATATTTTAGCTGTTTCTGTGAGTAAGTAATGGTGAAGATCACTGAGATAATGGCTATTATTATGACTATGAGACTGGTTATAATGATAATAAAGACTCTTTATATTTTTAAAATATTAATAAGAGCATGTAAGTAAGATGACAGCATCGGAAGAGATTGATTATAAATCATGGAAAAATTCAAATATGTTGGTCGATAGATTAAGACATCTATTTAAGAGGCCACTCCAGTGTTTCAGGGGCACTACGCAACCCGCGTTAACCTCATAAGATTCAATGCTATTTTCATTTTGCTTATAACTAATTAACTAATATAGATTTAGAAATGATGCTTGCTTTATATGTAAGACAACAATTCTCTTATCAAAGCCCTTTTCTTCAAAAATGTGCATAAATTATGGTTTTATACTAATCTTTACTAATATGCATATGTGTATTGTCTAGGTTTGAACCATAATTTATGCACGTTTTCGAAGAAAGGGGCTTTGATAAGAGCATCGTTGTCTTACATATCAAGCAAGCATCATTCCGAAACCTATATTAGTTAATTAGTTATAAGCAAAATGAAAATAGCATTGAATCTTATGAGGTTAACGCGGGTTGCGTAGTGCCCCTGAAACACTGGAGTGGCCTCTTAAGGGCTATTTCTGTAAATTTAACACCATGCCTCTTTGCGACCAGGAGAGAAAGTGAACTGTGGCACCAGCTAACAAACACCTTGAATCGACTTGATCATACATGCGTTCGATGATTTTAAATTGGCGTCAGGATATACTGTGAATTGTACAGGTCATTGCTGATTGGTGTCGTTGAGTGTTGCGTCTCGTGTGACGCCCCTGTAGACGAGACACAGAAAAACATAACTAAAATAATGTCTCTACAGTTAGGCTGCTGTCACACCACTGTGCGATACTTCCGCTGCGACCAAAGCTTACGCAGCGTTTTTATGGCTGAATATTGTTTCAATCATTTTTATAAAGGCCTTGTCAAATTGTAAAATATTTGTCTCGAACTATAATTGACAATAGAGTTGAAGTATTAGTATTGGAATGAAAATGGCTTACAATTTTCTCCCTCAAATAAATTTGCACCTATAACACCAAATATGTTTTAATAAATGTCGCACTTTCAAAGTTAATTTTTGGTCTGAGCTACCTCAAACTTTACAGTAATGAATTTTAATTTTTTTTTACATTATTTTAGTTATTTTACTTTGCAACATCATTAATCGCCCATGTGCTTTTCGCCATTTTAAGGATTCGTTGTGACGGAAACGGAATGTCATTTACGTTTTTGCTAGGCACGATTTTGACTGACCGATTGCATCCAACATCCAACATATGCAAAATATTTTATGGAAAAAAAAAAAAAAAAGTCATCTAACTTGTTAAACAAGCATGGCTGCGCTAGTGACGTTTTCGATGACGTCCTAACCCTCCAACTTTATTTGACACGACATATTGTGTTGGAAGCGAAAGTTCGACAGTGTGACGGGGCCGTCAGAGTGCACAATGCAGGCCTCTCCAGAATGCACTGAGCACTTTCACCGAAAACCGAACGTGGAAAACCTGCGGTGTGACACAGGACTCACAGGCGCGGGTCTCTGCTCGGAACTCACCTCGGCAGTCGATGACTCTGCTCGGGGTTCAACTCGACTCTTCGACGGCGCTCCGTCCATGTTTTATACCGGGTCGAGGGCGGCGGAGGTCGCTCTCCGCCGTCGTGACGAGCCGCGGGACGGCAGGTAGTTAATTACTGCAGTCTGCGGAAAACAACCTCCCCCCTGGGCCCCCACGCGACCCCGGGGTGTCGGCGGCGATCACACGTCCCTGCCCGGCTCACAGCTTCACGTGATATTCAACCTGCTCGGGATATCAGAGTGTCTGTTCACGGAAAACATTTAAGAAAACTCTGAGAACGGATATGTAGTTCTGTTTACCTTATTTAGATTTTAAACTGTTCATTCAAAAGAGGCCACGTAAAATAAGGTAAGTTAGCCAAATAAGGCTTGATTATAAAATTTAAAAAAATTAGTATGAAGATAGTAAAAATTATGAATGTTGGACAGCAGCCTTCTTAAACATGTGTACTTCGATAATACATGATCATAAGTACCAAAAGTAAGCTAGTTGTATGTGCCAAAAGACATTATCCAAAAATGATGCAAAGGGCCATATTAGGAACACCTGTTCCGAATAAGGCCCAGGAGCAGTACCAAATAAGGCCCATGTTTAAATAACTGCCAATTGAAGTCAAATAACAATAAAGTGTAATGAAATTATCTATACAATACAAGATGCAATGGTGGTTGTCCACACTAAGATAATTTGAATTACATTGCAACATTTTAGAACCTCTATCGATAAATATTAAAATTCCTACAGCTGATCATGTAAATACTAAAAGTTCGCACACTAATCACAAACCAGAAATTTTAAAGAAAAGTCACAGTTGAAAATGAACATGTAGGTACACAATACGTCTGTGAAACTAAGTGGCCTTACAAGCACAAACTGGGCAAATGAAATTTGGTATTTTGTCCTTAGCAGTAAGCCCCACACATTCTTCATGAACATAGTGGCTACACTTTACACACAGTCTCATGTCAGCAATCCTGTCCTCTGTGCAAATGAAACAATACCAGGCTTCTTTTCCTTTTTTCCTCGTGTCACTCGATCCAATAGCAATATGTTTTTGTGTGGCAGGTTCAGAGTGTTTTGTATTGCTTTTAACATTGGAACTTCCTGGGGCAGCATTGCCTGGCTTATTATCTTGATTTTGATCATTATGAGTCTTCATTTTGTCTTCGTTACCTCAACAGCTTTGTAGTTAAGCGATTTTTTTCGATTTACATTATTATTTTTCATCACCTCAGGTGTCCGTACGATATCTTTGAATGAAATGTTTAGACTAGGTTCTGTGCCATCACAGGATACAAGAGAAGAGTCACTTGAATCACTTGTTCCCGACGATGAGTCTTCTACATACCTTAGTTTGTCAGCTATTTTTCGAATTTTCTCTTTTACCTGCCCATGCTTGCTCTCTTGTGGGTGAACTGGGGCTGCAGAATGTAATCCTTGTGCTGTTTCATCGCGGTTTACTATTCTGGTAAGTTCTGAAGGAGCGTAAGCACTCTCGTGGATAACAGTAGGGTCAAATGGGTAAATGCCAGTTGCAGAAAACCCACTTGCTACATTACTAGGCGTAGCAGCTTTGGTCCAAACCCTACTAAATATTTTCCCAAAAGTCCTTTTGGTTATTGTGCGGTCTTGAATGTTTGTCTGCTTTGACCAATGTAGTAACACTTCAAAATCCCAAAATGTTTCATAAGGACCGAAAACAGATTTATCAAAAGGCTGCAGCTCATGTGTTGTGTTGCTTGGTAAGCAGAATAGTGTGATTCCGTAGGCTTCAGTAGCTTCCACAATGCCTATGTCCAAGTGTGATGATGCACCATCAACGATAAGCAAAATGTTACCTTGTGGTTTGAATTTCGCAAAATGATGAATCCATGAAATGAAAGTTGCTGTTGTCATCGACCCTTTCTCAGTCATCTCAACCTCTGTTCCAGGCGGAAGGTTATCTTTCCATTCAGCATTTAATCGCTTTCCCTTAAAAAGAATGAGATAAAAACTTCAGAAAACAGATGTTCCAAATAAGGCCCGCGGGCCTTATTTGGTTCTCCAGTGTGGGCCTTATTTGGAGTTTGTCGCAAACACACACTTTCTTTAAGTGTTTTACTCACAGTTTTATACACAACAAGAGTTCAAAATATATAACCATACTGACATATTCTGTAAACTACGGGCTTTAAAATGGTATATAGATAATTTGTGTCAGTTACATTACCTTAATGTGAAGTCGCTTTCACGATTCGTCGAAATTAGTAACCACAGCCACTACGAATTCCTTGCTGGTCTCTAATGCGTGTAAAATGGCGAACAGTTTGCGTCCTAACAAGTAGTACCTGCGCTGACCGCTAGATGACAGAGGCTGTCCGCAGCATGTCTCGTCCGGTGAAAACCTCTTTGCTATCCTAGTAAACTCAATGACGAGCCTTATTTGGACCCTGGTCTTTTTGGTCAATGTACATTACTGTAAACACCGGGAAAGAATCTAAAGCTTTCCAGCTCGCACCAATAATTGAAGGTATAAAGATTATTAAAAATATTCAATTAATTACTTCATCAAAACATCTGGTACACTACTAGGTATTCGTGGAATACGTATGACAACAGAGATAAGAAGAGAATTACAAAATATGTGTGGAAGACTTTAAAGTTTGTAAACAACCACCGGCTGAAAGCGGTAAATATAGTGCGTGATTTCTCGCCTCGTAGCAACCCCAGCTCGAGAGACGAGTGACTGGACGAGTGGCAGATCGAGGGCGACGCTCAGTTCGTAGTTCCTTGGCCGCACTTCAGCACACTCGCTCCACGAGTAGTCCACGACCTGCGAACCGCCTCTCGGTGGGTTCCAGCAGTCAGCTGTTCCGCCGCCTCGCTAGACCACCACGGGTAGCCTGGACTCATACCTCCCACACTTCACAACAGCATCCTCTGTGGCAAGCAGCACACCGAGTCCAGAATGTCTTAGTGACGTCAGTTCATGTTCTTGGTCTCTTCCGGGCTATCTCTCTCTCTCTCTCTCTCTCTCTCTCTCTCCGAGTATGTTAAGTTTATATGGGGCACCTCGCCCAGTAGCCAACATTGCCAACGAAGAATCATCAAGTCTATGCCCACACTCGAATACTCGCCAGAATATGACAGGTTCCACAGCGAGTCAAACTCGTGCATACATCAGTCCCAACACCTTTGACGCAGAAATAATCGAACACTTAAAACTCTGCAGACCCAAAGTCTCACACACCAAATTTTAAGTCCACATGCGGTGGGGCACACCGGAACGTAAGTTCGTCGATCGACAGTTGGGCATAGTGACGTCACAGGCAGGAGAGGCGAGGACGGTCTTATATACTACTTCCAGAAGCATAACATCCTATACCGCAGTGGTTTCCACGAGGCTGCCAGCCAGGGAGGCCAAACTGTCCAGCGCGCTGAGTCCCATACCTCCGGCCACGCCAGGGAGGCCAAAGTGTGACGCAGCTCGATGTCTTCGGCTACAGCAGGCGGGCACGGCCGTCCACGGCGTGTTTACATGCCTACGTTACCTCGGACGTGCGTGTTCCGGTAACAAAATAGTACATTGAATATAAACATGGCAAAACATGCGACAAATAATTATTATACAATGCCCTGAAACAATTTAATGACACGAAAAGGCGACTAACTGCATGGCGGGTGAGGCTAATTGTGAGGCTTTTCTAAGCGTCAAGAAATATTTGTTATTGTTGCGGTCGTTCTTTGTAATGTTCGAAAGGTGGTATTGGAAAAAAAAAGAAAACAGTTCAAAAAGAATATTTAAAATAGATTTTTAATTTTATTCTGAGAAATATTACTTTAAAATATCTTGCTAACGTAAATTTAAATAAATATTATGTAGTATGTATCAAGTTTTGAAAAGGGCAGGGCCGGATTTAGGGGAGGGCAACCGGGGCGAAAGTCCCGGGACCTCCACAAACGGAGGACCCCCACAAACGGAGGGCTCCCACAATAGAGACTTCGAGAAAAAAATCTTTTAAATTCCGACAAGTAAACACTAGTAAACATATTTTCCTTTGATATTCTTTTTTTCGCTGTTTTACCTTTACCTACAGTACTTTGTACATATATGATTATATTATTGTTAAATATTAACAGAAATAATTTATCTATATTTGTTCACTCCAATCAGGTAATCAGTAAAATATCGAAATGCCTATTCAGCCTATTCCCCGTATTTGCGTGTCGATACGAGATACGACGGTACCTTTTCCCCCCGTTTTTTGTCTGTACGATCCGTCGTAGCGTTGACAAGTGACCGCTGAGTGGCGTGCTTGTAGCACGGAATCCCGGAATTTGATACATTCTCGTGCGTCTGAGAAGCTACGAACTTACGAACATTGTGCAACAAATGTAAATCCTTTCGAATTTTTACGGACGTGAGTATTTTCATCGTTATCTTGTTAATCTACAATATAAACCGAATGTCGTATTTGATTGTGCAATTACGAAAACGTGTTTTTTTCCCTTAACATATAATGACATATATGAAATATATGCAGAGAACAAGAACATAAAAAACTGTTACGGAGAGGTTATGATTTATTGTTTATCATGCGTTTGTTTGGTTCTGCGTGAGTTAATTATTTAATCATTGAGGCAACTGGAATATCATGATCACATGCTAATATTTAATAAGTAAAGTAACTTTCGCTAATGTAATTTTGAAATAATTTTCTTCAATTCACTTCTGTTCATGTCTCTTATTTTTTGAGTGCATGCACATAACTGGACAGGTTTCAATACATAGCTAACAGCTTCTCTATTCTTTTCGACTTCCATGTGCACTGCTCGTAACTATTTTTTGTGTTTCTGCTAATATTTTCTTTTCCTCGACCATCACCTACACGACTATTTTCCTGTTGGTTAAGGGCTTTTTCAGGCGCATGTTTATGTTTTCTTAACATTTCTTTTATAGCGGAATCATGAGTGATCGCCACAAAACTCCTCGACTTTTTGCTAGTGGCTCTCAGAAGAGGAAATTGCAAGCAGAACGTAACAAGAAATCCGAAGAATCTTTAGCTAAAACACCCAAATTGACCATTTTTTTTACATCGTCAAATAAAGAAGAAATCCATCAATATCCTAAAAAAAACAGCAGGAGATTCAACAGTAGATGGAGATGTGGTCGATAGTATTCAAGATCATCCTGAGGCTGAGGTTTCATCAGGCGACACCAAACAATTTTCTATAACTGAATATCAGATCCAAGAGGAAGCCAAATTTTGCGGTCTCAAAAATTATATAGGTCTTTAGCCTGCTAAGATAATAAAGGAAATGATAGAATATTGGGCGAAAAAAGGTTCCACAGAACTTCAAAATTGCGATCAAGTATCTCTGCAAAATTCAGTTCATCAAGATCAGCCGCGAGATAATTACAGCTTTGTTCGAAAATGTACAAAGAACATGTTTACATGCCGTAATAAAAATCAAGAGACCGTCAATCGATTCTGGCTTTGCTTTTCTCCAACTACGGGGAAAATATATTGTTATGCGTGTAAATTAATGTCCACTCAAAACACTCAACTCAGTGGAGAAGGCTTCAGTAACTGAAAGCATGCATCCGATCGTCTATATGAACATGAGATTTCGAAGTCTCATTTGGAATCAGTAATGAGTTTAGTTCAACGGGGAAAAGTCACTGGACGCATCGATCAAGAGCTAGCGATGCAAGAGGCACAACAAATCGAGTATTGGCGAAAAATCTTCAGAATTATCGTTAGTACCATCAAATTCATTGCTGAACGCGGATTAGCCTTTCGAGGTGACAATGAAATTGTTGGTTCACCAAGAAATGGAAATTTCCTGGGAATTTTGGAATTGCTAGCCGAGTATGAACCAATCCTGGCAACCCATTTGAAAGAGCATGCAAACAAAGGGAGTGGTCATGTCAGTTACCTTTCGTCCACGATTTGCGAAGAACTGATCAGTTCTATGGGTGATAAAGTACTAACTGAAATAGTATCCAGGATAAAAAAATCAAAATATTATTCTGTATCAGTGGACTCTACTTCCGACGAATCTCACATCGATCAACTAACTATAGTTGTTCGATATATGAAAGGATCGACGCCAAAAGAAAGATTTCTCACATTTTTACCAAACTTCGGTCATACTGGCGAAGCCACAGCAAATGCTCTACTCAAATTTTTAGGTGACCATCAAATAGACATCATGGATTGCCGCGGACAATCATATGACAATGCTGCAAACATGAGTGGCAAATACAAAGGGATGCAGGCTCTTATTTTGGAGAAAAATCATTTGTCGGCGTTTATACCTTGTGGTCATTCTCTCAATTTAGTGGGAAAGGCAGCTGCTTACTCTTGTCCATCGGCTGTTCAATTCTTTGGTTTCATGCAGAATTTATATACGTTTTTCACAGCAAGTACAGAGCGATACCGAATTCTGATAGAGAAATTATCGAAGAAAAAAAGCTGACAGTTTTACGTGTTGAAAAAGCTTAGCGACACTCGTTGGTCTTGTCGAGCTGAAGCTACGAAAGCAATAGTCAACGGCTATTCGGAAATCGCAGAAGCTCTAACCAGCATATCTTCCGATAAAGAGCAAAAAGACATCGTGAGGAATGAAGCAACGCACCTTCTACAGAAGATGAGTGGTCTCAAAACCGCTTTGTTTGCAATATTTTGTAACGACATCTTGGAGCGATTCAACACTACAAACAATATGTTGCAAGACCCGAAAATGATTCTTGAATCGGCAATGCGTGCACTAGAATCATTTAAATCATTCGTGGAATCCAAACGAAACGATTTTGATAAATACGAGGAAGCAGCCAAAAAATATCTCATACTGACCAATACGTACAATCACGCACCAGAACAAGAACTGTGAGGTTGAATCCACTCGATTACGGGCATGGGCAAGCACAAGACGCAAATCTGTCACCCAAGGAGAAGTACAAAGTATCCGCCTTCATCCCAGTGGTTGACCAGCTATGTGTTTCTCTTACTGAAAGATTGCATGCCTATGAAGCTGTACGTTCGAGATTTGGATTTCTTAATCACATCGAGAAGATGGATGCTGAAAATTTGCACGCTACAGCAGAGGCATTGGTGAAAGTTTATACGGATGATTTAGAGCCTAGTCTCGGTAATGAATAGGTTCAATTTGTGTCTTTGATCGACTCATACAAAAAGGACTATGGAAAAGACCAATCTCCGGAACTATTTTACCATCAAATTCTCGCAGATCAAAATTTCAGAGCTACATTTCAAAACCTTGAAATTGCATTGAGAATGTATTTAGTTTTGATGGTTTTAAATTGCACTGGAGAGCGCTCATTTTCAAAAATGAAAATCATAAAAAATAGGCTCCGAACCACGATGGGACAAAACCGTTTATCGAAGATTTCTCTCCTGAGCATTGAAAGCAATTTACTCCGGGAATTGGATTTCAGCAAAATCATCAACGATTTTCGGCGAAAAAAGCTCGGAAGGTTCCGTTCATTAACACTAAAATTTAATTTCATATAATTCTTGTCTCCGATTATATTTATGTATGTTTTTTAAATACTAAGAGAATCTACTTGATTTCACAATAAATTATTTATTGGAAAACTCGACTGAAAAAATTGTTCATTTTATTTGGAAAATAATTTGGGGCCAGGGGGCCTACTCTCCTCTGTTGCCCCGAGGCCTCCAGACCTCTAAATCCGGCCCTGGTAAAGGGTAAAATAATGGATCAGTTTACTCAGAATTAATTAAAGTAGATTTTACAAAAAAAATATGATATAGGTTCCTCTGTAATCTACGAGTATATTTAAGGTTTATTGAGATAAAATATCTTGTAGTGAACATAAAATTATAGAGGACAGGTTTCGCAGTTTCTATGTAACATATTTCATGGCACTCATTTGACTTTTATATACATTCTTAATTAAAATACTTTTGTTATTAATAAAAATTCAATGAATTTGAAATAGGTTTTTAGTTTAGAAATTTAATAATTATCCAAAAATTTATAATATACCTAGTTGGCTACATAATTTGATAATAATACTTGTGGTATGTCCTTTCATAAAATGGTACAATATCCTGCTTGTAATTACATGTTGGTTAACTGTGATCTACAGTCGTCAGCGCTTCACGCAATCTTGTGGGGTCTGGTGCACGTGATATTTTTTCTCATGTCTACCTTTAAAGAGAACAGTTAATGTTTCCTCTTGCGTACATTAAAAAAATATTATTAATAATTATCTTAAAACTGGAATTCAATGGTGGATTTTTTTACATATTAGAAAATCTATAAAAGTCCTGTCTCAAAAGAAACAAAATGTTGTTAGTAATAAAACAACTTTTATGTCCGTCATTATAACTGCAAAAAATGTTAATTAATCTTTAAATGAATAACGAACACACAGTACTCGTTTCAAAGATTGTAGACATGCGCAGAATTGCTACTAGTAAGTTAATCGGCGTCGGCACTCCACTGTTGAAATACTGCGAATCAGGGGAATTTCCCTGGGAAACTGTTGAAACTGCTCTATCTTGCTGTCAAAACCCTCACAATTTCGGGGAGGTATAATTAAATAACTTTTTAAAAGAAAATCAAACCTTATGATAAAGCAGTTAGTATCATTTGCCTTTAAATATAAAGAGTTTCAGTTTTTAAATTAATTTAATTCGCTTCATCGGTAAGTCATAAAAACATTAAAAATGTAACTTTGGCAGCTAATTATGCAAAA
Organism: Bacillus rossius redtenbacheri; assembly: GCF_032445375.1. Lineage (NCBI taxonomy): Eukaryota > Metazoa > Arthropoda > Insecta > Phasmatodea > Bacillidae > Bacillus > Bacillus rossius. The sequence goes on along the minus strand of NW_026962011.1, from coordinate 3,133,008 downwards.
AATGTCACTCATAAGTTATACAAGTTGAACAGTGTGTTTAAAGTAAATATAAAATAATCACCTGAAAAAAGTATAATGCATGCTCCTGAAATCATTTTTTTTTTAATATCTGAATTCTACACTCATTTGTACATTATTTCTCTGCGGGTAAGAACATTGGTATGACTAAGTTTAAACGATGTTCGCATTAGTGTGTTGCTTTTCGGTAATCTACAAACGAAAATATTAACTTTTTTTTATTGTCCTAAATAAGGTTTTTGGCACTAGACCTTCCAGTTTTAAAGTTGCTGTCAACGTTAAAATATATCATTGAAATAACTTAACCTTGTTTTATAAGTTCAATATTTGCGTCATTCGTTTATGAGGATGCTTTTGTAAAATTAAATTTTAACCCCTCCCAACAACCCTCCTAGGCTAAAAGTAGGAGACGCGACACCTCTGATGATTTGTAGCTTAGCACCTGATGAAAAGGTAGTCCATGGTACTGAAGCAACGAAACGTAGATACCTTTATCCTGAGCGTAGTTTCTACAGTTAAAGTATGTGAAATGTTTCTATCTAGTTTTCAAAAGGAGTACCTGTGGTTGTTTACGAACACGCGACAACCACATGAAGTTGTTTACTAACACTGTTCACAGAACAGACCATTGGCACTACTTGTGAGGTATGTCAAATTGGGGACAAGTTACATAGCACAGACTATAGTAGAGAGTGATCTCAAGCAAGCCGGGCTTGACTCGGGCATATTATGACGCGGCCTTCTCTAAGCCGCACAGACGGCAGGTATTAGCGTGTCATGAAACCAAACTGCCAATACCAATTTTAATTCTTAGAATAGTTTTTTAATTGTTCCCTTAAAATAAAATAAAAATGTGTGCGTGGATTCCACTCGTGACAGAAGTGAAACATCTTGCTTTTTTTTATATAGATATAAATTATTTTCATTTTTAACCACTCTATTCACATAAAAGTGAATAATACTTATAAAGTTAATTGCACAAATCAATATTTTTTTCTACACGAATAAATAATTTGTAGATACTTCAAATTAAATAAAATAAATATCGTAGCGTCAATCGTTAGCCGTACCGAAAACTGAGGAATAGACAAACACGCGAATTCCGTAGCAACATTACTGTGTCATTTATACCCCCCCTCCTGCCGTCTCCACTTCCGGCCGTTACAACTATCATATAGCATGTTACGCTACTTACCTATCCCCCCTCCTGCCGTCTACCCATTCGACCGCTGGTGCACGCGTTGGAGTGGCGTCGACGCTTACGCACTCTCCTCTTCTACCGGTTCTTCACATCGTACCTGACTATTCCCCTCGTGCGATCGGAATTTTCGTAACTCTCGAGAATTGTAGCCCCCTCAGCAAAGATGTTTCACGCCAAAAAGTAATTAATTGGATGTGTTTGTGATGCAAAGCTTTATAATTACCTAAATATATTTTAATTTGAAAATATGTATCGAACTTTTATGAACATTGTTCCCGGGAGCAATTGTTATGTGTAACGTACAATTGTATTTTAACATATAAAAAAAAGTAAGTAGTTGAATGTGTTTGCGATTTGAAACTGTACAGTAACAAAAATATTTTGTTTTTATTTTGAAGATATGTGTTACTAAGCTCTGATCTACAATAGATAAGGAAAATTTATATTAAAAAAAAAAACAAAAAACAATAGTGTTTTTTGAATGGTGAAAATGGCTAGTGATACAAATGGCTGGTGATTCAAATGTCATTTGCCTACAAATAAAATAATAATTGTTATTCATAATTGCAGTACACGGCATTGCCCGGGCTGAACACAGGGTGATAGCACTATGTGACAGCGTGGTGGACATAGAGAAATGACATACAATTACTGTTCGTGAGTCTAAGACCTGTGATTTCTGTTTACACATGGCGATCGGTTGAAAGGTTCTAAAGTTGATGCGCCATCTAGACGAGTTACAAAAAATGGATACATAACATAAAAACCTTCTCCATGGAAAAAAACACTTCGATGTGCCAACTTTAATGGCGATCGGTCAGACGGTGTCGGAGTCATACATACCAACAACCTATTATATATATATATATATATGTGTGTGTGTGTGTGTGTGTGTGTGTGTGTGTGTTGGTGTGTGTGTGTGTCAGTTCCAACGCAGTAAGTGCGTGATATTTCACAACAAGTGCATTAAAATACGTAGGTATTGTGTCAAAGCACAGTTTGAAATTTATGCATTTTTTAAAAACCATTTGTAAATACGGTGATTTTGGTGGTTATATTGTAGCGAATGATAAAGCCAGGCGCAAAAGGCAAAACAAAAAAAATTCTGTCTACATCATTAGTCTGAAGGTGCGTGAACCAGCATCGCTCTTAGCCATTTTTATTATTATTATTATTATTATTTTTTTACAATTAGCTTCATGCAGGTGGCATGGTACATATACATAGGAAAAGTATAGGGCAGAGGCTCAAGTGCGCATGCCCACCCTTTCACATTTTACATTTTACATTTTACATTTTACATTCACTCAGACATTACCATTACACTACTTGGTTCGGTACACAGATCAAAAGAAAAACAGGTAAGGACCAAACCGAGGTTGCAACGTTTTGTAATTGATCATACTCCACCGGGCACGGCGAAGTTGGTCGACAAAGTCACGTACAGAATACGGCGTTGGGGTGTGTAAGGAAAAGTCAAGCAGGTTCATGATGAGCCACACTATTGCTCTACGTTTGACGGTCGGAAACACTGTGAAATCAAAAAAGCAAATTTTCTGTACGATTATGTCATGGATCGGGACATTGAGTTGTCTTGCTACACGTCTCCTGCACCAGAGCCACAGAGGTTTAGAGTAGACACAACTAGAGACTCGGTGAAGCGCTGTATCACATTGGCCACATAGGTCACAAATGTCGTCATTGTCGAGGGAGATTTGTCTTCTTCTAATCTTCGTAGGGGTGAGATCATTGACAAAGGCAAAAGCTGACGCTCGGAGAGATGTTGATAATTCGTCGTCCGCTATGGTCTTCCATATACGCGTCCAGTTGAAGTACGGCCATTTTGACTGTATTTTGGGAGTAATTTTGACCGTTTGGCAATATTTGTCGTATAATAGCGGGGTAGTTACACACTCCCCGTCGGGCAATTCATTTATCTGCGATCGCAAGTCATGAAGTGCTACTATATAGGTGCGCGGAAGAAGCCTCTCATTCGTCCACACGGCGTGATGTAATGCCGCGAAGACTACATCGTCGGTCATTAATCGTTGGACAATAGTTTTCCCAAACAGGGCTTTGGCCTTCAGATGGTGGTCAATTAGCCCCAATCCACCAATATGAGGTTTCTGTGTAATTTGCTCACGACCTGTTCGGAATAGAAATCCATGCCATACGAACCAACCGACATATTGTCGTATTTGTGCCTCGGTACCACGAGACATGGGAATCAGCTGTGCGACGTACCACAATTTGGATAACATGTACATGTTAACTATGTGCACTCTCTGAATAATGTTTATATTTCGTAGACGTGCAGCTACAAGTGTTCCTCGTACGTTGTTCACCACAGAGTCCCAATTAACCTTGTCTATTTGTCTTGTATTTTGCATGAAGGTGATTCCTAGTGTGCGTAATGTTTCGGTTCTGGTGTATGGCCTCACCTGCTGCAGCAGATGGGGCGCCATCTTGAGGTCTACTATTTTTGTTTTTACGGCATTTACTTGGGCGGTAGAGGCTTGGCTGAAACTGGTCAAGGCGGCTGATGTCCTGAGTACATCATCTTCACTCCGAATTATGCAGGTAACATCGTCAGCATAGGCACTGCATGTGATCCGGTGGCTGGCAATGCTAATTCCTGTTAAAGTCTCATGGAGTGTCCGGAGCAATGGTTCTATATACAGTACAAACAGTGCCATGGACAAGGGGCACCCTTGACGCACGGAAGAGCGGATATTAATTTCTTCGCCCAGTTTCCCATTAATAGAAATCTGCGTCGTAGAGCATTTACGCAGAGTGTGAAGCATGCGGACCGTAATTTGTGGAAATCCGACATGAGTTAGGAGTCTGTCGAGAAAACCCCAGTGTATCCTGTCGAAGGCTTTATCAAGGTCAATGTTGAGTAATGCCACTGGACCGGGCAAGGATTTGGCAAGGAGCTGTACATCACGTAGTACCGCAATCCCCTGTATAATAGATTTATTTGGAACTGCGCAACATTGCTCGGGTCCAACGAGTTCGGGCAGTACACGTTTCAATTTTTGTGCAATTGTACGGGCCATGAGTTTATAGTCCGTGCACAGTAGAGTTATAGGCCTGTAATCCACCAGGTTTATCGGTTTATTTTTCTTTGGAATTAAAACCAGGATACCGTTTGTTTGAGACTTGCAAAGGGCACCGCGTTGAAGCACTGTACGTGCCATTTTACAAAAATCGGTTTTTATTATTGTCCAGTATGTTTGATAGAATTCATACGGAATTCCATCCTTTCCCGGAGATTTTCTTTTCGGAGCATCATGAACAACTTGCGCAATTTCTTCGTCTGTAATCTCACTCTCCAGAAGATCCCGCGCATTGTCGCTCAGGCGGGCTGTTACTCGTTGTATGAAGGAAATTCCGGCGTCAAAATCGACCTGGTGTTCCGAGTATAAGTCGGTATAATGAATACGGAAGGCGGTCGCAATGGCCGTTGTGTCTCGGAGAGTACTGCCATCAGCTGTCGTCAAAGCGTCAATCTGTCGTTTAGTCTTACATTTTTGTTCGTTTGCCAAGGAATATAAGCTGAGCCTCTCATTTTGTAATGCGCTATTTGTGTGAAGGAAGTGCAGCCGTTCTTCCATATATTTCCTATGAATGGTCATAATTTTTTCTTTGAGCCGACGCTCTTTTGCCTTGACGTTCGTCACTGTCATAGCTGCCGCGCCGAGATCTCGCAGAGCCCGCTCATATAGGTACAAGAGTGAGGCTTGCTCCCGTCGGACACGTGCTCCGTGGTATTGAAAGAGGCGACGAATGCCCGGTTTTACACAATGTTCCCACCATTCCGCGACATCAGCGTATCGGTGTTTCTGCCTAGTCCACAAAATCCACCGTTGCTGGAATTCCACATCCACCTCATCTTGTCCCAATAATCGTGTCTGCAGGCGCCAGTAGTTTCGCCCGCGAACAGGGTTGAGTGTGGGGTAAGAGAGAGTGCAAAGTACAAGGGAGTGATCTGTGAAGGCCGCTGGTATGACGTCATAACTGACCACTGAATTGCGGTTGCTTTTGGAAAAGTAAAACCGGTCCAACCGCGTACTAGACGCATGGCCATGGAACGTAAAGTGGGGTCGAGGAACTAGCAGAATATCAACTGCATCCTCAACTTGTATGGCTGAGACTAAATCTTGTAACGCTGTGTTAGTCGTATATGCTCCTCCATGGTGGTCAATAAGGTTCAGCACACAGTTGAAATCACCACCAAATATTATTTTGTTGCGGTCACCTTCCAAGAATGGTAATATTTCTTGTCTGTAAAAGTTCGTCCTGGCTTGCCTGTTTTGTGAGCCCGAAGGGGCGTACACGTTCACACATAGAGCTAGTTCCAACAAGTCATTTCCAGGTGGTAGAGAAGGCATGACAAGAGTTCCCGCAATGATTCGTCCCGAGGGGTGTGCTCGGATATTTATAAGCTGATATCCATTCCGTGTAATGATACCCGTACCTCTTCCGTGGGTGCCAACATTTGTATACACATTGCAGTTATCGAAGTGCGGGATCTGATTTATTGGTAATTCTTGTAAAAAAATTACGTCGATGGCGTGAGCGTAAGCTAGTGTATATAACACACGGTATTTGCATGCCATCTCCATGGCACAGACATTTACAGTTGCAACTGTCAAAACGCTGGCCATGACCCCTCCTTATTGATGAACGTTTATGGAGTTATCACCGAAGGCAAGCCGTGTGAGTCCTCACATTTTCCTATGGCTTGTTTGGCTACGGCAAGAGAGTGAGCTCGTTGTGATTGAGGGCTGTCAGGGACAATTTTATTCCGTCTGGTACTTCGACTGTTTTGACGAAATTTCTTCCCTGTACGTCCTTCCCCGCGCACATCCTCAGTACTCCCTTTTTTACGTGGATGTTGTTTATCGCCACGTTTCCCTGTCATTTCGTCATCTGCCTGTTCTCTATCCCCACTGTGTGCGTCTGTGGTTCCTGCACTAACATCCCCGCCCTCAGTAGAGAGTAACTCCCCCATGTCAATTTCCAGCAATGGTGAAGTGTTTGCCAATATACCCTTTATTGAAACCATGTCCCGAGCACTCCCAGTCGGGTGTTCCCCCGTTGGGGTTTGAACCGGAGGTCTACGGAAGGTAGCGCTGCTCTCCTGCGCCGCTGTGGTGTCACGTGTGTCACTCTTGTCCGGAGCCGCGCCGCGCACTCCGCCCACGAGCGCCTGCGCCCACGACCGCCCGGCCGCGGCAGGGGCAGGGGCCGGTGTGTCGCGGCGCGGTGCAATGGGGCAGGCGGCCCGCGCATGTCCCGGCGTGTGGCATATACTGCATGTCTGAGGCTGGCCGTCGTACAGGGCCACGCCTGTGTGACCCTCGACCGTAAGTACTGATGGTATGTCCTTATCTAACTCAATCTTGACCACACGTACACCGGTTTTAACTTTGTATTTGCAGTGTCCCCCCCAAAGTTCGTCAATTAAGGACAATACTTTACCGTACGGAGTCAGCGCCTTAACTATATTATCATTAGTGACTTCAACAGGAAGGTTTATCACACGTACAGTTTTTAGGTTGTCTAGGGCAATTTCAATGTCAGCCGAAATAGACTCACCCGATGCTGTTAGAATCTGCGATGAACCGCCAGTCAGTCTCATGATCCGTTCGCAGTGGAGCATGGATGTTAACTTGATAAATATGCAGCGTTGACGCCCGTCCATTTGGACAGCCACCAGCTCGTCTTCTTTTATTCGGAGTGTCTCGTCCATCCAGTTGTGAAGATCCATGGCGAATGGCTTCTTTTGACACTTCACACTAAGCGTGTTGACGCGTTTGGTAGGTGTATGCACATCCATATTAATAGGATAATATGGCTGTGGTAGCAATGTAGATTAATGTAAGCAGGCCGAGCCTAGCTGAACACTTCTGAAATCGCGCGGCACGAACTTTTCTCACGTAAGTCGAATGCACTCGCATGTAAACACGTCCGCGCGCCTCGGAATCCCAAGGCAGACTACCATACGGCCACCTTAAGTTTACTTCAACCCTTTCAGTTAGTTCGTCAACATGGGTTGAATGTGTGGTTCATGGTGTAGCTTACAGTCTAGTCGACATTGTTCTTTAGGGCTATGTAAATGTTGTATTAATTCATATGTTATAGTGTGAAAATTATATATTAATATTTATTATGTGTATATAATATGTAAATATATTAATATGTGTTCGAGATTAAGATTACTATATAAAATGTAAAAAAAATGTTGAGTTTAAATTTAAAAATAAATAAATAAAATGAGATCTTAGGAAATCACAAAGTGTGACTGAAAGTGTCAAATAGTCGCGCGTGTCTGGGACCCAGTTTTGAACACGACGACCTCGTACGTGCAGCCACGCAGAGAAGAGCAGAGCAGACTGCTTGCTGTGTGCTTGCATCGGCCAATCCGCGCACGAGGGTCTGGGTCTCGTCGTGTGCGATTCCACCGCCACTGCTTCGCGCAGATTGGACCAGGACAACGGCAAGACTCACGAGTAACCCCCCATCTCAGGCAGAATACGTCATTTTTCCAAATAGAGAGGATGCGTACTCCACGGATACAGCATTAACCAAAGGCTCCTCTAATGTTAAGCCTGCATTCAGGGAGAAACTACTCTGATGATATGATTACATAATCATATGCTTAGCATGTACCTGTTACAAAATAATACATAAGCATAAAATGTATGTAGCTGTGCTAGGCATATCATTATATTAAATATGTAAGCGTACATTCAAATGTATTCACTGAGCTGCATTTTTAATACTTCTGTTGGTTCTTTTTTCTTGGCAAGACTGCTGGTGATCTCCGTGTATTTCAGGTTGTTTTTTGAGAAAACAATCGCTCCGTGCATTTTATTTTCTCGAAAATGAGACACGCAATTGTATTCAGGGTTTCGATTAATTGGCGAATTCCTCTTACCAAATCATCACATATAATATTTTTTATCATGTGAATTCAAACGAAATAGGATACGTTACTGAGTCGGTTACTATGCCTTGAAACAGCTGGAAAGCCCTATCATGCGGGACGAACTTGCTTCTGCTTAACGTATAGCGAAGCTATTGTGAGTGAGCATCCTACAACACACAAAAAAATAATAATAATTACCGCTACGCAACACGTGGCGACATCTGTTAATGAAAAGCAAAACCACTTGGCCACAAGTCTTTCAAAATGTCAAATTAACTCTCGCTAATGAAATATTAAAAATTCTATATAAGTATCTGTTTATAATTAAAAATCTTTGTATGCATTTGGTATTAGTCACAGTATTAATAACAGTCAGCGTGGTTCCAAAAGCTGTAGTGTCAACCACGGCATATATGTGTCGGTACTGTGAAATTTCGTTCACCAAACGTCATAAGAAAGGAAATTATGCAAAGAGTCCTCTGTGGGAAGTGCTACGTTGCGACAATTGCGGTTTTCAGTTTGGACGAAGCGATAAATTAAAGAAGAAAAAAAAACATTTCAAACCTGCTAAGGTGCAATTTTTTCGTCTACTGAGAAAAATTTTGTGTTTAGTCCGAATGTGTGTGGAATTGGCAAAAATCATCACATCGCCTGCATTAAAATGTAATGGTACACCAGCATCAAAGAAACTGTACCAAGATACAGTACTATAGGAAGAACATGGTGACAAATTTCCTAAGATGAGTCATGAAGGATTTTATCTTATTACAGAATTATTTGATGGATGTACTGTTACTCAAGCTAAAGTATTAAATAATATTACTCGAAACCATGGCAGCAACAACAACTTTACATAAAATGAGAACAAAATAGAAGAATTTGAAGCTAGAAGTGATGATACACTGAGACCAAAAAGATGGAAACGACGTATTAAAATGAATTATTATAAACAAGCTTACGATGATCACTGGGCGATAGTGATCTCAAAAATATCAATAACAAACATTCCAGGAAGATTACGATAGCAGAAGAAATTGATTATACGTCATGGGAAGATCCTAACATATTAGTCGATCGTCTGAGACTACTGATGGCATTGATTAGTGGAGTAAACTGCTCGCACCTCAATGAAGTAGCCTCCATACTCAAAGAACTGAGGAAAGCTGGCTACATACTATAATTTATTGTTTAACCTGCATTTGTATAAATTTAAAAAATATATATTATTTAAGACTGAGTTTTCTTAGTATCCTACCAGTTGTATTCTATCAGACATATCCCTGCGATGATATCGTATCCCTCCGATTATATAGTTTCCCTGCGGCGAAATCGTATCCCTGCGCCGTATCACTCCGATGAGATCGTATCCCTGCGATGAGATCGTATCGCTGTGACGAGATCGTATCCCTGTGGCGAGATTGTATCCCTGTGGCAAGATCGTATCCCTGTGGCAAGATCGTATCCCTGTGGCGAGATTGTATCCCTGCGATGAGATCGTATCCCTGTGACGAGATCGTATCCCTGTGACGAGATCGTATCCCTGTGGCGAGATTGTATCCCTGTGGCGTGATTGTATCCCTGCGATGAGATCGTATCCCTGCGATGAAATCGTATCCCTGTGGCGAGATCGTATCCCTGTGGCGAGATCGTATCCCTGTGGCGAGATTGTATCCCTGCGATGAGATCGTATCCCTGTGACGATATCGTATCCCTGTGGCGAGATTGTATCCCTGCGATGAGATCGTATCCCTGTGACGATATCGTATCCCTGTGGCGAGATTGTATCCCTGCGATGAGATCGTATCCTACTGAGTTGAATTTTCGTCCAAAGCTGCGTCCTTTCAGTTAAATGTGCTTCATTTTTATGAATATGCATCAATAAGTCTTTACTCAGGACATGATTGGCCTCGTAGTTCGAAGACGACTGGTATATACGCCTGACATTGAACATGACCTGTTTAAAATGTTGGTCGCGTATCGACGAATAATTCCTCTTGGTTCGGAGACGATTGGCCTATGAGCGTGATTTTGTATACGAACTGTTTAAAATGTTCGCAGAGTATAGACGAAAAATACTTCTTGGCTACTGACTGGATGTGTCTGGTCGCTGACTGGACATGCCTGGCCATAAACTGAATGTTCCTGACCATCGATTTTTATACCTTGCAGCTGACTGGAGGTGTCTGGCCGACATCTGGATGTATCTGGGTAATCGACGGTCATTGTCCTAAAAACATATGTAAACGTCTCGCTCCGCCTTCTAAGAAGACTGTATAAAACAAGAAATGCTAGTGGTTGATTTGTTTTTGCACTTGTAGAAATTATGTAATATTTTGTTTGTAATTTTTTTTGTTTTATTTATTAAAACTATCACTTTATACCTCATTTTAATTAATTTAACTTTTTTCATCCTTCACAAATCGAATCCAGGTGATCGAATCAATCTTTATTTAAACAAGTGATTTTTTTTAGTATATGTTTTAGACTTTTTCCGAATATATAGGTTGATTATTACGAATTTACAAAATGTTGGACAGATTTCAAGATGGTGGGCGCCCTTGTAATAAATTATTACTGCACCACGGTGGGTAAAAATTAAAATAATATAGTGGCAGCATCCTCTAACAGACGAAAATAACATGTCGGATCCAATATGGTGGCCTCCAGCAGACGAAAATAACATGGCGGAAATGTCGTCATACTGGCTGATGTGATATCTGCCTTGGCATTAGCGGTGGGAGCTCAGTCTGCCGGTGGCTTCCGTGGAGGAAGGATCCGTCACCATTTTAAATCGATAGCCTTCGCCAGGCTCTAATCGAAGACTCCATGATGTTTTTATTAAATTTGCATTATTTAAATTTTTATCAATTTTAAAAATTTTCCGTTAAAATAGGATAATATTTATGGTTTTCAAGATGGTGGACGAAATAAAAAATTTCAGAAGTTCTAAAATCCAAGATGGCGGGTGTTATGTAAGCAATTATTTTTATTAAAATTTTATTCAAATGTAATAATAAATTAAAAAATATATTAAAAATAACATGTTACTCTGGCCGGGAATCTAACCGAGGACCGGGGATGGATTGGTAACTAAAAAATTGGAGTAAACAATTTTGTTTATATTTTTGGAAATCTTTTCGGAATTTTTTGTATAAAATTTGTAACGCCCCTCGTGCCCTTGATTTTTAGTGTTATAACACCTCTTAAAAGTCCAAGGAAACAGCTGAGCAACAAGCTACAAAATTCACATAAAATTCGAACATCACCAGAGATGGCACGAGGCGGGGAACAAAATAATTTAGAAACTCCCTACAAACAATCCATTTGGGAGTCAGTGGATCGGTAGAAATATACATATAGGTACTCAATTAAATAAAAACAACAAAATAAGTCATGTGATCTATAGGCTTGCTGGTTTATTTATATTAATATTCTTTTATGTAGTGCATAATCTTTCTTTAATTAGATTTTACCAGAAAAGATGAAGGCAGATTAACCATCGATCAACCAATTAGCATTTTAACATCTTAGCAATCATTAATGAAGAAAACATGAACACAATTTATAGTGCTAGCGAGTCCGGACCGCGAATCTAGCGAAAATTTAACAAGGTTCTATCCATAGTAAAATGTTCACAAAAATAGTTAGAATATATTGCCTTGGTTTTAAATCTTATGCAAAAAAAATTACAATATACCCATGTCCAATAAGGATTAATTCTTCTTGAGTCATAATTACTGAAGATATAACTTTACATAGTTCACAAAAACTTCTCCCCTGTCCACTGGCACACCAAGATTGATGAAATTTTGTCGTTCAGAACTCACGACCAGGTAAAATTCGGCGGGAAGAGCAGAATAAATTTGGTTGGGGTTCACTCAATTGACTTTCAATCACGACCATTTGTGGAGGGGTGACTCTCGGATGACGGGGGTGTTTCTTCAATCGGGGGGTATCTCTTGCACCCTGCCTGCAACAAGGTCCAATATCGACAGAGATTAGACCAAGTAGCAGACAGACCATCAATCAGGCAAAAGCCCGCTAAAAGGGAGCGAATTGGGGGATATATTTAAAGCAAAAGACTCACCGAAGCAGGGTGATGACAGATGATTCCATTCATGTTGCGCGATCGCCAGTTAGGACGCGCATCGCGGAGATGTCGCGGAAGCACAACTAAAACGTAGCTATTCGGGTTGGCTGACTAACTAACAGAAGACAAAGAAAAGTTTTAGGGAAAAATTCCCTCGGCCAAGACGATCACATCCTATAGCGCAGAAGAAGGCAGATCTGCCCGCGATTTATTATTCAAGAAGCAGTTCGACAGAGACGCCGATGTAGTCAGACCAACAGCCCGCGCATTAATTCATCATGGCGGCTAGATCGTCAAAAAAAAAAAGACGCTGGGACCCGGTTGGCCGAAAAAAGGGGGGGGGGGGAGACATGGCTCAGCGCCGAAAGGAGCCGAAGACGTCCGAGGCAAGGTAAAACGAAGGTCTGTTGCTTGGTAAAAACCTCTATAGCCGTCGAGCGCCGCGCGCTCTATGGAAGCGCAGTTGAACTAAGTTTAACTTCGACTCGCAAATCTCGCGCTAGGTGACTTGCAACCAGCATGGGGCTAAAGGGGTGGGGGACAAGTGTGCTCTCTGGCGGCCAAAGAAAAGAGAGAGGAAGAGACTTAAGGACACGGCCACTAGTGTGCGCCGAAAACCAGGGAAAGAGAACTAGGATAAAAAAGGTTTGATATGAGTGTACAGAAGTCTGACAAAAATTAAATAAGAATAAAAATGTAAAAAATTTAAAAATGAAAATTTGAGCCTAAAAATTAAAATCTGTGCTAATCATACCAATAAACGGCACATACTCCCCCGCTTGAATGCGGAGCACAGGGGAAAACAAATGCAAAAAATAACATTTCAGTTCGGCGAGTTACCAGGTTCGCCTGTATACTACTACTAACATTTGACGTACGGCTGTGGCGCGTCGGCACCTCCAGTCGCGTTGAGTTAAGAGAGGGAGTAGGGTCGAGATAGAGGCAAATGAATAAACTTATTGGTTAATGTAGGTGGTCATACCTTACAGATAATCTCAATTACTAAGTTGGGTCACTTAAAAATATTTTATTAGAATAATTCTTATTCTTAAAGAAAATTTATAATTATAAATAATTATTATGGGTGCAATATTTATAAAGTAAGTATCATATATTGTTAGGTCAAGAGACTCAAAATAAAATTTTAATATTTAGCATATGATAAATCCAGAATTATGTATAATGATCACACATAATTAGTTAATAAAGTAAATATTGAATCACGTTGATCTCAGATGTTGGACATCGTGTAGTTTCACAAAGTGGGCACTGTGAGGGAAAGCCGAAATTACTGAGGCCAAAACAAGGGAAATGCGTCCTTGAGCTCTCAGCGATATATGGGGATTGGAACCCCTGTATATGGGTATGGTGACCCGTAACTTACAAACTAAATGGGAATGAAAACCCCTGTACAATAGTCTTTCCATAAGAAGTCGAAGGCATGGGTCCAAGCCCTGCACACTCTGACGATGGATCAAACTAAATTATATAATTTTATACTTGCTCAAAAGCTAAGTACACCTCAGTCCCGAAAACTACATTTGTTAACTTACATAGGATCAATATGTTCAAGCTCTGATGGTTGATCAGACCAACAGGCTGAAGCAAAGATACCCACGAGGGAATTTCACCCTGAGTTAGTTCGGGTTCGAAACCCGAAAGATCAACGAATTTAAATGAATTTAGAAAAAGATTAAAACAAACACAGATTGTGTAAAAACCATAATATTTATATTATGAAAAATATTTTATTTGGTCAACTATATTTTAAAAGTTAAGTTATCTAATTATTAATTGTAATTATAATTAAATATTAATTAATATTAGTCCTCGCACTCAAATTTAATTAATATATATATTATCATAACATTTAATATTATAATCCTAATAAACATAACTAAATTTAAATTAATTAATTTCGCCGTCGGATCTTCCATGGCGGGCACAAAAGTTCACACTTCCTGGGAGGGGGTTTGAACATAGGCCGTCCAAAGATGAGTGGTGGGAAAGGAACCCGAAGAACACTCGAAAACGGTCATGAGGTGTTTCACTCAGAGGACCAGGTCTTGTCTCATTGGCTCAGAGGACCTCTCGCGATTTAACGCCTGAATATAGTGCTGCACTGTGGCGAGCGTGACCTAGTTCGACTTTAGAAAAACACCAAATTTAAACCTTAATGCCACCTTGGAAGTCACAATTGCAAAAACAATGTATAATAATATTATCATAATGATGTAAAATAGCTACTAATTTTAGGGAGAGTGTGTAAGACAATTAATAGAATCAAAAAAAAAAAACTTTAAATATCTAGATGCACAAAGTTATCAGCTACTGTGCTCAAATTGTTTACGTAGCTGTACAGTGAAAAAAAAAATTTAATTCTTAATGAAAATAAAACAAATTAGAAATCTTATTGAAACAATAATACAAAATTAGTTAACACTCAATACAGTCAGAGAAACTATGAATATACAGTTCAGTTACTGGTTAATATAGTCAACGTAAATAAATGCACTTGACGTCCTAGTCAATCATCATCTCCGTACTAGCTGATAAAAAAATGTGGTTAATTTACCTACACCACAACAAGGCTAAAATGAATACACCTCTCACTAGGTGATCAAAAATATCATCAGAACAAAAGTGCTAGTTACTTGATGGATACAAATATTGGAAAAGTAATAAACAATAATCAAATGCATCAAGGCATACATTAATTTTAGAATTAAATTGACTGTAAATATGTATGTATAGCTTACGATGAAATCCTATTTCTTATTGTAGTCATTATAATTATTATCTCTAACCTTAGATAAATTTGCAAAATAAACTTCTTGTAGAATTTATGGATTGCATCTAGTAAGTATTAAGTACTTGGGACAATAGTAAATAGCATTATTAAGCTTACATTAGTTGTAATATTAAATAATTGGTGTAAAGTTATATTATGATTATTGAATTAAGAATGTTTATAAAAGTAATTTCTAGACCCCATTTAGATGTTATGAATCTTAACTTGAGATTATTCTTAAAATGTTAAATATAATTATGTATAGATATATAGCTATAACACAACATTTAAATATTATGTGCTCAAAACAAAATGAAGTTATACTTAAATTTAATTTTAATATTTATATAACATATTTTATATTTCAAAAAAGGAAATTATAGGCTGCTTGAATTTAAAATGGGAAGCAAAAATGCAATATGTAATGTGCTAACTGAAGTCCGTGGTAGGTACGAAAACTGGTTTGCCTTATTAACGACACAAGGAATGTGGACAACAGGGAGGAAAAGGTAGCCGTCAGGTTGGCAGTCCTGAACATGAGAGTAACATGATACCGCGCGTAAGCGCCGAGAGACAAAAAATACAACGATGTCCGAAAGGACTTCGATGATCTGTTTTTCACAAAGATGGCCTGGTTTGCAGGCGGATGTGTTATAAAACACACAGATAAAGGGAGGAATTTAGACAAACTCAGGGCACTGTCGGCCGTGAGGAAACAAACTAGATTGCAACGCATTGTCTACGCTGCCGGACGTGGTGGGCAACGGAATGACCTTGCCTCCAAGAGCCGGTGAGGATGAAGGGGAGGGGTGAAGTGGTAGACAGGGAGAATGACACGCGCGGGAGATAAGGCGCGCTGCCTGCACGGGACGTAGCGCCGACGGGGCCGCGCGGTGTCTAACACCGCGCGCAAACACAGTCACAGCGGGACGTTAAAACTCAAATATAATTTTAAAATTTTAACCGCAATATAACTACAGGGTGTACCAGCGATCAGTTCACAATGTTAATAATACAAAATTGAAATCCAAAAAGTATATAATTTTTTTAATTTTTTATATATTTATTATATTTTATTTTAGGTATGCCTACTTGACTTAGGTATGCCTATAGACCAAACCATGCTCTGCTACCAATTTGTAAAGCCCCTCGTGCCCTTGATTTTTAGTGTTATAACACCTCTTAAAAGTCCAAGGAAACAGCTGAGCAACAAGCTACAAAATTCACATAAAATTCGAACATCACCAGAGATGGCACGAGGCGGGGAACAAAATAATTTAGAAACTCCCTACAAACAATCCATTTGGGAGTCAGTGGATCGGTAGAAATATACATATAGGTACTCAATTAAATAAAAACAACAAAATAAGTCATGTGATCTATAGGCTTGCTGGTTTATTTATATTAATATTCTTTTATGTAGTGCATAATCTTTCTTTAATTAGATTTTACCAGAAAAGATGAAGGCAGATTAACTATCGATCAACCAATTAGCATTTTAACATCTTAGCAATCATTAATGAAGAAAACATGAAAACAATTTATAGTGCTAGCGAGTCCGGACCGCGAATCTAGCGAAAATTTAACAAGGTTCTATCCATAGTAAAATGTTCACAAAAATAGTTAGAATATATTGCCTTGGTTTTAAATCTTATGCAAAAAAAATTACAATATACCCATGTCCAATAAGGATTAATTCTTCTTGAGTCATAATTACTGAAGATATAACTTTACATAGTTCACAAAAACTTCTCCCCTGTCCACTGGCACACCAAGATTGATGAAATTTTGTCGTTCAGAACTCACGACCAGGTAAAATTCGGCGGGAAGAGCAGAATAAATTTGGTTGGGGTTCACTCAATTGACTTTCAATCACGACCATTTGTGGAGGGGTGACTCTCGGATGACGGGGGTGTTTCTTCAATCGGGGGGTATCTCTTGCACCCTGCCTGCAACAAGGTCCAATATCGACAGAGATTAGACCAAGTAGCAGACAGACCATCAATCAGGCAAAAGCCCGCTGAAAGGGAGCGAATTGGGGGATATATTTAAAGCAAAAGACTCACCGAAGCAGGGTGATGACAGATGATTCCATTCATGTTGCGCGATCGCCAGTTAGGACGCGCATCGCGGAGATGTCGCGGAAGCACAACTAAAACGTAGCTATTCGGGTTGGCTGACTAACTAACAGAAGACAAAGAAAAGTTTTAGGGAAAAATTCCCTCGGCCAAGACGATCACATCCTATAGCGCAGAAGAAGGCAGATCTGCCCGCGATTTATTATTCAAGAAGCAGTTCGACAGAGACGCCGATGTAGTCAGACCAACAGCCCGCGCATTAATTCATCATGGCGGCTAGATCGTCAAAAAAAAAAAGACGCTGGGACCCGGTTGGCCGAAAAAAGGGGGGGGGGGAGACATGGCTCAGCGCCGAAAGGAGCCGAAGACGTCCGAGGCAAGGTAAAACGAAGGTCTGTTGCTTGGTAAAAACCTCTATAGCCGTCGAGCGCCGCGCGCTCTATGGAAGCGCAGTTGAACTAAGTTTAACTTCGACTCGCAAATCTCGCGCTAGGTGACTTGCAACCAGCATGGGGCTAAAGGGGTGGGGGACAAGTGTGCTCTCTGGCGGCCAAAGAAAAGAGAGAGGAAGAGACTTAAGGACACGGCCACTAGTGTGCGCCGAAAACCAGGGAAAGAGAACTAGGATAAAAAAGGTTTGATATGAGTGTACAGAAGTCTGACAAAAATTAAATAAGAATAAAAATGTAAAAAATTTAAAAATGAAAATTTGAGCCTAAAAATTAAAATCTGTGCTAATCATACCAATAAACGGCACAAATTAAAGGATTTCAAGATTACAGTCAAGATCAAGGTCATACCTCGGCGGCTTATGGCGGCTAGATGACGGGGAATAAAGCCACTATGATTAATTAATTTTTTTAAGGCAAATGTCTTTGTGGCATTTCAAATTTAGAATTTTTGATTTTTAAAGGAATAAAATGGGTAATTTTCCTTTAAAATGGTAGTCTTTCACTGAAAATAGGGAAAATGCTAGGGATTTTGAGGAATTTTGACACCAAGATGGCCGCCGGAAATCACAAGCCAAGATGGTGGACCTCGGCACACCCTGGACCCTGTGCCCGGAGTCCCTAAAGTAAACTACTCACTCAAAATATCATTTTATGCAAATACTTTTAAATAAATGTTTTAGAATGGTTTGAGATCACACTAGTAAAACAGGAAACAGGGTTTGTTAAAGAAGAAAAATTCGTAAAGGATTTTAAATAATGCAAAATATAAATTGTATATTCTTTAGTACGTTTTGGTTTATCACTTTGAATTGTGTAAATTCTATTCAAAGTAATTGCAGGATTTTTTAATTTTTCTGATATTTTTGTTTGTACATTATGGGTACAAAACGTTATTTTCTCATCGAAGTAAAAACACTTGAAAATAATTCGAAACTTAATTTAACACTGATAAATATAGATCATTAAATAGCCCAATTTTCAAGTGAATGACTTTTTATTAGTATTACAAACATTCGAAAAAAAATCATTTAAAGCTTTCTACATTCAAAGAACAATACAAATAAAACTACTTTCGTTTTCAATATTATTTTATTTCCTGATTAAAGTTTTTCTTTGAAATTTGAATTATTGAAGAGGTACACAGTTTCAAGACGAAAACAAAATTATTATTATTATGATTCACACTATTTGTAACTGGAGCACATTACAAACTTTTATCCTGCGTTCATTTGCTTGAAACAAAACATATCTTGAGTTGTAAGAAGAACAATATTCCTTAGCAAAATAAATTTTGCAGCGTACAAAATATAGTTTCTTCTCACATGGAATGACTGCTTGGACGACAGGCCTGCGGGAGGGTTGCTAGCCCTTGCGGGGAGGGGTGGGGGAGGCGGGGAAAAGGGTTAAGCGTAACAGTTCCCCTCGCACGGCCGGCTAGCCGCAGTACTGCCGCAGCTCGTGCAGCGAGCACGACCGGAAGCAGCACTCGTCCACGACGCCCCTGCGGCGGCGTCCCGACGCCCTGCCTCGGAACAGCGCCTGCGGGTGGGCGTAGTCGGGGCGGTCCCCCTCCTCCTGCTGCTGCTGCTCCTCCTCCCGGGTCGGGGGCCAGAAGACAGCCGCGTCGTCCATCTGCATGCCTGCAGCACGCACGTGCACGGAGCCAGTGCTTCACACTCGGGAAATGCAGTTTAGAAAAAACAATTGCATTTTTTCACATAATCACAATCGTTACATGCATCAGGTTACGTACTATCGAACCTAACAAGTCGACGCTTCAGGCCTCCATACTGCTAACAAAAATAAAAAATAAAAAAAATCTCTTACGAAGGTAGACGCGTGGGTTTGGATGAACGGTAGAGGCTCATATATATATATTTTTTATTTACCTTCCATTGCGTCACAATATCCAAATGCAAAATACACACCTTCATGTGTACGGAAAACCACAGGAGCGACAACGAAATTATAGCACAACAAAGCGACGCGACGGCCGCTTCACTGCATGCGACCTTTAAACGGATATTTTTTTTCAGAAACCAGAAGGAATCAAGAAACGCTGTTTTCAGGACGAATACAATAATGCCTGTAGTGTTCGACAAAAAAAAGTAGTTTTGGGCAGTCCCCACTCCTTCTATGTATATTTTTATTTATTTTCTGAGCTCGGAACTTAACCTTATACTTCAGCTTACAGAATTAATACTTGAGTATGGTGGGTGATACCACAGAGGTGAAGAAAATGTTTAATCTGTGGTGTTGATGACTCGTTAACATATTTAAAACGAATTTGTACTAAAATCCTTGAACACTATATACATTAAAATAAATGAGCCAACAACAAATGACTCCTGTTGCAGATATACTGTAAGGGATGTGTTCAGTATGCTATGGAACCCTAGACTATGGTATACTTGTAGGAATGCAGTTAGAAAAAGTAATAACAACAAGAGGATTATGATGAGAGAAACAAAAATATTTAATGGTGGAAGATTTATAATTTAAAATTAAGAGCAGTCTGAATGAAAATATAGTTGTGAAGGTGGAAATGGTATATAAAATGACTATAAACAGGAGGCAAAACACAGCAAACACTTTCAATAACGACAAAACACTGACACGTAAAACCAAACACTGCTTACTGAAAACCTTGAAAATCTTATTTAAACAGTATTAAGATTAATAAACATGAAAATCTTACAATAAGTTTACAATTCTCTTAGGTGTATGACGTAGTTGAGGATTAGTAGAAAATTTATTATATGTTACAGGCTCTGAGCAAAAAAAATATATAATTATTTTGAATATTTAAATTTTACATGTGATCAATCCCTTCTGGAGTCTAATTGTAAATAAACTCATTGGGAGATACGGAGGCACAGATGAATTACAAATGTTTGTAGATGCTTTAATCCAGTTTAACTTCAAAGAGATAGTTTTAACGAAAACAGAAAATAATAGTTACTTAAGGCACACGGCATTACTCAGTAGAAGCAATTTTAAATCGATCTGAAGGACCACTGAGTGTTCGGAAAACGTACTTCTCTTTAAGAACAGCCAAAAATATTTGATCTTCGTTCCAAATAATGTTTAAGGTTACAATGTTTACGTGACGGTACAGTTCAAGAATTAATGCGGGCGTAAAATCACTTTTAGTATGAGCCTCTTGCTTAATACAATGGCGACGCTATTTGCTTATGGCGTACCTTTAATAGTAGTAAAACTCAAGTCAATTTGCATCTAAAATGATTTTCTTAGTACCAGAACAACTTTACTCACTGTCGATGTCTGGGTCGAGATGCACAATTTTACATTACACCATATAAGCAACAATGCAAGAAAACCATATTTTACAGATTTTAAATCACCAAGGCGTTAGGCCTCAGCCTATACGTGGTAACGCCAAAAAAAACTTATTTCTTAATTTTTAATCTACTTCCTGTTCCGGTGCTGCCGAATCCCGTGAAGACCATGTCTGGGAAATCCAGAGCAGCATCTCATGGCCTTCGGTCACAACAATAGTGTTAAATCTTTATATATTCAAAGGTTAAATCACAGGTAAGTAATATCTCGAAAAACAATAAGATTCCAAATAAAAAATGTGAACAGGATGAAACATACATGAAAAATCAGTAGGACTTCCAACAATGCATAGGAAAAATAAGTTCATAATAATAAGGTTCAAAATACTTATTATAAGTTCTTGTTTTCAGGTTAGACCTATTTTGTTTTTCAAGTTAAGGTAATACAACAATAGCTTGCTCGTAAAAATGCATTGACACGAGAGAAGGTTAATTCAAACAATAGGAAAGTATATAAATAATACTGAAAATACATTTAAATAAGAATTAAATGTCTGTACGGACACTTTGTGGTAGTACAGTATCTATAAAATAATGTAGTTATTACCTGACGGAAGAGACGCACTGTAAAGAATATCGCCCCAGAAGAAAAGAAAGCAGAGTTGTTAGCGCGGGTTGGGAGCTCGGGACCTACCTTCCAGCGACTTCTTGGAGAAGGCCTTGTTGTAGACGCCCCCGCAGACCACGCGCAGGGTGTCGACGAGGTGGGCGCCGCACACCTGGAAGCGCACCGACGCCGCCGTCGCAGTCACCGCCGCCGTCACCACGAGGAGTCTCAGGCACAGTCCGGCCGCGCTCATCTGCAACAACGTCACACTCGACATATTTTTTTTAACGTAACAGAAATTTCCACGTCGAATCACAGATATTTGTAAATTTACAAGAAAAACAACTGCATCACTACAAAAAAAAAGTGTTCGCGGTAATGCTGGGTTCGGATTCTTGCCCGGGCAATTTGTGCTTTGTGTTGTCCCAGTACCTCCAATAATTAAAAGTTAAGTATTTGGAACCGTTCCCTGAATAGCTTTCCAGTCTTAACTGCGCACATAATAAGCATGATACAACAAATTAAAGAAAAATTGTTGAATATCCCATTATCTTTTTCATGGTATAAAAAATGTTATGCTTAGATGAAGCATCATTAAAATATAAAATTATGCCCCAATTTTTGCCCCTCAAATCCGTGTGTCGGAGGTGCAGGCCTCAGAGATTGTAAATAGAATTCATAGGAACTCACAGGAACACACTGGACTTCATAGGAATTCATTAACATTTAAGGCCAAAGAAACGTTTACGTGTTTTTAGTTGTTTTTTTTAATTGTAACATTAAAAAGTTGTAGATTAAAAATAATGTGAGGGAGTGTTTCAGTAATCGCCCAAGGGATTTATAACATCTAACCTGGGTAACGAGAAAATTAATGTGTCCTCGTGTTGCATATACTCTTATAATACGTATTTTGAACACGAAATAAAAAGTCGAATTTTTTGAAATGATGCCGAACGTAAAACCCTACACAACTTCGGTTTTAAACTAAATTTTTGGACGCGACTTACACGTAGTTTCCGCACACTCCGCTAGAATTCTTTGCAGAAAAGCAGCTACGTCGACTATCGAATCATTCCATTTGCAGATTAAAACTGTAAACTATATAATGAAACGGTTCCGATAAATCGAAAAATACTTGAAAAAAAAAATTACTAACCACGGCTGTGTATCTGATTTTCGGGAAAGGAATTTTATTAAATAAAACCCATCATGTTAGAATTCATTAAACAGTTATATAAAGTTTTCCTTTCTCTCTATTAACTTTTGTTCGCGCCATCCACCACAGATGGCAGCACCGTGGTTACACATTTCCGTTTCATGCGACTTCCGGTCCATTCCGAAATTACTCCCACTAAATGTCATGGTTCGAGAAACTGCCCACAGATTTTTATTTGCCATTTTCACTCTGTATTCGCGCTCTTTATACGAGATTCTGGCTAGGATATTTTATTGTTATAGCTGAATGGACAACTACATTTTTAAGAATTAATTGTGCTGTGTGTTTCCAAATTGTGCCCTGTGCATAGTTTGCTGTATGTCATTAGCACATATGGTAATGTTTTTCGTTGCTCCTATGATATAAGGAGACAAATGAAGTTTGGAAACACCTGACAAATTACAGAAAGATGCAGAACGAAAACCGGCTAGGTGGTCACAAGAGAGATCACGTCAGGAGAAAGGTTCAAAATGGGCACATGGTAGGTATCTCTTTACTATAAGAGGCACTAGAACGAAAGTCATTTGACCGAAATTACGGAGAGGAGACTTTCGGTCTAGTGTCTTTTGGTCTAGTGTATTTCGGTCAAGTGCCTTTCGGTCAAATGCCTCTTGTCAGAGTCAATACATATTCCCAGCGAGATAAATATTAAAGTTATAGATCTAGCGTATTTCGGTCTAGTGCCTTTCTGCTAAAATTCTTTCGGTCTAGTGCTTTTCGGCCTACTGCCACGTCCCTGACACGTAACCTGCTCGGCCACACGTGACACAGGCTAATCCAGAGCACAGTCTCCAGTCAAATTTTCCATCCATAGTGTAC
The DNA here is from genome assembly GCF_032445375.1 of Bacillus rossius redtenbacheri. Lineage (NCBI taxonomy): Eukaryota > Metazoa > Arthropoda > Insecta > Phasmatodea > Bacillidae > Bacillus > Bacillus rossius. The sequence goes on along the minus strand of NW_026962011.1, from coordinate 3,109,500 downwards.
AAATTTAGTGTCATTAACGTTTATAAACATTTAATTGAAGTTATTTATGGTATGGGACATAACCATACAATAATGTTGCATATCCTGGGCTTTTAACTTTTATCTAAAAAATTGTATAAGCGATACCGTGGATATTTTTCGTGGAAGAACGAGCAGTTTCACTGTACGCGAAGCAGTGTTGTAACCGAGGATAATGTTCGGAGGGACAAGCCATATGAATGATTAAATAAGTCATAGCTAGCATACTCGGTAAAAATCATGTAATTGACATTGGAGCCTAATTTTCTCAAATGAGGACGATATAAGAAGAAACATTTATTTTCGTGTAATTGTTTTCTACTTGAAATATGTTATCCAAACGAAGAATATTATTTTACCTTATTTTGACAAACAAAAAGCTAGGCTACAAGATAATAAAAACGATACATTTGCAGCATTTCAAAATATTAAAAAATATCATATGTTACAATAAAATTGTTATATTTTTATGCTGGGTAGCATTTTAATAATCAATTATATTATTTTATTGTCTGGCACCCCTATTGCTAAGACACTGGCGTTAATAACCCTGATTTTAAACTCTTATCTTTGAAACATCAGTGTTCATTTTTAACTACCATAAAAATTGTAACAAGTATCTTATTAATCATTTTTGGTAAACACGTGCCTGAGACAAATAATATCGTAGTGTAGCAAACCTAAAACATATATTCTGTAACTGAACTGCGATTTCTTTAAATTGTTGTCTTTTTAAAATATTTGGTTTCATTGTTAGGCTTGAGGTAAATAATCAAGATATAGTTAAAAAAAATTTTTTAAATAAATTGTGAAGAAAATTTTAAAATAGTAATAAATAATATAATAAAAAAATAATATTGTATTAAATATTTTTGTTCTTTTAGGAAGGGTTTTATCCTTACATAAATGACGCTGATGACTGTACTTTGGTGAGTCCATACCAAAACCTTTTTTTTTTTTTTTTATGTATTGTAGACTGAATTGAAAGAAAACAAAGTCTGGCATTCCAATCACATGAATGTTCGTCGTGAATTTTAGTGGTGCTGTTTTAAGTCTGCCTCACAAAGGACTGAAGTTACAATGCAAGAAAACCTTTCCCATTCCTATTGTATAAATGTCAACTCATCCAGAAGCAATATGCCATTAAATTTGTAATATCACATTGCTGAATTATCACGTCACACCTAATAAACCCATCTACCCATCTTAGTTATACATTTTTTTAATGGTAAAACTGTACTGAATTAGTTGTTTTCAGACACTCCACAGTCGCCAGACGTTTTTCTTAATATAGTTTATTGTAAAGCTTCTACTGCCAGCTTTTATCTAAGTCATTTTAAAACTTAACTATATTTTAGACATTTTTTTAAACTAAAACTATTTTTTTACTTGAATTAAAGAGCTAATATGAAAGAAAAATTATTTTGAGAGGTAACCATTCAAAATATTACTTAGAATAAATTTAAAAAAAAAGAAGTGACAAAGCCAGCGAAGAGGATGTTTTATTTGGTGAGAGATTCAGGCGATTCCGGCACTCACCTCGTAAGGCTGCTGACTTCACCGAGCGGATTTCGTTAAATGACTTGCCTCATCGACCGTCAGCGATGTTTTATACCCGGGCAGAAGTCCGCGCTCGGTCCATGCGCGCGTGGGTGTGCCGGCGACTGTGTGTGAGAGAGCCCGACCATTCGCGAAGACGTGTGACGAGTCCCAAGACGGCAGGTAATTACGGCAGTCCCCTGGAGGAAAACAAACCCCCTCCTTCCCCCCAGCAACCCAATTCGCTACCTAAATTTATTCCCGACAAAATATCGGTGGCGCCGACGCCGAAGTCTGTCCCATCCGCCGAGGGCTCTCTTCGCGGAACGTTGTCGCTCCGGATTACCTGCGAGCGATCAGTCTGGGGCGACGCCACCGACCCTGAGACACCGCCCCACCCCCTTGTACCTTCACCCCCCTCCCGGCCGTAGCTCGTGCAGATCAATAATTAAGATGTGACTCCCCGCCTAATCTCCGGCACCCGATTTATTCTTAGCTTATTGGAACTAGATGCGATCAAAATAAAATAGCACCGATAATAAATCACGTTTCTTACCAGCCTTTGAAAAAAAAAATGTTGTTCCTTTCTTCGCTAATTGTAGACGTAAACAAGCACAGACCCAGTTGTTCGGTGAGAATTTTGTTTGAAATAGGCCCCCGTGACTCATATTATAAGAAGTTTAATTTTTATTTGTACTACAGTTTCCGGTTTATTTCTTTCTATCAAATGGAAAGAACTAGTAGCTCGTACCGAACTGAGACGTTGCGATTTTCCGTTTTCAGTGAATTGTGAATTTTAACCCCATAAATAATAACTAATATTTAAAATGTAATCCGATAACCTAACAACAAAATATAACGCAAAACGTAGATAACTGTGAAAATTCTATAGAAGGTTTACGCATTTTTAACATTCCAATAAAAGTAGTAGATATAATTTAGTTACATTTGATTGCTTGTTATTTTCTTCAGTTCACTTTGAGACATGCGCTCAGTCTTTTCGTCGTGCATTGGCAAACAATGGGATTTATGTGGTAAACACAAGATTATATGGAATGACGTAGGCGGGAAGAAGGAGGGAGATAGTCGTGGGTTCCGAACCCCTCACTTCCAAAAAATAGTCAAGACAGAATAAGAAAATCACAGGAACTTAGCTACATAAGGTTACAGAGAACTTTATTTGGAACTCTTATTGCAATCCTCATAGTGGGCTACAATAAATGCATTTACTCTCACACAGAAGCGGCAGGAATTGTATTTGTAAGAAGTTTATATTTAATGCCGGTTTGCACACGTGTTTGTTGAAATCATGTATTTCATACTAACTAGACATGTGTGTTTCGTGTATTTAATCATATATATATATGACATATCTTAACGAAAACATTAAAAAATTGACTGAAGAAGAAAGTATTAAAAACAATAAAATAAAAACCAAAATATAAAATGTCCAGTTGTATTTTCTCAAGAAAAATAATTACTTAAATATTTCTATGTTTAAACATTCGACTTCTAATGTCTATAGTTCCTTGGGGTTTTAGTATGACAATTTTCTTTTAAAACTCAATTTAAAAGGAAATTAATTCATAAAAAAATAATATACTGGTTATAATGGACCTCTCCTTCACAAAATCCTGGTTGCAGTCTTGGCGGATAAATGAAGATAAAGGTGCAATGAAAGTCCCTTGAGCGATTTATAAAATCTGTACAGGTTGTTGGCATGCTTGATTATTATTTTTAAAAACACGTGTTTTAGCCATTATCACTCATCTGAAAATAGAGATTAAAAACGAAATCGTGAAACCGAACTGCTCATCCGTCTTTAGCGTGTACTTAGGTTTTCCGCGAACAGACACCCCATCAAGCTAAATAGCAGTCAGTGGCGAGGCGTGAGGTTTATTTACATGAGGGGAAGCAACAACTCCGTTCACATCAAAACTAGAAAAGGGAGGGGGGGGTCCGGGGGCCCTCCCCTGGGTAAATATGGATTTCAAGGTGCAAAATGGTGCTATTTAAGTAGTTTTCTTAACTGAACATTGACTATTCCAAAGGTAGAAAAATTGACATTTTTTTAAAATAAATTATTTTTAAAATAATAATGTTTGACTTACATTATTCTGATAGTAAAATACCTACTCTACATTACTTATATACTAAGTGGGAGTGTAATATCATCGATAGTAGGGGGAGTATAACGATACTGGGATGATGTAAACATTGAAATATTAACACCGTGCCAGTACCCCCCTGGGGGCCGACATATTGTCTCGTGGGGGCCACCATTGTTGTTGACATTGGCTACCAGGGCGCACCACCGTCGAAGCCACTGGGGGCCGCCATCTTTTTTTCCGTCTGCTGGAGGCCGCCATCTTAGTTCAGCCTTTAGTTACCGGAGCGTGCCACCTTCGCTCCGTAGGCGGAAATTGTATACAAAAAACCTGGGCGGCAGGTGGATTCGATCCCTGGGACACACCAACATCGAGGTTAGGAGGCAGGCGCCTTGACCACTAGACCATCGGAACCAGATGAAGTATGGGGAATTAAATAACGTACATATGCCGCCATGTCTTTAAATTTCGAAAAGCAATGCCTCCATACTAGCAATGCTTAAACCGTCAAATTTCGAAAAAAAATATATGTCTATAAACCCCCACCCCAAGTATGCCTAAAAGAAGCAACCACCATTATGCTTAACCACTATGCTTAAAATACCCACCATGTCTTTAAATTTAATAAAAATATATATGCTTAAAGGCCCGCCATACTAGCTATGCCTAAACTGTTAAATTCGAGAAAAAAATATATGTTTACAAACCCCCCACCCCAAGTATGCTTAATTAAGCAACCACCATTATGCTTAACCGCTATGCTTAAACCGCCATGTCTTTAAATTTAAAAAAAATATGCTTAAAGGCCCCACCATACTAGCTATGCTTAAATTTCGAAAAAAAATGCTTAAATAATACAGTCATTCTAGGTATGTCTATAAAACCCCGAGTATGCTAAAATCAATTACCGCCATATTAGCTATGACTAAACCCCCTCCACCCCGCACTCCGAGTATGCTTAATCGCAATGTTTAATTCCCAACTGCCATATTTTAAAATTTCCAACCGCTATGCCTAAACAGACATATTTAAATTACAAAAAAAAATATGCTTAACCCACCAAGGTTAAATTTCCAACCACCATGTTTAATTTACAACCGCTATACTTAAAAGCCCCCAGAGTATGTCTAAAACAACACCGCCATATTAGCTATGACTAAATAAACATAACCTCAAAAAATCCCGCGCAGAAAGAGCGAGATGTTGCCCGCTGGAGCATCACTCATAAACTGCGCAATTATAATCCCCACATCATATTATAAGCATAATAATGTATTTAAAAACAACACTGTGTGTGCAACACGCCAAGTAATAAGCATAGTTAAAAAAAGTAATATCTCTATTGTGGTAGCTCATGTTCCTATAGTAATAAGCATAGTTAAAATTTATAATAGTAAGCATAGTTAAAATAAAAAAACAGTTCTAACCCTCCAAATAGCGCTCTGCGGCATGTACCAATAAGCATACATAAAAGAAAAACTCACCCGAACACACCCAGCCCACCCCGGCGACGTGTAACAAATAATATTAAATAAACATTGAACAAATGCCCGTGTAGGAAAGAGTGTTGAACGATCGCTCGTGTGCCTTAGCGTTAAGTAATAATCATATTTAAAATTTAAAAATTGCAAGGAGTGGGCGAAGACCCAGAAAATACAAGAACACCAACCCGCTCAGCTGCAGCACGAAGCAAATAAGCATACATAAAAGAAAAAACTCACCAGAACAACCCCCACCCACCCCGGCGACATGTAAGTAATAAATATAAATTAAATGTTGTGTAGGGAGCTGCAAGCATGTTCTCACACCGATAGCCGCGATGCATCTGCAGGGATATGTTGACAAAAAGCCTGATGCTAGTGAAAGCGGTTACCAATGCGGCGCGCGGCCGGAGGAGGGGGGAGGTGAAAGCTCAACTCCCGGACTCGCTCGCGAACGCCGGAGGGGGGAGGACGGGAAAGTTGTTTTTCACCCGCGGCGAGGTTTAAAAACAAAGCCGGAGGGTAAATGACGGGCGACCCAGAAACCTACCGTCGAATATCACGGTAAGTAATCCAGGTCTTTACGGAAACGGGAAACCCTTTCCGTGACACTAGGAAATGTTCGCCACACTTTTTATGAATTCTATTCACTAAATAAGTATCGGGGTACCCAGTTACTTGAATCTCAAGACCATAAAAGCCATCTTTAATTTCATTACCGTCCAAATCACTCAAATGAAACACACATGGAAAAATATTCGTAACTTTGACCACTCTGAAAACTTCGTGCGACCACCTCGGTTTGAATCCCTTCTCAAACATCGTCTTGTGTTTTGATATACGTACGTACGAACCCACGCGAGCCTTTAACCGTCTAGAATCTATTTTCTTAACATATCTGTAAACTGTTTGTAGCAAAGAGTTATCCCTCACAGCATTCGGAGCCATGCCTATAGTGCGGTGGAACATATTATTGTAGACAGAAAGTAATTTCGGTAAAAGTGTAAGCCACTTATAATTTCCTTGTGCCGAGAACTCACGGTAAAGCATATCCTTTAATGTTCTATTAAAATGTTCTACAACAGACGCCTTGACTTCGCTATAACTAGAGTAATGATTAATTGCATACTTATGCATTAAGGCTTGAAAATGTTTATTGTAAAATTCCGCTCCAGCGTCGCTTTGAATATTCTTAAAACTTCCCGCCTCATTTAAAATACTCTTCATGGCCGCGGTGACTAATATTCCCGTCTTTCGTTTAACTGGAACCGCATAAGCATGTTTGCTATAAACTTCTATAGCAGTAAGGATGTCCTTGAAACCGCTATTTATCCTGCTGTACGGAATCATCTCCACCAAACCAATCTGTAATAAATCGCGAAGCCCATAGGTCAACACAGGTCTACGAGGAAAAATTCTGTGAACTCCGCGATGCAGTTCATTAGCAATCCCACGTTGTGCGACACTCATTTCGCGATATATCCAGCTTCCTTCAATTCTTCAAGAATAGATATCACCTCGTTGCTATGTCCAGTATGGCCAGCAGCTTGCGAGGCCATTATTAATCTGAGGCGAGCAATAAGCTGGTTCGGGTTGTCCCAATAGATAAATTGCTTTGTGCGTTGCAAATCCAATGTTTTTTGTAACAAACCACTTCCTCGCTGAGATGAGTCAATATTCGGAAACAATCCCCTAATGAATTCAAACATTGCATGTGTTTCGCTTTTAAAACGTTTTGTCGTAGGATCATTTCTTTTATAATAAGCATTTGTAATATCTATAGTAAATGTCCGTATTGTTTTAAGGCGGACTCGGAGTAGGTGTGCGGCACAGGGCGGAACAATAATTCGAATAAGCCGGGAGCAGCCTGTATCAATTCTTCGTTGACGCGAATTAAATTATAATCATGAAAAAATACTTCCATATCCCCTAAGAACCAACGGTTGTTGCGTTTATAGAGACCATAGGTCCCATCACCCGAGCGAAGGTTGTAGCTCCATAAATAAGACTGTAATTCACCCAATGAATCATTCATAACATTGCAAATGTTTAGGTATTCTGCCATAAGTTTGACCTAGGTAAAAACAATAAACATGTGCGTGTTTACCCATAGAAAAATACTGCTGTATGATTCCTTATTTCTCACACATTATATCGTCAAACACCAACACTGAATTGGCCCTGGCCTCACTTGGGGGTATCACATCAGCATTTTCCGTATACGGGAAAAATCCCAAACCTTCCACCGCTCTAAGATTCGTAGCTAACCGTTGATACTTTGGTTGGTGCAGCGATTTTGAATATAGATACACATTCTCGAACCGAAGACCGTTCGGTTCCTCGAGTAAACTAAGTGGGACACATGTTTTTCCGCATTCGGACGGACCGACAATCAAACATCTTATTGTCGAAAGTAATAAAGAACCATGCCGAGACACGCGAGCACTTGCTTCATCAGCCTGTGTAATCCGCACAGGCAGCGACTCGCGCTGTGGCACTACTTCCATCACGCAACTAAACAGAAAACTATAAAAACAGCATACTTATACTAACTCGAATCAGTATAGTGTAATGCATTGTACAAAAAAGAAGGTACAAAGAGGTGGAGGAATAATAAACTCTGTTATTAACAAGCTGCCAGTAGAAGTACATCTGCCAGGATATAATTTCTGTGGTCCGGAAACGAAACTCGCCAAGAGGCCAGCACGCGGTGATACAGGTATCAATTCCCTTAACGAGGCGTGTCGTCTTCACGATATTAGCTATTCTAAAAGTAATAACCTATGTGACAGACACATAACCGATTGTATATTAGCGAACCAAGCCGCACAAATAGCAAAGAATCCCACAACTAAATTCTGTGAAAAGATTCCAGCGTGGGGAGTCAATAAGATAATGAGAGTAAAACATGAGATTGGCGGTGGTGTCTCAAAGAAAAATGGCGCGAAAAAAGGCGGGCTACTACCTTTCATTTTCCCAGCGCTGGCAGCGCTAGGCAGTCTGATTGGCGGAATGGCGGGTATAGCCAAGAACGTAAACAACGCACAGCACAATAGTAAATTGCAGGCGCTTGCAAAAAACGGTTCGGGCCTATACCTGCGTCCCTACCCAAAGTCAGGGGGAGGGGTCAAGCGGAGAAGAAGGAAGAGGGGTGGGAAAAGAAAATGAGGACACTGAGTAACCTGCCAAAGCGAGCCCTTACCACCACAGACTTAAAGACAGCAATTAGGAAATTAAAAACTCCACATTTTAGAAATGTGTTTATGAAGGATAAATTACCCACAAAACCGTATCACAATGACAGCAGTATTATTAATTTTATACGAGTCAGGGGCCCGGAACGCATTGAGTAGCGTATGCCAAGACCGGTCGTACGGCTCGGTATTATGATAGTTTTGGAGACCTGCCGCCCCCTTTAGAAATGCAGCGATACCTGAGAGGCTGCAAAATAACATATAATTACGATAGACAGCAAAAGTTAAACTCATTCAACTGCGGACACTTATGCATAAAGTTTCTCATTTCGGTATATAAGAGAACCTGCTTCGAAAGATCATGTCCATCACGCTAATACTAAGTGGAAACACATCGGAACTGTGTTCAACACACTTCCCACCGATCGACGTAAGTGATGGGTTATGGCAGTTCGCTCTCGTGGATTTTACCGTATACAATTCTATCCCGAACGTGGACGAAAACAACTGGATGTTTAGGTACAAGCTGAAGAACGAAGAGATGACGCGAGAGATTAAATTACCTATAGGCTCCTACGAAGTTTTAGACATTGAAATGTATATTAAACAACACCTACCCACAGACATAATGTTTTCGTTGAAAGGTAATCCAAACACTCTACAATGTGTATTGCGCAGCAATGCACAAATCGACTGCACCGGCGACTGCGCCCTAGCTCCGATGCTTGGATTCGAACCGGTTGTCAACGAGGCGAATAAAATTCACAAGTCGACACAGCCTGTAAACATAATGCCGGTAAATGTGATTAGAATCACGGCGAATATCATTGGCCACAGCTTCCTTAATGGAAAACCAAACAGCACGATATACAAATTTTCCCCGAACGTTCCTCCAGGATATAAGCTCAGTGATATGCCTCAAACACTCATTTACAGTCCGGTTACCTTGCAACAAATATGAGAGTTGGTTATTAGAGTGGTAGACCAGAACGGTAAATTAATCAACTTTAGAAACGAGTTGATTACACTACGCTTACATTTGAAAAAAGTATGGGGGTAAGATACTTTGGTTTGCATAAAGGGGCGGGGGTGAGCAAGCATAGAGCCAGTACGAAAGCAAACATCAAGCGGTTAACACCTGCCAACATGAGGTTCCCAGAAAAATTAGGTTTCAAAGTATTTCCAAATAGAATATAGTATACTCAATGTACAACAATCACCGCAGTTTGACGATGCAGTCTCAAAATGTGAAATGCACATGTACAAACCATACATTGCGGGACTGTACGAGCCAAGCTCCGAGATAGTTATAGCAAAACAAAACTCTGACGTGTATACGCACATTGCTAAATCGTTTCTGCGAATTCGCGGTGCATTCACGAAACCAAACGGGCAGAAACCAGACAATGCAAAAATCATAAACAATGGTATACTACATATGATAAATCGAATATCATTCGAACTTAACGGCGTGACAATCGATGAAGTACGTGAAGTTGGAATTGTGACAACTGTGAAAAAATATTTATTGCGCATGCGTGTTGAAAAATCCGTAAGTAAGATGGCGGGATGGTGTCCGGACGGTGATTACAGTTTACCACTTACAGCGCAAGGCGAGTTTGAAATATGCGTCCCGTTGAACCAATTGCTAGGCTTTGCAGAAGACTATAAACAAATATTAATTAATTGTAAACAAAGGCTTGTTATAATCACCGCAAACAGTTATATTAACGCTATAATGGACACAAGCGATCAGCCACAGTAAGTGACATTAAGTTTGCAATCTATCGACTGGCTTGTTCCGCATGTAACGGTAAGCCCCGCCCAGCGCACACGGCTGTTGAAAATGGTTGAAAAAGGTTGCGACATAGATATGGCTTTCAGATCGTGGGGAGTAGAAGTTTACACGAGTTTACCACCATCACAGAGCGTCAGTTGGGCTGTAAAATCTAGCTTCTCCAGCGAACGCCCTCGTTATATAATAGTGGCATTTCAAACCGGCAGGCATATGTTCTAGCCGCAAACAAATCTAAATTCGACCATTGTAATCTACAAAATATCAAGGTCTATCTTAATTCCGAGACGTATCCATATTCGGACCTAGCAATAAACTTTATGAATGGTTACTACCTACTTGCATATAATATGTACTCGGACTTTCAAGCGAGCTGCTACAGTAGACTAAAAATGCCTCTATTTGACTCCGGAGGGATTTAAAGATAAGGCCCCTCTCTTTGTATTCGACATGTCACGTTAAAAACGAAAAACTGACCTCAACCATCATATATTGTAAAATAGACATTACCGCAGCAAACAATATACTGCCGCTAACACAGGCATACACAATTATCCTACACAATAGATTAGTATCGTACAACCCGAGGGATCAAAGTATTAAAATAATGAGCTAAACGCGATGTATGTTCAGTCGTGTCCCAGCTGCCATGGCAAAGTGCGTTAACCTCCAAGGCTTCTTCTCGCAGCACGTGTTTATCGTTAAGGAAGTTAGCATCACAGACTCCGAAGGGAACGTGATTACGCGCTCGTTTCAACCACCATTTGCGTGGGAACATTTAATTTGAAAACATCAACAAACAAACACGTGGCTCACCAACAACTTCCACAATCTGAAATGGGAAGATGGAATATTTCCCTACACAAGTCTGCCAAACATATTGGCGGCGCACCTGAGTGGAACTATAATGGTTTCCGAGGCCGAACAGAAACATTGGCTAGCTAAACATTGTCGCAAACATGTGCGCATAGTGGATGTTCAAAGTGAATATGGCTGCCCATCATTAAAGATATTAGATAAAATGTACAGCAACAACTGCAGAGGTACAAGACCGGTATCGCCGCGCCACAACACAGCGCTGCTCAGAGCATGGATGATTGAAAACTTTGCCGGGAGCGATGAGAAAGCGGAAATGTCAGAGGAGGAGGAGGGGTAGGCTCCAAGGTCGCAGCAAGGGGCGAGAACGTAAAAAACAAAAACGAGATGTCGGTATAAATATAGCTCAGTGGACCAGAGCTAACCAGTAAACGGTAGCCCACACCCGTTGGGAATGACGTTCGACCCAACAGCACACTACCTGGAGGTAACGCCGGGCTTCCACCGCGTGCAGTGTGTCACCCCGGACGGTCATTTTCAGCTACACATATGCAATTTTGATCATCATTGGGTGAGTGACTGCGACGAGGAGAACCCAGACATCCTCGAGACGCCCTGCAAGCTGTCAGACTGTGTCGTACACCATATACGGCCAGATACTACTTTCCCCACAATGCTAGAAGAACTTAAGGCAGTAGCCGACACTGAAACTATAAGTTCAGTCCCCGATTATTCCTCTGTAACATGTGAACTGACACGCATCACGAAGCCAGAGACTATAATTCGTTAGGTAGAGAGGTGAGGTGGATTTATTCACTATACCATATATGGTAATCGTAGATGGTACACATTGTGCAGCTTCCTACAGTGTAGACTCTTCCGCTTCAAACCCCTCGTGTAACAATGTTACTTAACCGTAAACCATGCCGGACTCTGAACGAAGCGATCGCAGCAAGACATAATTTTGGGTGCTGGGATGAAGACTATATACCTGACGCTATAGACATACACGATGATCCTGTATTCTACCCGCTGTGGAATCTACCGCCGGACCCAACACATTGTGAAAGGCAGGCATGCACTATGTTTGACCCTACCTAAAAAAGATACATGCTTACCCATGCGGGATTGCATAGTATAGAATACAGAATACGCTTCTTTGATACAAACAATCCAAACAATATCAAAGCATTCACATACCTCGAGTACTGCAGAGACAACACGCATTTCCGATTGAGGTGGGAACCAAAACGGACATATAATACTGTGCGACGTGTGAGCATGTTTTAGTGTGAGGATAAAGACTGTATTGTCCATTTGAGCCATCCGCATGCACGCTTCCCTTGCACGCGTCATGACCTCGAAACATCCAGAATACCTGCTGAAGAATCCGGTTACGTCGAGACGTGTGCCGGATCATCACATTCTCGCTATGACATGCAATTACCAACAAGATGGATAAAAACGCATAACACGCCTTGTAGTAACCATTTGTGTCCGGTGGGGCGAGCCTACATATTAAAGTTAAACAACTTCTCAGTGCCTTCGTATCTAAATACCCAAGTAACAGGTCGTACACCGAAACGTTGCCGTTTGATGTCACTCCTCCTCATGCAATAAACTGTTCAGAGTGCTGTGATTGCATAATACATTTTATTATTCATCTGGTAAATACTGTTTTAAATAGACACGTAGGTCCGTGCGTGAACAGTTGTGCGGAAACAGTGACGGTGTAAAGATGGCTAGCTTTAATCCCCGGAACACGTATCCAAATGTAACTCCAGGCGTAGGCAGTGTAGAGTATAGCGAGTGGAGTCAGGGCGCGTTGAGACATGTTACGGAAGAATGTGACTCTGCCGTGCACTCGAAACATATTCACAACCCAAGACCGGAAGACCTGCCTCTATAAGTGATTCCCTGCCCTGGCTTCGGCGAGTGCTGCGTTAGTATGCTACGCAACGATACAACTCTACCCGCAACAAGTGAAGAGGTCTACGCACACACGCCTTCGAGACGCAGCCGCCATTGCCCGCCTGCAGCCAGACTTCACCGCCGCCACCGCTGTCGGTAGAGCCGAGACGCCGACGCCGCCCTTCCTCCCGCAGAGCGCGGGGCATTGATGAGGGCGACCTGGGTCCAGCGGTGAGCAATGACCAATACCAAGCAATGGACGAAAGAGTGTTAGACATTGCCAGAACCACACTGCGCAAATTACTTACAGACCTTTTAAAGAAAATATAATTTATTTTATACGTAAAATGTAACTTTTATTTTAAATGTAATAACATATATACGTAAAACTTAATTGCAATTTAATATCATTTATATGTAAAATTGTTTTCAATGTAATTTTTATTTTACATGTAAAAAACTATTTATACATAAAAATTGTTTTCAATGTAATATCATTCATACGTAAAATTGTTTTCTATGTAACTTTTAATTTCAATGTAATATCTTTATACGTAAAAATTGTTTATACGTAAATTGATTTCAATGTAATGAATATCTTTATACGTTAAATGATTTCAGTGTAACTTTTATTTTATATGTGTCGCCCACAAACTGCAGCTGTTTCGGCGGATCATGCCGAACACAGAACCAACGGCAGCGCTGCCGACTGTCACCACCCTGCTGCGTGATGAGCTTCAGCCCTTCCTCCGCTGCTACCGACACACCTCGGTAGAAGACTATGTGCAACAGGCAGTGGCCACTGAAAGAAACCTCCAGATGGTGTGGCACCGAAACCCATCAATGACAGAACGGGGTAACCACAGCCTAGTGTTACCGGGCGCAACAGTGACCAACCACCAAGCCAGGCCGAGTGAGCCTCAACCATCACCCAGGCGGCAGCGGGCTATCGAGGATGCACTGGCATCACGCCAGAGCACCACCCAGCCAGGCCGCCGGGACAACCAGTCGCAACGCAACCATGAGCGGCCACCTCAGTGCCAACGGGATTGCGCCACTGGAGCATATCACTGGCACAGTGAATGCCCACTTCCCCCACCACCACGCCAGCAGCAGACAGTGCCACAGTCGGGAAATGGACCACCGGGGGTGCGGGACTGAGGGGCCCACCCCCCGCGAGAATGGCACCACCTGCCGCAACTCCCTTCCCGACACCACCTGCCGCAACTCCCTTCTCGGCACCACCTGCCGCAACTCCCTTCTCGGCACCACCTGCCACAACTCCCTTCTTGGCACAACCTGCCGCAACTCCCTTCTCGACACCACCTGCCGCAACTCCCTTCTCGGCACCACCTGCCGCAACTCCCTTCTCGGCACCACCTGCCGCAACTCCCTTCTCGGCACCACCTGCCACAACTCCCTTCTTGGCACAACCTGCCGCAACTCCCTTCTCGACACCACCTGCCGCAACTCCCTTCTCGGCACCACCTGCCGCAACTCCCTTCTCGGCACCACCTGCCGCAACTCCATTCTCGGCGCAACCTGCCACAACTCCCTTCTCGGCACCACCTGCCGCAACTCCCTTCATGGCACCACCTGCAGCAACTCCCTTCTCGGCACCACCTGCCACAACTCCCTTCTCGGCACCACCTGCCGCAATTCCCTTCTCAGCACCACCTGCCGCAACTCCCTTCTCAGCACCACCAGCCGCAACTCCCTTCTCGGCACCACCTGCCGCAACTCACGTCTCGGAACCACCTGCCGCAACTTCCTTCTCGGCACCACCTGCCGCAACTTCCTTCTCGGCACCACCTGTCATGACCTCAGTCAGGGCACCACCTGCTGCAACCTTACTCTTGGCACCACCAGCCACACCACCAGCAGTGCTACTGGCACCATCCTTACCAACGGCATCACCGGCCACAGGGCCAATGCCCTCAAAGCCCCATGCACCACCACCTATCGGGATGATGCCAGGTACCACACCGACGCTGGGCCAACTGTTCTGGCCACACGACCACCTGCTGCGCATCCCGGTGGAGGTGAATGGCCAGCCGACGGCGGCACTGGTCGACACAGGTGCGAGCCATGTGTTTGTCGCCCCAAGCCTGGTACCCCCAGGAGCACTCCAACCCCACCGCGCCGATTTGCGCCTTGCGACCACTACACGGCCAGGGATGACAGTGGGTCAAGCCGAACTCCAGGTAAGCCTTCGGGAAATGTCAACCACAGTTCTTGCCCTTGTTGTGGAGGACCTGCATGATGAACCTCGTATTAGGACAGCCCTGGCTAGCAGAGAATGATGCTGTGGTGGAGCTGAAGGCTGCACGAGTCCACGTGGGAACCCGGGAGCGATACACAGTGTATGCCACGGGGTTCGCACCCGAACCACCTCGCGAACCGCTTACACTTGCGCAACTGCATCACGATGTTCCCCCGCGGCATCAGGCAGCTGTGGAAAAGGTGCTGCAAGAGAGGCAGGATGTGTTTGCACTCGCCAACCCCCTGCAACGCACCACAGTGGCGGAGCATCGTATCCCAACCATGCATGATTAACCTATTCATGAACCACCCAGGGGATATGGCTTCCGAGAGCAGAGTGCCATCAGAGAGCAGGTATCAGAAATGTTATGGGATGGCGTCATCGAGCCCTCCAATAGCCATTATAATTCATGTGTGGTGTTGGCCCCGAAAAAGGATGGCTCGCTGCGTTTTTGTGTGGACTTCCGGCCCCTGAACGCCATCACCATCAGCTCACCTCCGCCCCAGATCAGTGTCGAGGCCGCCATCGCAGGCTTAGAACGAGCCAAAGTGTTCAGCACGCTTGACCTCAAGGCTGGCTATTGGCAGGTGCCCATACGGCCTGGGGACCGAGGTAAAACTGCTTTTACAACACCAGATGGGCGGCGCTTCCAATTCAGGGCCATGCCATTCGGCTTAAAGTGCGCGCCAGCTACCTTCCAGGAGATGATGACACGGGTGCTAGAGGGGTATGTGGGACAGATTGCCATAGCCTACCTCGATGATGTCATCGTGTTTTCCGAGACATGGGAGGACCACATCTGCCACCTTGCCCTCGTCCTAGAGCGGCTCGCGACACATCACCTAACAGCAGCCCCAGCCAAGTGTCATATCGGAGCGCTCGAAGTTGAGTTCTTAGGGCACTTGGTGGATGCGGTTGGCAACAGCCCACAACCAGTTCACCTGCAGAAAATCGTGGAGGCTGAGGTGCCGAGGACCCGCAAACAGCTACAACGTTTCGTGGGACTCGTTAACTGGTTAAGGAGCTATATACCGAACTTTTCAAATATCATTGTTCCACTCACAGACCTTTTGTCACCGCGGTTGCGCTACGGGTGGGATGCGATCGCACAAAATGCCTTTGACCACATTAAGGCTGCATTCACGAGCTGCCACACATTGGCACGGGTGGACCCAGAGCGCCGCCTGTACCTGCAAACCGATGCCAGTGCACTAGGGGTGGGAGCTGTGCTATTCCATCTGGACCAGAATGGAGACCAACAAGTCATCGACTATGCGAGTGCAAAGTTCGGCTCGGCAGAGTGTCGTTACCACAGTAATGAGCAGGAGTGCCTGGCTGTCGTGTAGGCCGTGAAGAAGTACCGCCTGCACCTGGAAGGAAAACCATTCACGCTCTGCACCGACAACAGGTGCCTGACCTGGCTGCACACCATGCAGGGGAGGAAGGGCAAGCTGATCCGGTGGACATTGTTCCTGCAATCTTTTGACTTTGAAGTCGAACACGTCCCCGGAACAGACAACCAGCTGCCCGACCTTCTGTCTCGCGAGCCAGACGAGAACAGCGAGCTAGCCGACCATGAAGACTGGGAGGATATGCTGCCACCCAGCCACCAAAACAGGCAAGACCAACCAGATGCAACATGCACGCGGATTACAGCCGATGGCCAGGAAGACAACGTACCACGGAGTACAGCAGCCGATGTCCACCACCGAGTTTTGGAAGCCCAAGGGATGTCACCAGAGGCCGATCGACGGCACCAACAGGCGACGATGGGGGAACATGACACCTGGTGTGTACAAGACGGGACCGTGTGGTGCCGTACACCTGGACACCAAGTGGACTGGAAGACGTACGTACCACCTGAAGCCCGGAAAGCTGTACTACGGTTCTACCATGACCACGACCTAGCCGGCCATCCTGGCACCGACCAGACGAAGCGGGCTGTTTGCCAATATTACCACTGGCCCGGGGTCACCAGCGATGTACGCGAGTACGTGCGCGAATGTCAAGTCTGTCAATCACGGAAGGCACGACGGCAAGATGGGGAGGAGCAACAGCGGCCACGGGAACCCACCACAGCCTTCCAGACAATAGCGCTGGATGTGATGGGCCCATATCCACGAACACCGAGGGGGAACAGGTTCTTGCTTGTAGTAACTGACCTGTTCACCCGGGTGACGGAGGCCTATCCCTGTCGAAATGGGCGAGCCGCCCCCATCACCAAGATCCTGGCACAAGAGTTCTTGCCGCGCTGGGGCTACCCGCAGTCAGCCCTCTCCGACAATGGTAGCCAGTTCTTGGGCCGACAGTGGAGGACTTGGTGCGACGACCACCAAATACAGCACCACACCACACCCGCATACCACCAGCGGGCAAACCCCACCGAACGCCGCAACCAGGAGCTGAAGGCGCAGATGCGCATACGCCTCATCTCAGACCATGCGCAGTGGGACAGGTACATTTCAGATGCCCTGTTCTGTATGCACCGTCGGGTGAATGCGGCAACTGGTAGAATGCCCGTCGAGATGGTTCAGGGACACAATCTACCCCTGCCTGGTGAATGGGCCACGCATGGAGTACCACACCCGATAGAAGGACCGGAAGAGTGAGACCACCACCGCACAGCCACACACGAAGAAGCACGCCAATGGCAAAAAGTCTACACGATGGAAATAACACCAACGACGAACCGCACGCCACCCACCGTACAAGCAGGAGACCAAGTGTTTGTGCATGTCCATCCCCTGTCGGCCACACCACGTAATTACTGTGCAGGATTGGCCCCCTGCTAGGGAGGCCCCTACATGGTACAGAGATGCCTGGGCCAGACCACATACCTTGTGCGCTTAGGTGGACGGCAGGTGAAGAAGATTCATCGTGATGACCTGCGCCTTGCCACACTCCCGGGAGACAGGCTCCCAGAATCGCCTGTAACACTGACTCCACCAGAACACCCAGCACCCAGGAGAGAACTGGACGATCCAACCACCCCTGAGGGTGAGGGGGAGGAGGACCAGAACGGTGGGCAAACCTCATGCTGACAGTTCAGACGCAAACGATTACCAAGAGTAATTATCACTGATGTCTCGGCGGATGAAATAACATTCGATGCAGACGAAGCAAGTACACCACCGGTCGTGACCGAACCGTACGAGACTGACCCCGATGCACCTGTGTCACTGACCCGGGGAGCCTGGGGCCACTGGGCATCCCTGGAGGATGCCCACTTCACTGTCCATGTGATCGAGCCGAATGACGAGGCTAACGAACAGCCCCGCCGGCCAACCCAGCACCCGTGTCACCTGGATGATAATGGCCTCGATGAGCCAATGACCCCACAGCAACAAATTCAGCGACAAATGCGAACAAGGCTGTTCACAGGCGCAGACACCGCACCTGATAGGAGCAGCGACCACGCGCTGGCACCACCCGCAGTGGAACCAGAGGAGGACCAAACCAACCAGAGCTCGAGTGGTCTGGCATCACCCGGGATTCCAGAAAGTGAAGAGACCACGTCGGCCACCCAAACTGACCTCCGCCAACATGAAAACCTGACCGGACGGCCCCAACGGGTCAGACGGCCACCGGGATACCTTGCAGACTACCACCTGGGAACAATCCGGGGTGTCCGGTCTGCTGATGCAGCCCCTGGGTGCACACATGGAATGACCTGTGAGCAGAGCGCGGGCCCTACCAGCTGCTGTTACTCCAAGCGCCTCCAGCTTGGACCTGCTGCCAATGCTAGGGGTGCAACCATGCTGCGGGGTACCTATCGCAGGGAAAGACCGGGCTTTTCCAGGGGGGGGGGCGTTTGACGTCGTACCGCCTGTGACAGTGAAGCCCGGTCTCCACCCCGCCAGTACCTTACCCCGCTGCGAAACCGCACCCCTAGCCTAGCCTATGCAGGCTGACGCTGCCCCTCCCCTCTTAGGCCAGCCGCGGTCAACGGCAGTCGACAACGGGTCATCAACTAGGACGGACATGCCGTTCCCCGCGTTTCCCATTCGTTCAAAAACCGTCAAATAATTACGTGCGTGTGTTCATTGTGTTCAGACACCATATAGCCTAGGAGCTTAGTAGTGCACGCTGGGGCCGACGACCCACCACAACAACGGTTAGACGCTTTAAGACTAGCCAGGCACCCTCCCGGAGAACAAACACCTCAACAGAAACACCAGCAACTACTAGGCTCAACCCGGGTATCGAGTTCAAGACCCCGGGCGATGGCAAAACATTTACGAATTTTTTTTAATTTAAAGCTAGAATGTCTTTAACGTAATTAATACAAACGTTAACGTATTTTATATTTACAAATCTTAACGTAATTTATTTTACCCCATCTTTATTTTCTCTTTACAAATCTTAACGTAATTTTTTTACCCACTTGGGTTATGCTGTAGCTACTGCGTATGTACTGTTCTGCAGATCTCCCCAACACAAGATGGCTGTATCCACACGTGATGATTTGTCAACCCAACATACCGAGAGAGATAGCCAAGCTGTTTTTTATGGAGGAGGTGGTGGAGGGTGAACCACATCCACCGCGGGACCTTCGGGAACGTGAGCCTGAAGTTGGCCGCAGCGATGGCTCAACCGCGCGTTCGCTGTGGCCGAGGGAGTTGAAGAGTTGGCGGGGCCTTCGGGGACGTGTCCCTGGGGTCGTCCGCCACACATGATTTATGCCCTAATTAAAATAAAACCAACGTTCTTTTTTACCCACGTGTTGTCTACATTATTTCTTTTTCCACCTCTGTATATTCCTTGTGCTTGCTCCTTTCCTGTACGCAGCGATGACTTGACCTTGTTTCTCTGTGGTACACACTTTCACTGTCACCCAGCAGGTAAACACATTCCTGATCGCCGGCGCACGAGCGAGGCTGTCAGCATGGTGTTTGTAACTCGATGTAAAAATAATAGTCACTATGCTTAACTATCTTTACAATATTATAAAATTTAACTATGCTTAATACTTGACTATCTTTACAATATTTATTTTACTCGACGTAAAATAATAGTAACTATGCTAAATACTTAACACATTGTTTGCACAATATTTTATTTACATGACGTAAAATAATAGTGACTATGCTTAACACATTGTTTGCACAATACTATACATTTTAACTATGCTTATTACTTGGCATGTTGCACACACAGTGTTGTTTTTAAAGACATTATTATGCTTATAATATGATATGGGGATTATAATTGCGCAGTTTATGAGTTACGCTCCAGCGGGCAACATCTCCCTCTCTCTGCGCGGGATTTTTTGAGGTTATGTTTATTTAGTCATAGCTAATATGGCGGTGTTTGTTTTAGACATACTCTGGGGGCTTTTAAGTATAGCAGTTGGAAATTAAACATGGCGGTTGGAAATTTAACCTTGGCGGGTTAAGCATATATTTTTTTTGTAATTTAAATATGTCTGTTTAGGCATAGCGGTTGGAAATTTTAAAATATGGCGGTTGGGAATTAAACATTACGATTAAGCATACTCGGAGTGCGGGGTGGAGGGGGTTTAGTCATAGCTAATATGGCGGTAATTGATTTTAGCATACTCGGGGTTTTATAGACATAGCTAGAATGACTGTATTATTTAAGCATATTTTTTTTCGAAATTTAAGCATAGCTAGTATGGCAGGGCCTTTAAGAATTTTTTTAAATTTAAAGACATGGTTGTTTAAGCATAGCGGTTAAGCATAATGGTGGTTGCTTCTTTTAGGCATACTTGGGGTGGGGGTTTATAGACACTTTTTTTTTCTAATTTAACGTTTTAGACATAGCTAGTAGGGTGAGGCCTTTAAGCATTTTTTTTTAATTTAAAGACATGGTGTGTATTTTAAGCATAGTGGTTAAGCATAATGGCGGTTGCTTCTTTTAGGCATACTTGGGGTGGGGGTTTATAGACATATATTTTTTTTCGAAATTTGACGGTTTAAGCATTGCTAGTATGGAGGCATTGCTTTTCGAAATTTAAGACATGGTGGCATATGTACGTTATTTAATTCCCCATACTTCATCTGGTCCCGTGGTCTAGTGGTCAAGGCGCCTGCCTCCTAACCTCGATGTTGGTGCGTCCCAGGGATCGAATCCACCTGCCGCCCAGGTTTTTTGTATACAATTCCCGCCTTCGGAGCGACGGTGGCGCGCTCCGGTAACTAAAGGCTGAACTAAGATGGCGGCCTCCAGCAGATGGAAAAAAAGATGGCGGCCCCCAGTGGCTTCGACGGTGGTGCGCCCTGGTAGCCAATGTCAACAACAATGGTGGCCCCCACGAGACAAGATGTCGGCCCCTGGGGGGTACTGGCGTGGTGTTTACATTTCAATGTTTACATTGTCCCAGTATCCTTATACTCCCCCTACTATTGATATCTGGTACAAAATATATAAACAGACAACACATGGCAAAGTTAGTACTTAAAATAAAGAGAAGAACCTCATAAAAATGTAATAGAATAGTAAAAATTAAATCTTGGTATTTTTCGTACCAACACAAAAGAAATTATCTTCATACGTGATCAGAAACTCTGTTAACTGGTACATGTACCAAGAAACTGGCATGTCAATCATTCCTGAAACGCCACGATTTTTTTTCTAGCCTAAATTATTCTAAGTGTGTAAGGGGAGGGTCCAGGTTAGGGGAGGACCTAAGTGTGTCTCAAGCCGAAGCCTATACACTCTACCATGCAGGTTTTTAACCATGCGGGGATCAATTAACATGCATTAAGAGGGCGATAAAGGGCTTCATTTAGAGCTGTTTTAGTGGTCAATTCGACGGCAAGTAGAGGTCAAACCAGTTAATGCAGATGAATGAGATTTTTACACATCATTGAGGAAAGATATAATGACTGATCCCAGTTGTCAGAATGTGGTTAATGTTGTTATTAATAAGCAAAATTAATTAGTAAAAAAGGTTTATATTAGCGCAAAATTGACAACTTGTAGAAAATAAAGTAATTAGAATAACATAAACGTAAAAACTGAACGATTTACATGTAACATTATTTTATAGTAGGTATATGATTTTTGGAAATAATTATCTTCATACAATTGCGAATTACTTGCACACGCGTAAGTCACTGCACATTCATGTTTGAGCCGAAAATTTTCCACTTCACTGTTTGGAGATAGGACACTTTTATTCCATCCCTTCAGCAAGACCCGAGCGCTGTAGATAATCCTCGCCATTAGAGTGGTCGGGTTCCGGCTGTTATCTGCGCCTTGTTGACGAATGTGTGGAAGGGGTGTAGAGGATGGTCTGGTTTTCGATAAAACATGTCTTGTCATTGCATTCGTGTCCACCTCATTTACATTATTCTTAGAGTATTCTTTGCACATATATATTTTATAGTACCGTTTATTTACAAATATTTAACTGGATTGTGGATATACAATTAATATTTTTTTAGTTGCTTTTAGGTTACTTGGAATACATCTTATTTTCAAACAAATAATAATAGTTATATAAAAATTAAATGAACTAAATATACCGTGGGATATTACTTTGCAAGGCATTTATTGGGGGATAAGTTTTACAGATTTTGCAGTTCCAACACAATAAGCACAGCACAAAATACGACTAATTACACAAAACTGTAAAGCTGATTTGTAAACAAAATACATAAGTTAGAATGGTTTACCTCGCGGTTACATACAAATTGATAATATACATAAAAATATTACAAGTTTTCAAAGCTATCATGTTGTTTCATTACGTAGCATATAAAAGTATCTCTTGTTTGTATCCCATTTAACACTAAAATGTATTTTATATATAATGTATCACATATATAACACATGTATATTTCATGAATAGTAGTTACTGAAGTAAAAAATGTTTTTTCCTTTATTACAAAATAAAATACACAATATAAACTATTCATAAAGTAATTTCTTCTTGCTTTTAGCATTCTGAGATGTAGTTTCTGCAATTGGCGTACTTTCTTCAGTCTTTGTGCTTTCCTTTAACCTTTAATCAAGGTAAAAAACACATGTTTTTATTAATAACACTGCCTGAAGCTATACACTGAAAACGACCCATGAATACTATAAATAATTTGTGTTTACTTATTTTTCTCTCTCCAATTTGCTAGATTTTTACCTCTATTCCGTTTTCTTCCCACAGACAAATGTAATTTACCACGAGCATTACCTTTTACAAAACGTGCGTTTGTTTTCGCCATTTATAAATGAACATCCATTCATATATCCCGAGCTAACACAGCGACAGCAAGGGAAACTAAATCCGAATGCCTCGCAGTGCCACCCCACCCCTTTTGGTCCTTATCGTGGGACTGAGAAGTGTCGCCTATCGCGAGGGACTCAGAGCAATATCGGTCTAACGTACAGGCGCACATGTTACGCTTCAAGCAGCTGGAATTTCTAGTAGCTATTTATACCACTCTTAAGCAAGCAGGTAACTACTGGACAAGAGGGAAGAAGGGTCCAGGTAAGAAGAGTTGGAGGGGCTGAAAAATCAACCATGCTGGAGTTGGGTGCTTGGGCCTTGCGACCCGCATTTAAATGTTGGGTACTCCTGGGTTATTATTAACCAGGGGCGCATGCGCCCCCAGGGGCGGGCGACTTCACTCGTCAGCCCAGCCCAGCTGCCCAGGCAGCCACAGTTAAACCAGATGTGGGCAGACGAGCCAGTAAACCGGCTCGAACTGCGGGCGCACGGGGCGAAAGGCAGACGGACATTGCACCATCTTCATCTTCCTTCTTCCAGTCAACAGCCAACAACCTTTCAAGCCAGGGTGGGGGTAAGTCGTTCAGGCGAATTAAGTATCTTGCGAGTCGGACCCTCTTGTCCTCCAAAATCCCGGGACGGTTGAAGGTCGCGCCGCCCAGGCTACCACTGGCTCCAACAGGGCTCCAACTTAAAGGCGCCGCCATCTTTTCCTTCAAAGTTACGATGCTGTTCAGTTCCGTTGCGCGCGCGGCAGTTCACAGCTCCGCAATTTCCAGCCCGCAGTTCGTCTACACTTCGCAACAAGGGAACATCGAGCTCCCCTGCGGTGCCTTCGCCGACGGAACTGCTTTCTGCCACGCGCCGAGCTGCATTCAGGCTACCTTTCACCCCGATAGCCGTAATAACGACTCCACAGGCCGGTCATTGGTCCGCGGACTGCTATTGGTTATTCACAGTCACCCCAGAGAGATTGCAACTCTCGAGCTTGGATCCCGTATCCGCCAACCGCGGGACACGGTCGGTAGCAGTTGGCACTGCTAGGCCGCCTCCCGTACGCCCACAAATCCCCCACGCACTGCCAGCCAACAGCCCACGAGAGGGATGCGCGTGCCCCGAGAGACGATTTTTTTTTTTCTAAACCTAACTAAAATTAAGTGTATTTTGGAGGGGTCCGGGTTAGGGAGGGACCTAGGTGCGTCTCAGGCCGAAGCCTATACGCCTAGTCATGCTGGGATTAGCCATGCAGGGAGAGGGTCGCTTGCATCATGTGCTAGGAGGGGATTGGCCAGCCATGGCAGCGATTGGCGCCATGACTAACTCCCCTCACTCTTAAATCTAGACTATAACTAGAGATAGGGTGGGCCCAGGTAAAACCTGCATAGACACAGGGAAAACCCTGGGCACATTCATGCGGGATGCAAATTGGCATGCATTACGTGTAGGAATTTACAGGAGACAGAGGATGGTCTGGATGAAGTGTTGGACAGAGTAGAAAAGAGTCTACCATGCGGGGGTTGGGTACTTGGACTCGTGGTCCTCTTTGCTAATTGTCCAGTACTGGATTTAGTGACCAGGGACGCAAGCGCTCCTGGTGGTTAGTGGTTGCACTGACCACTCACTCCGCCGCCAGTCAGCACTCCCCGAGAGACGACCGCCGACTGAAATGCGACCTCGCCACCTGCCCTGCCGAACTCTAGCGGACATAGCCGAAGCAGTCGGAGGACGAATTCCACCGTCTGCTTCGGCCATGTTCGCTTCAGTTCGGCAAGAAAGCGCTACCTTCATAGCTTCTACCACGTGTTTTTACAGCCAATCCCCTCCCTGAACCTTTCTACCATGCCACCCCCCCCCCCCCCCCCCCACCCTTCCCAGCCCGAAAGGAAACTACTGCGGCAGTCTTCCTGCTGAAAGCGGTCCTACCAGCCCTTCTAAACCTAACAACGCTTCTAAACCAGCATGTTTTGTGTGTCAACGAGTTCTTTTCTTATAGCGCACAGCGCACAGTACTGGGTCCCAAGAAGATCGTGTAAAAAATACATACACCTAACGGCACGAGCCAAAGTAAAATACTATTCTGAATAAAATATTTATTTAAAAAAATACAATGTCTGGAAACTGCCTGGGCAAGCACTGCTTGCCTTGCTTGTCCTGACGAGCACTGATAGCAGTAGTCAATATTTCTAGCAAAATTTCAAGCCTAAACATTTTTTTATATGCAGAGCATTGCCAATTAAAAATATATAAACAGTTTTTGTTCCATAGTGTATTTTCAATTTTTAAAACTTATTACTTAACAAAACTGAAAAAAAGCACCAAATAAAAATTGGTTGTCTGTAAAGTCGGTTTACGGACGATAGTTTAACGTGACAACGTCATAACAAAACATTGATGAAATGATTCATCCAGAAGAAAATGAAATATAATATTCGGCCTGAGACTGAGCTGTAAAAGGTTTTTGCAACCAAACCATTTAGGCATTAAAAATATTATATTCTTTGAGGAAGATTTTTTTTTTAAATTTTCTATCTTTTGTATGATAAAATACACCTCTGCATACTTTTACGAATAATATTGAATCATTTTTATTGAATTATCACTATTTTGTATGTATACAAAGAAGGAGTGAAATGAAATGTACAATTTAATTGATAATTTAATTTTATTTGCATTCATTATCCTTACTAATATTATAAATGCGAAAGTAACTCTGTCTGTCTGTCTGTCTGTCTGTTTGTCTGTTTGTTTGTTTGTTACCTTTTCCCGGCTGAACGGCTGAACGGATCGTAATGAAATTTGGCAAGGAGATAGATTTTATCCTGGGGATGAACATAGGCTATCTTTTGTCTAAAAAAAATTTAAACTGGTTAAAAATATATATCTTAATTTTATGTAAAGTGTGTCATAGATATACAAACTTTTAGTGTCATTCCACTATGTCTGCCGAGCAATAGCTTTCCAGCCATTACGTTACGTTTTTCTATTGTAAGGAACTAAGTAGAGAGTAAGAAAAAAATAAAGATCTTGAAAGTTTGTAGTGTCGCCATATTTGTTTCAATTTTCAATACCGTTTTTGTATATTACAATTTAAATTGCAGAAAAAAATCATGTTTCATAGACACATAAATAGTGAGTGTGTGTCCACGAGGTCTCGCCGCGTCAATTTTCTCCTTGGGGCGAACCCGTCCGCTTACTTAAATAAACAGCTTTTATCGTTGAATGGTTTCATGATTTATTTCATGAAAATCTGCTCTCATAAAAAAGTTAGTTTTATACAGGGGTGCCCACAAGGGGGGGGTAACGACGCAGACTGCGTCATTAAAATTTCAGGGGGGGGGGGGGGGTGTTGGTTAAAAGACAAGAAAAATGTATATATTATTTACATAATTATAGCTTCTAATGTGAAAATACGTTTCTGGTGCTTTGATAATTGAAAGGGATCTTGTAAATCAAATTAACAACCCCGCACTTTCCTCAACAAAAGCAGTTTGGCATCTGTCGGTTCAGGATGGAAATATTACCTGATATGACCAAAATTATTATTAGAAAATCAGTTTTAATTAATGCAAAATGTGTTAAAATATAATACTAAAAAAGTATAATATTGTAAAATAATTAAGTAAATCATTGAGAAAATGGGATAAAAAATTTGGGGGGGGGCGCATCATTAGGTTAGGGGGGGGGGGGGGTGAGTCATAGTGTTTGAGGGGGGTGGGCACCTCTGTTTTATAGACATTCAATAGGTGTCTCTCTCTCTCTCTCTCTCTGAAGATCAATCTACGAATCGTTACAAATTAATTTCCTTTATTTTTTTAGTTTGATTTGATACAATATGATTTCACTAAAAATCAATTTCTACCCCTTCCTATTTTCATTTCCACATTACGAAGTTTCACTTCTTCCACGCGGAGGGACTCCACGCAATATTTTTGCATGCAATTAAAAACTATTTTGAATTTTACTATTTCAGGAAAGTTGATTTTTTTTATTAATTAGAATAGTTACGTGTAATTGCCATCTTCCTTTATTTCATATTAAACATTATGTTTGGTTTAGTGTGAGATAATATCATTTGTATGTTTTAATTTCATTTAATTTCTTATATGTATTCTTACCTACCTACTTCTATTAAATTTCAGGCGGATGTTAACATTGTCATTCCAGTTATATAATTTTTTTTGTCAAATTAGTTGTTATTTATACTTTTTGTTTCATTTTGGACTATGTTTTTTTCGTACTTAATTCAAAGATTTGTGGTGTGTACAGGGAGTGATATCTCTATTAATTTCTATACTCCTTTGGATAAGCGGAATATTGCCACCAGTTTTACATATAAACAAATCCTACAAATGTTTTAAACATTATGACAAATAAAAAATAGTTTCACAAACATCCTTAGTTTTTTGGTGTGTATGGTTTGAAGTTGAATATTATGTATGTACGTAAATTCTTAAACATAGTTATTTATTAATTTATTTAGATAATTATTCATAGGTAGGTAATAAGCTTTCTATTTGTCAATATTGTTATTATGGTAGATAGGAATACAGTAAATGCCTACATTCTTATATTCCTTTATATCTCTTTCGATTTGGAGTGTTTCCGAGCCATTCGGAGTCCTCAACATAACCCCCCCCCCCCCCCCCCCAAAGGTGGTTAAAACCCAAAATTTCGAAAGTTTAAAAAATTTTAAAAATCTATCTCTTTCGATTTTAAGTGTTTTCGAACCATTCAGGGTCCACGAACCCCCCGCCCCCCTCTGGGAAAAAAGCCCCAAAATTTCGACAATTTCAGGACCTTCAAATATCTATTCTTTCGTGATGGAGTGTTCCAAACCATTCGAGGTCCTGAAAATCCAAACCCCCTCCCCCCCTTACCCAAAATTGAAAGCCACAAAATTTCGAAATATAAGAATATATATAATTGGATGTTGGCATGTATGACGTCGATAAACTCTTACACCGTTTGACCGATCGCCATGAAAGTTGGCACATCGAAGTGTTTTTATCAATGAGAAGGTTTTCATGCTAACCAATTTTTTTTTGTAACTCGCCGCTAGATGGCGCTGTAGCGCATCAACTTCTAAACCTTTCAACCGATCGCCATGGGTAAACAGATAACCATAGGTCACAGATACACAAACAGTAATTATGTGTCATTTCTTAATGTCCACCACACTGGACATATCGCTATCCATTTTGCTGTAACTCGCAGACAATATATCACCCGGTGTTCAGCCCGGGCAAAGCCGGGTACTGCAGCTAGTTACAAATATATTTATTATGTTTGTAGTGTCGCGCGCGACGTATTTATTTTTACAAGTGCAAAAATGAAAGTTTCGCAGCGGTTGGGATTCGGTCCATCCACCTTTGGATTGGTAGTCAGCGATGCTGACCGCATGGCCACGAGTCCATATTACAATTGTTTCAGATGTTATATATACATTTACAAAACTTTTGTTTTGTGTTGTGGAAGTTTTAAAATCGTATGTAGTCCGCCAAGTTTATTTCTTATAGTGGTAGGCGGGAAATTAATAACTGTACCGATTGTGCTGAAAATCGGTGGACGATCGTTAAATTACATAATATTAATAATTCAAACGACGAAACTGTGATTGAAATGTCAAATCGATGGTTGTTCCAATCGAGTGTAAGAGAGACATGGTATTAGGAAGAAAGGAGGTAAGGGCATGCGCAACTTCTCTCCCTCCAGTCCCAGGCCTCTGACGTCACCTGGCGGCCAGGCCATGCACCTAGAGGGGCGGGCGCGGGCAGGACGAGCAGCGCTTTACGTGTTTACCAGGAAATGTTTGCCGCTCTCGATACGCCATTGTCTGTGATTGACCTCGTCAAATGTTTAGGAGACGGCAGCGGTTTTAAATATACTTAAATATAATATTATATATATTAGTTTATTATAAGTTATAATTCAACTCACATATATGCAAGACTTTATTTAGAAACCATGTCATACCGTTCTGTATTTGGGTGCAATAATAGCAGTAGCTGAAATAAAAGTGTGAAATACTTTCGTTTTCCTACTTGCTCTGAAATTCAGAAGTTATGGATTAACTGCTGTCGAAGGGCAGATATAATTAATGTCAAAACCGGTAAGTCATATTATACTACACAACTTTTAATATTGTTTACACGAGAATTAAATTGTTTCTATGTTGTCAATAATCTATGCACGTGTTTTGTTCATTTTTAGCACGAGTATGTTCAGCTCATTTTAGCGAAGAGTGCTTCTACAAAAGCTTACGAGAGAAACTGCTAAATTACTCACCTGTGAAAACTCAAAAATTAAAGAAGGACGCAGTGCCTAACTTGAAGCTTCCAAACGTTACCTGCACTGTACAGTTAAATAGAACTGAAAGACAGAATATCAGAACAAGGAAGAACTTAGTAAGGGAAATTCTACTACATGCAAACAGAACAACAGAGTGAGTAGTAATTAAAATCTGTATACTAGCATTAATCTGTCGTAGAATTAACATTAATTTAACATGCAGAGCTATTTTTAATGATGAAAACATTTTATATATCTTTCTAAAACATGTTTATTGGTATTCTTTGCTGGCTTGCGTTCTTTTTTTATTGAACAAATAATATTTCCCAGAAAATTATTTTTATTTTATTTTTACATGCTTTTATATTATCGTGATGATTTAATTATTTAATTGTCACTGGTATTAATCCTGTGAAACCCACAAATGAATTACTCTGCTAAACGTAACCGCCTATAATTAAGTATTTCTTGATCGTTGCTGTATATTTTATTCTCGTGCAAATTCCCTTGCAAAGTGAATTAACTTTTTAATTAGGCTTATTTATAACCCTAAAATTCTCAGGTATAAATGTTTGAAATTTTCCCATATTGTATTGTAGGTCTTATATACTGTTGAGAAAATGTTAGTCCTATTTCAATTACTGCTAAGTGGTTATTAAAGTATAATATAAGTTTTGAAAACTAATACATATAATATAGCATTAATGAATTTCAATAGCTCTAATATGTTTGTAAATAAAATAAAATACAATTAAATTGCATTTGTCAACGTTTTGTTTTTACAGGCTGAGTCCGAACACCGAAGAGCATGAATCACTGCCGCCTGTCTCTACTGCCTGCCAAGACTCGCCTCCTGTTCGTTCCAAGGATGATGTTCGAAAACTTCACGATAGGATTCGAGAACTGGAATCACAGGTAAAATAAACTTTGATTAAAAATAAAGAACTAGAAAAAGAGAAGACATCTCTGAAGGAAGAAATGGAAGCAATTAAAACAGTGCACACTGATTCTAATATTAAAGTGCAGGAAGTGTTAGGGAGATTTTTCACTCCGGGACAGATTCGATTGATTTTACAGAATAAGAAACGAATGATTTGTTGGTATGCAGACGATATTGCTGCTGCCATTTCTTTTAAGAGTGTAAGTGCGAAAGCATATCGATACCTTAGAAATAAGCTTAATTTTCCATTACCTGATTTGAGTACTCTACGAAAGTGGACTTCGCAGTTAGGTTGTAACGAGGGCATTTTATACGATGTTGTGGCGTTGATGAAATGTAAGAGCAGGGAACTTGGAGATTTTGATAATGTCACTGTCATTTCTTTCGATGAGATGAAAATTAGTAATCAGATATGTATGGACAAGAAAGAGCAACAAATTCTAGGTCCTTAGAATTACGTACAAGTTGTAATGGCTCATGGCCTCTTGAGTAATTGGAAACAACCTATTTACTATAATTTTGACGAACCCATGTCTGAAACAACACTAAAGAAAGTGATCGTGTGTTTAGAAGAAAGCGGTTACAAAGTTGGCGCGGCAGTAAGCGACATGGGAGGAGGTAATCTAGTTGTTTGGAAGCAACTCGGCATATCTCCTAGCAACACATCATTTAAAAACCCTCATGATAGCACCAGGCTAGTTTATGTTTTTCATGATGCGCCACATTTATTAAAACTAGCACGAAATCATTTCATTGATAAAGGCTACGTGCTTCAGTCAGAAGTTATTCATAAATTATCTATTGAAAAGCTACTGTGCAAATCAACACATGATCTAAAATTAGCACCGAAACTGACCCAAAATCAATTTGATGTCCAAGGGAGTGGAAGGCATAAAGTCAAAATTGCTGCACAATTATTTTCAAACACAGTTTCGTACTCACTGAAGTATGCATATGCTAATAACCTTATTGAACCTGATGCTAGTGTGATCTCAACATCAAATTTTCTCAAATTATTTCATGACTGGTTTGACATTTTTAATTCTTCTGTTCTACAAACTGCATACGGGAAAGGTTTGGTTCATCAGGATAAGATTTTACTTGAAATGACAAACACAATCTAACTGCTGAGAGTTAAAGGCGGGAAATAAAAAATGCCTTTTCAGAAAGGAATTCAGATAAACAATAAATCTTTGAAAGATTTATTTGCCTACTTAAATAAGTCGCTGAACGTTCGGTACATCACGACTGTTAAACTTAATCAAGATGTATTAGAATGCTTTTTTTTTCATATATCAGAGGAATGGGCCATCAAAATACACATCCATCACCAGTAGAGTTTAAATAATACAGGCTAAGAAACTATGTATTTGGTAAGCATTCTGCTGCAGTTTTTTCTGAGAAACAAAATACCAACGAGAGACCTGAAGAATCGTGCTTGCTTGAGGTCGCATCTCATGTTTGCGAAGGAGAAAAATATGTGGGTGAACGTAACAACTTATTACTTCAAAGAGAATTTGACGTAGCATCAAAGCTGCAAATGGAAACTTTAGTTGCAAGTGACTGTGTAGAGGAATTTCCTTTCGAAATCAATGAACATTCTGAAATGACGGAACATTTGAGAAGGAACGAAGGGTTAAAATACATTGCAGGCTATGTTGCTCACCGCTTCAGAAATGCACATCCTGAGCTCGGCTCAGTGAAATTGACAACGGAAAATTCTTTTATTGCTACACAATCTGCGGGAGGCTTAGTGAATCCCGAAAATGAATTTCTTGAAAAAATTTCTGTCGCAGAAAAATGTTTCAACGATTTCCATGGTCCATTATTTTCAATTGATAAAAATATATTTGAACTTTTGACAGGTGTAATTATGAAAGAAATAGGGAATACCTTACCTTTTAAAGTTGTTCACTGCTTCGTAAGGACAAGGACATATATACGCATCAAGCATTTGAATATAAAGAACAAAAATGAAGAATAAAGGAAAGAAATAATCAAAATGAAAAAAAAAAATTATTAACTAATTTTGTTGAAAACGGTACACTACTGTCACCTAGGCTGTCAAGGTTTCTACGGAGTTGAACATAAACTTTAAGTTTTGCGTAGTAGAAATTGTTGAATGCATTATCTAGTTCCGTGAGAATGCACATGTCGAAAATAATAAATATTTTTGTTAATTTTTTATGTTTCACAGTTATTGTTATGTTAAATAAAATAAATGTGTTTTGTAAATGCATAGGCTACTTCTTTCATAAATTTGTTTTTGTTTACTATAAAGTTCTACTTCAGTAAGTAATTTTTGTAACACGTTTGACTGGTCTACACGTTAATGCAAGTTCTAAGTACTTCAGAAACACTTATAGGCCTATATATAATTGCATTTATTAAGTAAAAAATGTATTTGTAATCGTTCGCAACATTGTCAGCCGGTTCAACAATGTACATTCCTCTGTCACCAATGAGGGAAAATAAACCACAGTAGCTGGCTGAATAGGGGCCGAGCGTGTTGGCCGAGCGGAGAGACAAGCCAGGTGGCCGCCAGATGATGTCATGCGCAGTAGCCGTCGAAACTCGTCGGCCGCTTGCCTGCCCCCTCGAAGAGAGATGCCACGCATGCGTACATTGAGCATAACAGGACACATCCGTAGTGGGACATCCGTAGTGGGACAATGTGCGACACTTTTTCGTGCGTGCAGCCGGCGTTCATCGATTTATTAGACACTAGCTGTCCGACCCAGCTTCGCACGGCTTTACTAATGGAAAAAAATTAAGCCACATCTCCCATTTACAGTAATGGTAAATAAAAAAAATTTAGTGAAAATTTATTACAATGCTGTATAATGTACCGGAGAGAAAATGAATAGCACCGATGGTTTCCCGACTCGTGCACGCAACGTACAACTGATGTACCCGTACTTCGCTACGGCAGTCTACAGGTAGATCACTCTTGCGCCGCTCATTATACATGCCCCTCCTTGTGGGTACGCCACTGCCGCGCGATGCCCGTTGCCATGGAGACGCAGAAGGCATGAACAATGCAAAATCCTGTTCTCATGCAGACAAAGTGCCCACTGTTGCCTGGTTTTAACCACCCATGGGATCTAATTTTCGGAAAATGTCATCCTGGGTAACATAAGGAACATTAGTGTGAAGTTTCGAGTCTGTAAAATATATATGCTTGAAAAAAAGGGCAATAAAAACAAATTAACGCAGAGAGAGGAAAAAAAACAATAGTTTAGGTTTGCGATTTAAAGTGATAAAAAGTATTTAAATACTAATTGAACTCTTATGAGGGTACTGTTTGCTTCGTTGTTAATATCACACGGGTGTTTTTTACTTGTATGGAAAAATTAAGAATGATAAGGAATCCAGTGCGTGGCAACAATGTTAATAGGCAATAGGAAATGAATATCTAGCGCCTGCGGCATTGTCAACACACACTTCGTACGTGTGCTGCATGTTGTATCTAACCCCCTCCAACGCATTTGATTCTAAATTGGACTTTTAGTAAGGATCCCTAATGTTATTGATAATATAATATAGCCTATACCCTATAGCAGGGTTTCCCAATCTTTTTCAGTCCGCGGCGCACATACATGTTTACTATTTTCTCTCGGCGCCCTAACCTATTTGGCTCGTCGAAATACATAGGTACAATGATACTAGTTAAGTAGATAAGCACAAAAATTAAAATATCCAAAATTATATATAAAATTATGAATCTGATCTGTATATTTATATTTATAAGAATATAAAATTAACACAAAAACATTCAAGAGAAACTTAAGAAAAACAAAAATAAAATACAATAACTACCTAGCTAGTCAATGTGATGGGTGAGCTTGATGATCTTCACACGTTTTTTCAAAACGTGGAATAAGGTTTGACACTGCTACTCGCATTTATTGCTCCACATTGATCTTTGAGCGATATTTGCTCTTGATTACAGCTACAGCTGAAAATCCAGCTTCGCCCAAATAAGATGTTGCAAAAGGAATGAAAATTCTTATAGCTTTTGAAGCTAAAGTGGGATATTCATTTTGAACCGATATCCAAAACTCCACCAAATCGGAACATGTGAATCTAGTTCTAAGGCTGCTGTCGCAAAAGAGTTCATTGAGACTTTCTTCTTCTTCCGATGTAAATTCTGGTGGAGCTTGTGCATGGAATGGGCCTTGGATCCACGCATATTTATCGACATCGTCTTCGGCAAAGTATTTTGAAAACCATTCAATGAGCTTCGAAAGGTGTTCCGTGAAAAGGGTCATCAGGTCTTGTGAGGCAACAAGCTCATTTGATGTCGCATATTCATACAACTGCGGGAAACAATATTGACCGCGATTATCATTCGTTTTTTTTAATCCAAAATTGCAGATTTTTCTTAAACGCAGCGATCTTCTTCAGTAGTTTTAGAATGTGCATGTTGTTGCCTTGCAAATACAGATTCAGTTTGTTAAGTTTTTCAAATATGTCGCACAAATATGTTAGTTTTAGGGAAAAAATCTGGTTCAGCAAAGTATCTGGAGTTTGCATGATGCTCTTGTTGTAAAAAACTGTGAATTTCTTCATGTAACTCGAACACACGAATTAAAACATTTCCACAGGAAAGCCATCGTGAATTGCAGTAATATATCAGAGCCGTATGTTCAGCTCCCATATCCATGCTTAGTTTTTTGAAAAGTCTGGCTTTTAGTGATCTAGTTTTAATGTAGTTTACAGTGCCAATGACATGTTCTAATACATGGTTTAATTCAGAACTCATCGACTTTGACGCAAGCGCTTCTCTATGGATGATGCAATGGGTCCACACAGCATGCGAGGCTTTTTAACAAATAAGCGCTTGTAATCCTCCGACGGTGTCAATGAAGATATGTCATAATATGTACCAAACAGTCGTCACAGCATCACACTGTACCGTTTGCATTATAATAATTATTTCACTCAGCACCAAACTGAACGTACATGTCGGTATACATTCGCCTATAATCAAAGAATTTGTTTTTTGCGATTAATTGATGTAGCATATGCAAGAAACCTTTCAACACAGTTTTTTGCTAAGTGCATGTAACAAACTCCCACTCAGCCACTTAGTTCTTTAACTCCTGACAAGTTACAATTGCTAATCACTTCCCGCACTGGCTATATATAGTTTTGTGATTTGTTGAACTGCCCGATGCCATTTGTCAATACATGTTATATTACAGTCACGCACGCTTCGAAAACTTGCTCCGCTTTCAAAGGATGCGTGAAATACTTGAACACCGATACGTCCGTGTCCGCGCACTGTGTCATGACTTATGGTAACAACTCTACTTGCCGTCCCACCCGCGACATGCGTTCCGACCCTTGAGGCGGACTAGGGAAAGGTAGGGATCCGTCTGACCTTGGGTAGTTCACATTTTTACCGGGACCACAGTAGTCTCGGGCGTGTAGTAGTTAAGTATCGGCAAGTGCGCAAGTAAGCGAAGCACTACGCGAACGCTAGAAATTAAATTGTTTATTTTGTACCCGCGAACACTTAGTTGAGGTTTCGGAGAATGGTAAAGAGAATCGCTTCACGGCGCCCTTCTTAACTTTCTACGGCGCACCAGGGCGCCGCGGCGCACACTTTGGGAACCCCTGCCCTATAGCCTTCCTCGATAAATGTACTATCCAACAATGAAAGAATTTTTTAAATCGGACCAGTGGTCCCTGAGATTAGCGCGTTCAAACAAACAAACAAACAAACAAACTCTTCAGCTTAAAATATTAGTATAGATTTTCACGTCAAAAAAGTTTTAGAAATGACGAAAAAATTACCGAAATTCACATTAAAATCGACAAAAAATACATCGAAATCAACAAGAAAAAATGACGAAATTTGTCTTTACTTTTCACCGTAAACAGGTGACTATAAATAGACATCATGGTAAGAACCTAACATATTATTCGATCGTCTGAGACTACTGATGGCATTGATTAGTGGAGCAAACTGTTCCACCTCAATGAGTAGCCTCCACAATCAAAGAACTGTGGAAAGCTGGCTACATACAATAATGTCTTGTTTAACCTGCATTTGTATACAATTAAAAATATATATTATTTAAGACTGAGTTCTCTTAGTATCTTACCAGTTGTATCCTATCAGACATATCCCTGCGATGATATCGTATCCCTCCGATGATATAGTTTCCCTGCGGCGAAATCGTATCCCTGCGCCGTATCACTCCGATGAGATTGTATCCTACTGAGTTGAATTTTCGTCCAGGCTGCGTCCTTTCCGTTAAATGTGCTTCCTTTTTGTCGAATTTACTTGCTTTTTTGAATGTGCTTCCTTTTTTTAATATGCATCAATAAGTCTTTACTCAGGACATGATTAGCCTCGTAGTTCAAAGACGACTGGTCTATACGCCTGACATTGAACATGACCTGTTTCAAATATTGGTCGCGTATCGACGAATAATGCCTCTTGGTTCGGAGTCGATTGGCCTATGAGCGTGATTTTGTATACGAACTGTTTAAAATGTTCGCCGAGTATAGACGAAAAATACTTCTTGGCTACTGACTGCATGTGTTTGACCACCAACTAGACGTGCCTAGCCTGCGACTGGATGTGTCTGGTTGCTGACTGGACATGCCTGGCCATAAACTGAATGTTCCTGACCATCGATTTCATACCTGGCCGCTGACTGGAGGTGTCTGGCCAAGATATGGATGTATGCATCTGGGTAATCGACTGTCATTGTCCTAAAAACAAATGTAAATGTCTCGCTCCGCCCTCTAAGAAGACTGTAAAAAACAAGAAATGTTAGTAGTTGATTTGTTTTTGTACTTGTAGAAATTATGTAATATTTTTTATTTGTAATTTTTTTGTTTTATTTCTAAAACTATCACTTTATACCTAATTTTAATTAATTTAACTTTTTTCATCCTTCACAAATCGAATCCAGGTGATCGATTCAATCATTATTTAAACAAGTGTTTATTTTAGTATATTTTTTAGACTTTTTCAGAATATATAGGTTGATTATTACGAATTTCCAAGATGATGGACAATTTCAAGATGGTGGGCGCACTTATAATAAATTATTCCTGCACTATAGTGAGTAAAAATTAAAATAATATGGTGGCAGCATCCTCTAAATGACGAAAACAAAATGTCGGATCCAATATGGTGGCCTCCAGCAGACGAAAATAACATGGCGGAAATGTCGTCATACTGGCTGATGTGATATCTGCCTTGGCATTAGCGGTGGGAGCTCAGTCTGCCGGTGGCTTCCGTGGAGGAAGGATCCGTCACCATTTTAAATCGATAGCCTTCGCCAGGCTCTAATCGAAGACTCCATGATGTTTTTATTAAATTTCCATTATTTAAATTTGTAATCAATTTTAAAAATTTTCCGTTAAAATTGGATAATATTTATAGATTTTCAAGATGGTGCACGAATTAAAAAAATTAATAAGATCTAAAATCCAAGATGGCAGGTGTTATGTAATCAAACATTTTTATTAAAATTTTATTCAAATTGTATTAAAAATTTTAAAAATATATAAAAAAATTACATGTTACTCTGGCCGGAAATCTAAACGAGGACCAGGGATGGATTGGTAACTAAAAAATTGGAGTAAACAATTTTGTTTATATTTTTGGAAATTTTTTCGGATTTTTTGTATAAATTTAAAGGATTTCAAGTTTACAGTCAAGGTCATGAACTCAGCGGCTTATGGCGGCTAGATGACGGAGAATAAAGCTGCTATGAGTTATCCTTTGGGGCATTTCGAATTTCGAATTTTTGATTTTTAAAGGAATAAAATGGGTAATTTTCCTTTCAAATGGGAGTTTTTAAATGAAAATAGGGAAAATACCAGGTATTTTGAAGAATTTTGATACAAAGATGGCCGCCGGGAATCACAAGCCAAGATTGCGGACCTCGGCACAACCTGGAACCTGTGCCCGGAGTCCCCAAAGTAAACTACTCACTCAAAATATCATTTTATGCAACTACTTTTTAATAAATATTTTAGAAGGGTTAAAGATCACACTAGTGAAACAGAAAACAGGGTTTGTTAAAGTAGCAAAATTCGTAAAGGATTATAAATAATGCAAAATAAATTTGTATATACTTTGGTACGTTTTGGTTTTATCACTTTGAATTGTGTAAATTCTATTCAAAGTAATTGCAGGATTTTTTAATTTTTCTTATATTTTTGTTTGTACATTATGGGTACAAAACGTTATTTTCTCATCGAAGTAAAAACACTTGAAAATAATTCGAAACTTAATTTAACACTGATAAATATAGATCATTAAATAGCCCAATTTTCAAGTGGATGCCTTTTTATTAGTATTGCAAACATTCGAAAAAAAATCATTTCAGCTTTCTACATTCAAAGAACAATACAAATAAAACTACTTCCGTTTTCAATATTATTTTATTTCCTGATTAAAGTGTTTCTTTGAAATTTGAATTATTGAAGAGGTACACAGTTTCAAGATGAAAACAAAATTATTATTATGATTCACACTATTTGTAACTGGAGCACATTACAAACTTTTATCCTGCGTTCATTTGCTTGAAACAAAACATATCTTGAGTTGTAAGAAGAACAATATTCCTTAGCAAAATAAATTTTGCAGCGTACAAAATATAGTTTCTTCTCACATGGAATGACTGCTTGGACGACAGGCCTGCGGGAGGGTTGCTAGCCCTTGCGGGGAGGGGTGGGGGAGGCGGGGAAAAGGGTTAAGCGTAACAGTTCCCCTCGCACGGCCGGCTAGCCGCAGTACTGCCGCAGCTCGTGCAGCGAGCACGACCGGAAGCAGCACTCGTCCACGACGCCCCTGCGGCGGCGTCCCGACGCCCTGCCCCGGAACAGCGCCTGCGGGTGGGCGTAGTCGGGGCGGTCCCCCTCCTCCTGCTGCTGCTGCTCCTCCTCCCGGGTCGGGGGCCAGAAGACAGCCGCGTCGTCCATCTGCATGCCTGCAGCACGCACGTGCACGGAGCCTGTGCTTCACACTCGGGAAATGCAGTTTAGAAAAAACAATTGCATTTTTTCACATAATCACAATCGTTACATGCATCAGGTTACGTACTACCGAACCTAACAAGTCGACTCTTCGCGCCTCAATACTGCTATAAAAAAAAATTTAAAAAAAAAAAACCTGTCGAAGGTAGACGCGTGGGTTTGGATGCACGGTAGAGACTCATGTATTTTTATTATTTACCTTCCTTTGCGTCACAATATCCAAATGCAAAATACACACCTTCATGTGTACGGAAAACCACAGGAGCGACAACGAAATTATAGCACAACAATGCGACGGCCGCTTCACTGCATGCGACCTTTAAACGGATATTTTTTTTTTCAGAAACCAAAAGGAATCTAGAAATGCTGTTTTCAGGATGAATACAAGAACGTCTCTAGTGTTCGACAAAAAAAAGATTGGTTGTCTGTAAAGTCGGTTTACGGACGATAGTTTAACGTGATATGGTCTAACAAAACATTAATGAAATTATTGGTCCAGAAGAAAAGGAAATATCATATTCGGCCTGAGACTGAGCCGTAATAGGTTGTTGCAACAAAACCATTTAGGCGTTAAAAATACTATATTCTTTGAAGTAAATTTTTTTTTAATTTTTCTATCTTTTTTATGATAAAAACTACCTCTGCATACTTTTATGAATAAAATTGAATAATTTTTATTGTATTATGACTATTTTGTATGGATACAAAGGAGTGAAATGAAATCTACAATTTAATTAATAAATTTTTCTTTTATTTGCATTCATTAATTCAAATATATTTATTACTTTTGAAATGTTGCGTGCGCCGTATTTATTTTTACAAGTACAAAAAAAAATTCACAGCTGCCGGTACTCGAACCGACAATCTTTGGATTGATAGTCAGCCATTTTAACCTCACGACCACGAGGCCATATTGAGAAAATTGTTTCAGAAGGTATAAATTAATAATATTCCATGCACGATATTTGTTAAAATTTCTTTTAACTAGCATATTCTCTGTTGGACTCGAAATATTTACACGCTCGTGGGCTCATAACTATAATACGGTGTGTGATTTAGTTGATCAAATAATAACTCATGACAAATAATTACCAATGTTAAACTAAAGCGTAAAAAGTATCACACCAGCAATAAATATTTAGTTACACAGCTAAAACAATACTCATACGAAACTGTTTAAATATACTGATTTACACTAGTAATTAAAATAATACGTACTTGTAAGAACGCCATTTCCTTAAGAATATACTCCCGTGGCGCGGTGCACAACAATAACCTCGGTTTGCCGCCACGTGCCGGCCGAGTTCTCTGCACCATCCGCAACATACCAGAGAGATGACACGCATCCGTAGTGGGACAATGGTGTCCCGGAGCTGCTCGCCGTGAACTTCTAGATCGACGACGCCCAAGCTGTGGTTAACACTTCTTAGTGCTACCCAGCGGTCTCGAAAGGTGCCTGTGTGCTACATGCGCACAGGCGGTAAAAGTAAGCTGCGCCAGGTGTAAGTTTTTGACGACCAACGAACTCGGCAACACCCGGGGAGTTAGATCCCCTGTAGCCTAGCCGGAACCCGGCTAACTAGCCCCGGGGGACGGTCAGTGGGTGGACTCGAGCGCCAGGTGACGACGACATGACAAGTGAAGCTGTCGAGATGGCAGCCAGCGAGGCCCCTTCAGGGCCGAGCAACAGTGACGAATCCAGAGGCTGGACAGTGGCCGCTGGAAAACGAGCGAAACGCCTGCACACGGATGTGTCCGGTGCAAGCAGTGATGACGAGGCGGGCCCCGCCCCCCCGCCCTCAGCAGCCAACCACGACCGAGAGCGCCAAGAGGGCGCCGCGCATCAAGCCCCTGTTCGTTTTCCTCGACCAGGGGCACCAGTACCCGAGGGTGTACATCGCCCTAAAACAGGCCGTGCAGGAGAAATTCACGTGCCAAAACCGCGGCCGTGATGAAATTCGGGTCAATGTAGCCTCCGTCCCCGATTATCAAAGCACTGCAGGCCATCGGTGCCCAACACTCCGTCCTCCTTCAGAGGGACGAAGTGCCTAAGAAGTTCGTGTTGCGCGGGGTGCACCGCCACACGCCATCCGAATTCCTCCAGGAGGAATTCAGCGCCCTGAATCTGCCGGTCCAGAACCACTGGTTCCTGGAGAACCGGCAGCGACGCGAGAAGTGCGATGCACTCGTGATCGAGGTGCCTCAGAGCTGCGACTCTGAACGCATCTACGGCCTCAAGGAGTTGGCCGGCATGCTTGTGCGTGTCGACGACTACCGTTGCCCCTCAGGCCCCTCCCAATGCAGCGTCTGCCAGCGCTACAATCACGTTGGCAAGGCCTGCCATGCGGCTCCTGTGTGTCGGTGGTGCAGCGGGCCACACCGAGCACCTGACTGTCCCAATGGAGGCAACACGGAATACAAAAAGTGCGCACACTGCCATGAGGCGCACTGTGCTAATTACAAGGGCTGCCAGGTCTACAAAAAGGAGACCCGCCGCCACCTCCCCCCTCTTCCCCCCCCCCCCCCACCGACGTCCGCAAGAGGCGCGAGCAGCAGTCTCGCCGCGACATGCGGGACAATAGGCGGGCTGCACTGCAGCAGCAAGCCCAGCCTCAACAGCCAGGCCCCTCAGGCTACCAGGGCCCCCCCAGGTAGAATCCCTGGGGGCCCCCCCGATACCCACCGCCCGCCACTTTCGGCCAGTACATGGCCCAGGCTGGCGCCAACCCCTGGACGCCACTGCAGCAGTGCAGCCAGGGGTTCAACGAGCTGGAGTATCCAGTCCTGGCCAATAACCCTTGGCTGCGTAAGCCAAAGGGACAAAAGGGGCCCAAGAAAAATGCCACTGGCCACAAAAATGGCCAGGGCAAACCCCAGCAGCCCCCCCCCCCCAGGAGAGGGCTCAGCAGACTGCTCGCGACAAGCAGCCTGCCCAACCCAAGCCGCTGGCCACCAGACTGGTTCCAGCAGCACCGGCGCAGCGAACGCCCCCACCCAAGCAGCCTCAGGCAGCATCTGAACCTGAGGCCGACATGCTGATTGACTTGGCCCCAGAGCAGCCAACAGCCCCGCCCATGCGCACGGAGCAGCCAGCCCAACCTGGCATGGCTGACTTCATGCAAGTATTGACAAAGTCGAGTACCTTCAACACGAACTCGACTTTGGCCGATACAATTGTCCCCATGTGCCAGCTGATGGTAATATGGTGCGACCCAGCCATCTCCCTGCCCGACAAAGTCCACGCCATGATGGGCTTCGTTACTCTGACCGGGTATCGCTCGCTGCCAAGCTTAATGGCAGCTCATAATCAGGCCCAGTGTTGTATACCAACCGCGGTCCATAGTCTTAAGTCCCTCCTATTCTGGAATGCACGCGGCATTAAAAATAAACTACCGGAATTAATTCACCATCTAGATAAATATAAAATAAAAATAGCTGCGATTAATGAAACCCACTTAATTCCGTCTGATAGAATTACTATATTAAATTACGTAATCTATAGGCGCGACAGAGAAAATCATAGAGGCGGGGGAGTAGCCCTTATTGTCCATAAAAGTATAAAACACACAGAGTAGCAGCTCCCCGATTTTCAGAATCTCGAAGCAATAGCAATTAATCTAACTATTAACAGGCAAAACATCACACTTGTTTCTATGTATGCGCGACCAGGTAGGTCCCTGAGCGAGGCTGATCTGGACGTCCTGTATGGGGCGCCCCCGACCTTCCTCGCTGTAGGAGACATAAATGCAAAACACAGAGAGTGGAACAGCAGGCGAGCCACACCAAATGGTACAATCCTATATAATCACCAACAAAATCACAACTACCAAATTCATGCTCCCTTAGAGCTCACACACGATACAGGGCGTGTGGGAATTCTCCCCGATGTACTAGACATCGTCATTAATAAACGTGTGGACTCGGGATTCGAACTCGAAGTTGTACACGACTTAACGTCTGAGCACTTCCCTATTCACTTAATTTTTGACGACGCAAATGTCGAATCAAACCCACCTCGCAAAGTTAGGGACTACAAAAATGCAGATTGGGTCGGTTTTAAAAAGATTTTGTCATTAAATCTTTCAGAGATTGATGAAATTAATAATAGTGATAATCTAGAAACCGCTATAACCAATTTTACCGCGAAAATTCAGGACGGAATAGGCCGGTGCATCCCAGAAAAAGAGGTTAAGTTAGTGCATGACGAGCTGCCAGCCTATATTTGCGATATGATATCGCAAAAGAACAGACTGCGCCGCGAATACACACGGCGACGCACACACATTATTAAACGCAGAATCAATGAGCTTCAAACTGCTATTTCAGATGAACTCTCGTTGTGGCGAAGCAGCCAGTGGGAAGCCAAAATCGCAAAGCTTAATGTACAGGACGGAAGTAACTGGACGATAACTAAGCGAATTTTGAACAAAGTAGATAAAATCCCACCCCTCCAAACAAATAATGGACTTGCCTTTCTTCCCCAGGATAAGGCGCATGCTTTCGCAAGCACCTTAGAAACAGCATTCCAGCCCAATCTGCAGCCTTGTGACAGGCTCTTCACAGCGCAAATTTCCCGCGAACTTCGCCAGCCCACAATCTCTGAGCCTCTACCCACCCAGGCCCAAGAAATTAAGCGTGCTATCAAGAATATGAAGCCGCGTAAAGCCCCTGGGAACGACGGCATACAAGCAGTTGTTCTCAAACAGCTCCCAGACGAAGCCTTAGAATATCTGGCTGAATGCATTAATGCAATGCTCAGACTGAATATTTTCCCCTCCCAGTGGAAGGAAGCTAAAGTAATAGTCTTCCACAAGCCAGGCAAGGACAAAACACTGCCCCAGAACTATAAGCCAATAAGCCTCTTAAGTACTGTGTCTAAAGTTGCAGAGCGTATAATTTTACATAGACTTAATGTACACATACACGAACAGAACTTACTGCCAAATGAGCAATTTGGCTTTCGCAGTGCTCATTCGACTACCCATCAACTGGTCCGTCTTACTGAAGAGATAACAAGCGCATTTAACATCCAAGACTACGTAGTAGCTACGTTTCTAGATGTAGAAAAGGCCTTTGATAGAGTTTTTCATGCAGGGCTCATATATAAAATGTATGAAGCTAACTTCCCAGATTGCTACACTAAACTTATAGCGTCCTATCTAGGAGGCAGAACCTTTAGAGTGTCAACTGAAGGGGAAACGTCTGATCTAAAATTAATTAAAGCCGGAGTGCCACAGGGCAGCATCCTAGGCCCTGTACTATTTAATATATATGTGCGAGACATTCCTCGCCCCGCACATAGACTAGTCAAACTAGGCTGCTATGCAGACGACACTGTACTGTATAGCAGGTCTCATAACCTACAACTACCAGGCTCCAGGCTGCGCTCAATGCGATCGAA
Source organism: Bacillus rossius redtenbacheri (assembly GCF_032445375.1). NCBI lineage: Eukaryota > Metazoa > Arthropoda > Insecta > Phasmatodea > Bacillidae > Bacillus > Bacillus rossius. The sequence goes on along the minus strand of NW_026962011.1, from coordinate 3,064,549 downwards.
CAGTGGTGCACAGCCTGGCGCATAAAAGTTAACACGACCAAGTCAGAGGCGATTGTGTTTACACGCAAAAACCTCCCGCTAGCCGGAAACAGGCCGCAACTACGTCTATTTGATGAGGTAATCCCTCACAAGGACGTAGTTAAATACCTAGGTGTCCACATGGATAGGAAACTACTGTGGGGATAGCACATTGACATCAAACGAACCCAAGCTCAGGTTAGAATGCGCGCATTATATCCTGTAATGAGCAGGCGATGTGGCAGCACAGTTAAAAATGGCTTACTGCTCTACAAAGCACTCGTACGCCCGATAATCACGTATGCAGCCCCAGTCTGGGCTACTGCAGCATACTGCCATTTAATAAAACTGCAGCGAGTTCAGAATAGATGCATTCGCATCGCTGCAGACGCTCCGATATACTGCCCAGTAGAGAACTTGCATAGTGAAACCGACACAGAAACTTTGTAAGACTTTTATGTCCGTAAAACCCAAAATTTCTACGATAAATGCGTAAATAGCTTAAATCCGCATATTTCCTCCCTTGGAAACTATGATCCAAATAACACACAGAAGTATAAGCTGCCAAAATCAATCCTGGCGCACCGCCCGCCGTAGTTGCGGGCGAGGCGCCCCCTGATTGGCCGAGCCTGACAGCCAATCAGCGCGTGACCCCCTCCAAACAAAACTAGTTGCCGGCGCTCGGAGCAGCGCAGTACCCACAGATAAGGGAGGGGATAGATGGATATCTTCCATAGAGCAAACATTGACAGTGCTTACAGCGCTCCTGGTGGCTGGACCTCGAACTAAACCAAAAAAAAACTACTGTGGCGGGCAGTTCAAAATGCACTATTGAGACTTGCATTCCAACTCCATCAATGAATTTGCTTAACTGTAAAAGCCAATGAGTAATTAAATTTTACAAACAATACATTCCATTTACCGTGTACTTATACACAATAAATGAATGTCCTGTTTGCAAATTTTAATAAACATTGACAGAAATTGTTAGAAGGAAAACAACATTTAAAAAAAAACATTATGAGTTGAATTACAAGCCTTAACAGTGCATTTTGAACTGCCCACCACATGTGTGCATGTAAATTGTTAGTTGAGATAAAATATTGTAATAACTTTATTAAAACAAAAATATGTATATATGATACTGGTGACTACAAAAACAAGCATTAAGATTGTACATTTGCAACAGCATAGAGCAAACATATTGCCAAATGTATAAAGCAGCAACTAGACAACTGTATACAATATAATTTATTTATTGGAATGTAAATATAACTAGCAAAAAATGTTGCATCATTTATTGACATTGCAGAATTGTAAAATAGTTAGTACCTACACTATAAATGATATGTTGTACTGTGCCATAAAAGCACAAATTCTATCAAAAAACTGTGATTGTACTGAATTTTAATGTTTTATTTCTTATTATGATATTGTTGCGCATATAATGAGTAAAAAAAATACGTGAGTTCCTTCCTACTATTCATCCTTTGTCCCGGTTTGTTAGGTCAGGTCAGTTACATTATAAATACTTTAAAACTAAACAAACATTAAAATAAATTCATATTATTTTTAATATCCGCTTAGTTTGAAAGTATTTATAATGTAACTGACCTGACCTAATAGACCATTTTAATTAATTAGGCATTCACAAACACACGGCAAAATAAAAAATTGCGACGGTCGAATGATTGGACAGGTCTTGTATTGCAAAATAAGAACGGCGATATCTCCTAAAGTATTTGGAATTTCTTATCTCCGCCGGGTTTAATGAAAAGAGGAAGTTAAAGAGCATATAATAAAAGTATTTTCGGATTAATTTTTTTTTCACAAATACCGCCCAACTACATATTTACCGGGAGGGTTTTCGAAAAACATAAAAATTGCAATAACTCCCATAATATAATGAATATCACATCCGATTGAGCATATAATAAATTGTAGTGAAAACACAATTCTTTTTTGTCCAAACTAATTTTTTAATACAACCAACCATGATTGCTAGGGGTAGAAAAAAAGGGTTTCCTGGACCAAAAAAAAATTCATAACTCCCTCATTAGGCAATATATCAAAACCATTGAATTTTTTGATTATCTTATAATTTTTATCTGAAACTTTTATCAAAAACAATTTGTGATAATTCGAAACATTGCAGAAAGGGGTTTAAAAAACTGGGGTTGAATATAAATAAACTTTCGTAAGTACAGAAGTATGTAAGATTTTAAATACAAAATTATTAATTATTAAACATTGAATTATTGTGTACAACTTTCGTCTGAAACAGTTGTTTATACGATCAAATTTATTGCAAGGGGAGAAAAAACAGGGGTTCAAGAACAAAAAAATTCATAACTCTCCCATTAGGCACACTATCAAAACCGTTAGAATTGTTTATAAATCTTATAAGTTGTATCTAAAACTGTTACATTAAACAATTTTTGATAATACGAACAATTGCTGAAAGGGGTTGAAAAACATGCCGACATGAACGAATACATTTGTAGTAACAGAAACAGATGATACTAGGGCATAACTCGATATTTCTAACCTGGCAATAGGAGGGTTGCATATCCTGTAGACTTTGTAAATAAATGCTCATTACTAATTAGAGCTAATTTCGGCGAAGCAATCACACGTTTCCAGTGCTGAAATCTTTCCACGTCACAAACACGAGGAAATCTGTGACGGGTTTCAGTCCTGTTTTGACAACCCGGCACACAACAGTTTTTAGTGTAGTACATATTGACATAACGCAAGTAAGACAAAAACACTAAATATAAATTACACGATCAACAGGAATAAGCTAACCTAAACTGTGCACAGTTCAAAAGCATTTAAGCGGGAAATAATGTCAGTCAACGTAAACAAAACAGACTACTAGCGCTCAAATGCACTCACGTGGGTGTACCTCGAACTAATTAGGTACACTGTAAGCGGTTTTCCCATAAGAGATAACCCGCCATGGCAGTACCTCTCCGGCTCCGTGCGTCCATCCTCGCGCGCGGAGCCCGCATCACCCAAGCAGCTCATAGAACATGTTATGAGTAGAGCCTTCCCACTAGGCTTATACGGCGCCCACCAGTCAACACACAATTACACGCACGACCAAACTGTTTGAATGCTAATTCAAAATGGTCCGAAGCATGCGGGTGATGGTCCAGCTCCCAGGAGTTCACTGCCTGACGTGTTAGGGCTGACTCTCTATGACTGATGGGCATGGCCCGCCTGGATGGCTTCACCCCCAGTGCTGGTTGTGTTTCTGAAAGACATGAGATTTTGAATTACTGGCTACTGCTTTCGCATAGGCATTTAACCGCGAGGTTTCACTTCAACTCATGGCTTACTTAAATAATTTAATTATTTAAACTCACACAAGGCAGCTCGAAAGGTAATTTAAAATTTATTTAAATAATCGGGAGGCCTGATTAATTTAAATAATAGCAATTAGGTGCTACCTTGCTGTGCCTGCCAGCTGCCAGTGCAAATACACACCGTTGAAGCTGACCTTGCCAACGAGTGGAATGCTGCAGCAATGGTGGGTGCAGTAGGGTGGTATATTACATACTATTTTTAAGTATAATATTAAGTATTAATTAATAGGATTCCGACCATGTGCCTCACCACGTCCTGCGGTGCAAATAAGCAACATTGGACCAGCCAATGATTGACATGCCCAGGCTGGCAGCATAATGTGTCGGATCCTACCACTTCCAGTACACTAGCTGAGCTGTAACCCAGCAGCGAGGCCCGACAGACATAGACGCAAGACACGGTAAGCCAATAATGCCTTCAGCTTTGTGCCGAGTACATTGGAGTGCGTATCCGCGTAGCTTCGGCTACAAATTTACCCGTTATTTTTTAGAAATGCGTATTTAATTATATAAGTTTGCAGACTCACCAATGGTTTATATGTGTTTGACCGTGTGTCTGACCACGCCCTGAGGTGCAAATAAGCAACATTGGACTAGCCAATGATTGACATGCCCAGGATAGCAGCACAATGTGTCGGCATACATGGCTGCGGCAACTGGGGCAACCTGGGTGCTGCGGACATATAATTATGTTATATAATATGCATATATTTTAATTATTAAGTGAGCAGTCTCACCGCCGTTTAATAGGTGTCTGACCATATGCCTGACCACGTCCAGCGGTGCAAATAAGCAACATTGGAATAGCCAATGATTGACATGCCCAGGCTGGCAGCACAATGTGTCGGGCATACATGGCCGCGGCGACTGGGGCAACCTGGGAGCTGAGGTCATATAATTAATTTACATTTTTTTCACTTCACTTGGCTGACTGGCAGCCAGGCGGGAAACGACTAAAGTCGCCCCCGAAACAACCAGTACTGCCCAAACAATGCGCACAGCAATGTGCAAGCCCCCAACCCCCGCATGGTAGACTCATTTCTACTCTGTCCAGCTCTTCATCCTGAACCATCCTTCTGTTTCCCGTATACAACCTGCTTGCCAATAATGCATGAATTTTTGCATCCCGCATGTAAGTGCCCAGGGTTTTCCCTGTGTCTATGCAGGTTTTACCTGGGCCCAACTTATCTAGTTTTAGTCTAGAATAGTCAGTGAGGGGAGTTAGTCATGGCGCCAATTGCTGCCATGGCTGGCCAATCCCCCTCCTAGCACACGATGCATGCTCCCTCTCCCGCATGGCTAACCCCTGCATGTATAGAGCGTATAGGCTTCGGCCTGAGACGCACTTAGAGTCTCTCCCTAACCCAGACCTCTCCCAAATACACTTAGTTTTAACTTAGGTTAGGAAAAAAAAGTGGGACAATTTTTCGTGCGTGCAGCCAGCGTTCATCGATTTATTAGACGTCACGTCAAAAGTAGTTTCTATAATTGTAGTTATTACCTGACGGAAGAGACGCACTGTAAAGAATATCGCCCCAGAAGAAAAGAAAGCAGAGTTGTTAGCGCGGGTTGGGAGCTCGGGACCTACCTTCCAGCGACTTCTTGGAGAAGGCCTTGTTGTAGACGCCCCCGCAGACCACGCGCAGGGTGTCGACGAGGTGGGCGCCGCACACCTGGAAGCGCACCGACGCCGCCGTCGCAGTCACCGCCGCCGTCACCACGAGGAGTCTCAGGCACAGTCCGGCCGCGCTCATCTGCAACAACGTCACACTCGACATATTTTTTTTAACGTAACAGAAATTTCCACGTCGAATCACAGATATTTGTAAATTTACAAGAAAAACAACTGCATCACTACAAAAAAAAGTGTTCGCGGTAATGCTGGGTTCGGATTCTTGCCCGGGCAATTTGTGCTTTGTGTTGTCCCAGTACCTCCAATAATTAAAAGTTAAGTATTTGGAACCGTTCCCTGAATAGCTTTCCAGTCTTAACTGCGCACATAATAAGCATGATACAACAAATTAAAGAAAAATTGTTGAATATCCCATTATCTTTTTCATGGTATAAAAAATGTTATGCTTAGATGAAGCATCATTAAAATATAAAATTATGCCCCAATTTTTGCCCCTCAAATCCGTGTGTCGGAGGTGCAGGCCTCAGAGATTGTAAATAGAATTCATAGGAACTCACAGGAACACACTGGACTTCATAGGAATTCATTAACATTTAAGGCCAAAGAAACGTTTACGTGTTTTTAGTTGTTTTTTTTAATTGTAACATTAAAAAGTTGTAGATTAAAAATAATGTGAGGGAGTGTTTCAGTAATCGCCCAAGGGATTTATAACATCTAACCTGGGTAACGAGCAAATTAATGTGTCCTCGTGTTGCAAATACTCTTATAATACGTAGTTTGAACACGAAATATAAAGTCGAATTTTTTGAAATGATGCCGAACATGAAAACCTACACAACTTGGGTTTTAAACTAAATTTTTGGACGCGAAGCACACGTAGTTTCCGCACACGCCGCTAGAATTCTTTGCAGAGAAGCAGCTACGTCGATTATCGAATCATTTCATTTGCAGATCAAAACTGTAAACTATATAATGAAACGGTTCCGATAAATCGAAAAATACTTGAAATAAATTACTAACCACGGCTGTGTATCTGATTTACGGGAAAGGAATTTTATTAAATAAAACCCATCATGTTAGAATTCATTAAACAGTTAATAATATAAAGTTATCCTTTGTCTCTATTAACTTTGGTTCGCGCCATCCACCACAGATGGCAGCACCGTGGTTACACATTTCCGTTTCATGCGACTTCCGGTCCATCCCGAAATTATTCCCACTAAATGTCGTGGTTCGAGAAACTGCACACAGGGTTTTAATTTGCCATTTTCATTATGTATTCGCGCTCCTTGTTCGAGATTCTGGCTAGGATATTTTATTGTTATAGCTGAATGGACAACTACACTTCTAAGAATTTTGCTGTGTGTTTCGAAATTGTGCCCTGTGCATAGTTTGCTGTCTGTCATTAGCACATATGGTACTGTTTTCCGTTGCTCCTATGATATAAGGAGACAAATGAAGTTTGGAGACACCTGACAAATTACAGAATGATGCAGAACGAAAATCGGCTAGGTGGTCAAAAGAGAGATCACGTCCTGAAATGTTCAAAATGGGCACATGTTAGGTATCTCCTTACTATAAGAGGCACTAGAACAAACGTCATTTGACCAAAATTTCGGAGAGGAGACTTTCGGTCTAGTGTCTTTTGGTCTAGTGTATTTCGGTCAAGTGCCTTTCGGTCAAATGCCTGTTGTCAGAGTCAATACATGTTCCCAGCGAGATAAATATTAAATGTTTATATCTACAGCATTTTGGTCTAGTGCCTTTCTGCTAAACTTCTTTCGGGTTAGAGCTTTTCGACTTACTGCCACTTCCCCAACACATAAACTGCTTGGCCACACATAACACAGGCTAATCCAGAGCACAGTCTCCAGTCAAATTTTCCATCCATACTGTAGAAAAATAATGTCATTAACGTTTATAAACATTTAATTGAAGTTATTTTTGGTATGGGACATAACCATACAATAATGTTGCATATCCTGGGCACTTAACTTTTATCTCAAAAATTGTATAAGAGATACCGTGGATATTTTTCGTGGAAGAACGAGCAGTTTCACTGTGTTGTAACCGAGGATAATGTTCGGAGGGACAAGCAATATGAATGATTACCAAATTCATAGCTAGCGTACTCGCTAAAAATCATGTAATTGACTTTGGAGCCTAATTTTCTAAATGAGGACGATATAAGAAGAACCATTTATTTTCGTGTAATTGTTTTCTACTTGAAATATGTTATCCAAACGAAGAATATTAATTTACGTTATTTTGATAAACAATATATTAGGCTAAAAGATAATAAAAACGATACATTTGCAGCATTTCAAAATATTTAAAAATACCATGTTACAATAAAATTGTTAAATTTTATGCAGGGTAACATTTTAATAATCAATTATATTATTTTATATTCTGGCATCCCTATTGCTAAGACAATGACGTTAATAACCCTGATTTTAAACTCTTATCTTTGAAACATCAGTGTTAATTTTTTACTACCATAAAATTTGTAACAAGAATCTTATTAATCATTCGTGGTAAACACGTGCCTGAGACAATATCGTAGTGTAGCAAACCTAAAACTTATATTCTGTAACTAAACTGCGATTTCTCTTAATTGTTGTCTTTTTAATATATTTAGTTTTATGGTGTGGCTTGAGGTAAATAATCAAAGTATAGTTAAAAGTTTTTTAAAATAGTTTGCGATGAAAAATTTAACTAGTATAAAATTAATAAAAAATAATATTGCATTAAATATTTTTGTTCTTTTAGGAAGGGTTTTTATCCTTACATGAATGACGCTGATGACTCTACTTGGGTGAGAACATATCAAAAAAAATTTTAATGTATTGTAGACTGAATTGAAAGAAAACAAAGTCTGGCATTCCAAGCACATAACTGTTCGTCGTGAATTTTTGTGGTGCTGTTTTCAGGCTGCCTCACAAAGGACTGAAGTTAGAATGCAAGAAAACCTTTCACATTCCAATTGTATAAATGTCGACTCATCCAGAAGCAATATGCCATTAAATTTGTAATCTCACATTGCTGAATTATCACGTCACACCTAATAAACCCATCTACCCATCTTAGTTATATATATTTTTAATGGTTAAACTGTTCTCAATTAATTGAGTGTTTTCAGACACTCCACAGTCGCCAGAAGTTTTTCTTGCTATAAACCTTTTACTATAGACTTTTTTTTAAACTAAACTATTTTTTTACTTAAATTAAAGAGCTAATATGAAAGTAAAATTAATTTTGATTATTAACCATTCAAAATATTGGAATAAATTTAAAAAAAAAAACAAAGAAGTGACAAAGCCAGCGAAGAGGATGTTTTATTTGGTGAGAGATTCAGGCGATTCCGGCACTCACCTCGTAAGACTGCTGACTTCACCGAGCGGATTTCGTTAAATGACTTGCCTCATCGACCGTCAGCGATGTTTTATACCCGGGCAGAAGTCCGCGCTCGGTCCATGCGCGCGTGGGTGTGCCGGCGACTGTGTGTGAGAGAGCCCGACCATTCGCGAAGACGTGTGACGAGTCCCAAGACGGCAGGTAATTACGGCAGTCCCCTGGAGGAAAACAAACCCCCTCCTTCCCCCCAGCAACCCAATTCGCTACCTAAATTTATTCCCGACAAAATATCGGTGGCGCCGACGCCGAAGTCTGTCCCATCCGCCGAGGGCTCTCTTCGCGGAACGTTGTCGCTCCGGATTACCTGCGAGCGATCAGTCTGGGGCGACGCCACCGACCCTGAGACACCGCCCCACCCCCTTGTACCTTCACCCCCCTCCCGGCCGTAGCTCGTGCAGATCAATAATTAAGATGTGACTCCCCGCCTAATCTCCGGCACCCGATTTATTCTTAGCTTATTGGAACTAGATGCGATCAAAATAAAATAGCACATATCATAGACATATCTTATCGAAAACATAAAAAAAATTAACTGAAGAAAGTATTAAAACAATAAAATAAAAACCAATATATAAAATGTTCAGTTTTATTTCCTCAAGAAAAATAATTACTTAAATTTCTATGTTTAAACATTGGACTTCTATTGTCTATAGTTCCTTGGGATTTTAGTATGACAATTTTCTTTTAAAACTCAATTTAAAAGAAAATTAATTCATAAAAAATTGATATACTGGTTATAATTGACATCTCCTTCACAAAATCCTGGTTACAGACTTAGCGAATAAATGAAGATAAAGATGCAATGAAAGTCCCTTGAGCGATTTCTAAAAACTTGTTGGCATGCTTGATTATTATTTTGAAAACACTTGTTTTAGCCATTATCACTCATCTGAAAATATAGCTTAAAAACGAAATCGTGAAACCGAACTGCTCATCCGTCTTTAGCGTGTACATAGGTTTTCCGCGAACAGACACCCCTTCAAGCTAGATAGCAGTAGTCAAAATTTCTAGCAAAATCTCAAGCCTAAACATTTTTTTTATATGCAGAGCATTTCCAATTAAAAATATATAAGCAGTTTTTGTTCCAAAGGGAATTTTCAATTTTTAAAACTTATTACTTAACAAAACTGCCAAAAAGCACCAAATAAATTTGGTTGATTGTAAAGTCGGTTTATGGACGATAGTTTAACGTGACGTCATAAAAAAACATTGATGAAATGATTGATACAGAAGAAAATGAAATATAATATTCGGCCTGAGACTGAGCTGTAATAGGTTTTTGCAACTAATCCATTTAGGCATTAAAAATATGATATTCTTTGAGGAAGATTTTTTTTTAATTTTTTTATCTTTTGTATGATAAAATCTACCTCGACATACTTTTATGAATAAAATTGAATCATTTTTATTGAATTATCACTATTTTGTATGGATACAAAGAAGGAGTGAAATGAAATGTACAATTTAATTGATAAATTTAATTTTATTTGCGTTCATTAATTCAAATATATTTATAATATTGTAGTGTCGCGCGCGCCGTATTTATTTTTACAAGTACAAAAATGAAAGTTTCGCAGCGGTTGGGATTCGATCCATTAACCTTTGGATTGGTAGTCAATTCAATTCAATTCAATAGGCTTTTATTATTCACATATTTCACTTTAAAGCATTGGTTTATACAACAAGACACTCCAGCACTCAGTGCTCTTTTGCCTACTCAATGATGACAAATATTTACATTTCTCAATTGGTAATCGTAAGACATGAGTTGGATTAAAGGAAAATTTAAAAAAACCTTTAGTACTGCCTTTGGATTGGTAGTCAGCGATGCTCACCACACAGCCACGAGTCCATATTAGAAACAATTGTTTCAGATGTTATATATACATTTATAAACAATTTGTTTTGTGTTGTGGAAGTTTTAAAATCGTATGTAGTCCGCCATGTTTATTTCTTATAGTGGTAGGCGGGAAATTAATAACCTTACCGATTGTGCTGAAAATCGGTGGACGATCGCTAAATTACATAATATTAATAATTCAAACGACGAAAATATGATTGAAAAGTCAAATCGATGGTTGTTCCAATCGAGTGGAAGAGAGATCCCACGCATGCATACAATGAGCATAACAGGACACATCCGTAGTGGGACATCCGTAGTGGGACAATGTGCATTACGGGACACTTTTTCATGCGTACAGTCGGAGTCCATCGATTTATTAGACATTGACACGTCAAAAAAGTTTTAAAAATGACGAAAAAATTACCGAAATTCACATTAAAATCGACGAAAAATACACCGAAATCAACAAGAAAAAATGACGAAATTTGTCTTTAAATTTCACCGTAAACAGGTGACTCTAATTAGACATCATGGTAAGATCCTAACATATTATTCGATCGTTTGAGACTACTGATGGCATTGATTAGTTGAGCAAACTGCTCCACCTCAATCAAAGAACTGAGGAAAGCTGGCTACATACAATAATATCTTGTATAACCTGCATTTGTATAAAATTTATATATATATATATATATAATTTAAGACTGAGTTCTCTTAGTATCCTACCAGTTGTATCCTATCAGACATATTCCTGCGATGAGATCGTATCCTACTGAGTTGAATTTTCGTCCAAAGCTGCGTCCTTTCTGTTAAATGTGCTCCCTTTTTGTGGAATGTACTTGCTTTTTTGAATGTGCTTCCTTTTTTTTTTTGAATATGCATCAATAAGTCTTTACTCGGGAACGGATTGGCCTCGTAGTTCGAAGTCGACTGGTCAATACGTCTGACATTGATCATGACCTGTTTCAAATGTTGGTCGCGTATCGACGAATAATGCCTCTTGGTTCGGAGACGATTGGCCTATGAGCGTGATTTTGTATACGAACTGTTTGAAATGTTCGCCGAGTATTGACGAAAAATACTTCTTGGCTACTGACTGCATGTGTTTGACCACCAACTGGACGTGCCTAGCCTACGACTGGATGTGTCTGGTCGCTGGCTGGACATGCCGGGCCATAAACTGAATGTTCCTGACCATCGATTTCATACCTAGCTGCTGACTGGAGGTGTCTGGCCGACATCTGGATGTATCTGGGTAATCGACTGTCACTGTAAACGTCTCGCTCCGCCTTCTATGAACACTGTATAAAACAAGAAAGGCTATTGGTTGGTTTGTTTTGTAATTGTATAAATTATGTATTATATTTTTATTTGCAATTATTTTTGTTTTATTTCTTAAAACTATCACTATATACCTAATTTTAATTAATTTAACTTTTTTCATCCTTCACGGATAGAATCCAGGTGATCGAATCAATCATTATTAAAACAAGTGATTTTTTACACGCTTTATATTAGCTTCGCCTGTTTGTTTGTTTGTATGTTTGTAACCGACTCCTTTGGGTGCGATTTTGACCCACTTTAAACTGCCAGATTTCATTCAAACTTTGTAGATTTATCGAAAACCGATGACAATACACTAATTTGATAAGATTATTCCATTATTCAATTTGCAAAATAAGATTTTTGTCAATTTATATAATTTCACAATATTTAGTAGGCTTTGTTTATATCGCGCCAAAACAAACTGAAAGAAAAGAGTTCGCACATTGTAAAGAAAACCATTTCGCTCATGTGCGAACTCATTTCTGTCAGTTTGTTTTTGGCGCGATATAAACAAAGCCTACTAAATATTGTGACATTTAATGAAATGAAAATTGAGAGTGCGTTATGATTATTTTAACTAAGCTTGTGAATCTATCAGAATTGCACAAAATACTTTTAAAAAATAACACATTTTAACGTGTGTAAAATGTCTACATATATTGATTTTAGATTTTTTTCCAATTTGGCGGTGATTGAAAAACAGTGTGCCAAACTTTGCCTTGTCGTTGAAGGCGCGGGAGTTTTTACACGCTTTTTTACACGCTTTATATTAGCTTAACCTGTATGTTTGTTTGTATGTTTGTAACCGACTCCTTTGATCTCGATTTTGACCCACTTTAAACGGACAGATTTAATCTAAACTTTGGTAAACTTATCGAGGACCGGAGACAATAAACTGATTTAATAATTTTATCTCATTATCCTGATTAGGATCGTCAGGATTAAATAATTTCCTCACCCAGCCTCTGTGTGATATCATGTGAGACAACCGTGCAGTCGGCGCATGCGTACCTTCTACCTACTTTCCAGCTCGAGCACTCGGGGTATGCATCAATAAGTATTATTGCAATATATCCTCGACAGTTGGTTTGTTGGCCTAGTACGCGCCGAGCTCGCGAGGTGAGCGGTCGTGTGCGACGCGACGGGTCTTGTGTAGTTTTGCTAGTACTGTGAGTGCAACAGCGGGTTAAGTGTCGCGCGGCCCTATACGTAGTGTACCCACTAGGAACATGATAGATTTATAAACTTAGCCATGGAATCGCGCAAATCCACTCCGCGTGTGAACACACTTCGAATGACGTGTACCTCCAAACCACCTGCTCTGGACCTATTCGCTGGTTGGACGAGACACTCGACCTGCACGACGACGAGCTCATCGCAGTCCAGGTGGACGGGCGACAACGCTGTATTTTCGTCAAGTTAACGGTTATGCTGCTTTGTGAAAGGATCCTAAGAGCGACCGGCGGGACGTCATAAATCTACACGGCGAACGGTGAGTCGATAAGTGTGGAAATTGAATTGGCTCTGGACAACGTGACGATTGTCCGCGTGGTAAACATCCCAGTCAAAGTGCCGAATGAACATTCGGGAAAATTGACGCGTAGACTGATGAACTGTGGGGGGTTTATAGGAAATTCAAAGTTAAGACTGGGGTCCGTATTGTCAAAATGGAACTCGATAAACACATCCCTTCACAGATAACGATAGACTGGCACCACGGCTTTGTGGACTATACGGACAATTGCAGACTTGTAGCCTCTGTGCGCAGGCGGGACACCACCGCGCGGTCTGCCCCACTTTGCCGCGTGAGCGGGAGGCAGCGCCGCGCACGTGTGCGCAGACACTGCAGGGCGGCGCACAGAGCAGTAACTCAACAGAAACATGCGTACCATGTGACAGACCTGCCACGTCAGGTGTTTCACCCCAGGGACAGGTACAGATCTCGTCTTTGGACGACAAGATGGACATGTCCCATGAGGCAGTTACACTCACTGTTATAGTTCCCGCGAATGCTAAGCCACATATTGCACAGGTGCTACAGGACTTAACTACTCCTCCTCCTCCTCACACAGTTCAACCTACGGATGTAGGCGACGACATGTCTGAGTGTGTCCAGGGGATGCAAACCAGAGCTACTGCAAGGAAAAAGACGGTGGGTCGAGACAGGCCTCCAAGCGAACGCAAAGATAAAAAGGCTCGTCATGAGAGTCGCAGCCCCACGCGTCAGGCAACAATTACACCAGACAGCCCCCGTTCGCAACAGGAGCACTCACTTCGCGTCGCGCAACTAGCGATATCACAATGCAAAGATGGCAATAACAGTGCGAGGGGAATAGGTGGGGGTGGAGAATTGGCGGACAGTAGCAGCATACATGACCAAGGTCCTGACGATTGCGACGGTAAACATCTGTGCCATTGAAACGTTCAAATATCATGCACTTTTTAGCATTGTACGCGCCCAAGCCATAGATGTACTATTCCTACAAGAGTGTGTCGTAGCCCAGTTACCATATTTCGATCAATTCAATGTATACCCTAATATTGGAACTAATGAGAGAGGCACTTTAATTGTCACGAATAAGCATTTAGAACTTACAAACATCAGGGAACACACAACTGGCAGAATACTCTCGGGCACACTTGTACCCAGGGGCGCAACAACAGGGAGGGGGGATAGCAAGGGTATTTTGCCCCCCTCTGAAACCTTGAAGTGGGGGCAAACGGGGGCAAAGAAAGTGCTGTGTAATCAATTTTTAGATAATAAAACTGCTTAAATAGCACCATTTTCCACCTTTGGAAATTTAGTTGTTGCGCCCCTGTGTTGTACCGCTGAACTTTTCCAGTGCTTCTGTATGGAGCGTTCTTGGACAATGCATTAATGTCTATGCTCCATCAGGTATGCAACACAGATCGGAGCAGCAAGAATTTTTTCGAACGGAAATCCATCCCTTTCTTAGGAATGATGGCACAAGTATTATACTGGGCGGAGATTTTAACTGTGTAGTTAATCCAATTGATTATATCGGTGGCCATTACCCAACCAACACCGCACTTCAAGAGTTCGTTACTGTACTAGAGGTAGAAGATGTGGTGGATGACCTCAACATACCAACACCACACTACACGTTATATTCCCATAATTCTAATTCACGTCTGGACAGGATTTATCTGTCGAGATCACTGCGGCAACATGCAAGGACCTATGATGTAGTAACGGTGGCAGTTACAGATCATGACATGGTGGTTTGCACAATGGCGGCCCCGGTAGTCTTACCAACCCCGGGTAGGAATTATTGGAGACTTCAGACACGTTTGTTGGGGCAAACGGAAGTGGATGAGGATTTCCGACAGCATTGGACACAGTGGTTACGACGCAAGCAGCACTACCCGGACATGGGCGAGTGGTGGGAAGGCTGTGTTAAGCCCGGTATTACCAGACTTTATAAATATCATAGCGTAAGATTCAGGAGGGAACAGGACTCAATTCTCTACTTGTACGAAAGAGCGCTGTGTAAATTGAGTGCCCAATCAGTTTTGGACACGAATGTGAGGGGGAGATGTTGCAAACTGAAGGGGATAATAATGGCCATTCACCGAACTAACATGGAAAGCAGACTCCAATTCAGTAACACCCAGAATGCGCTCCAACACGAACGTCTTAGCATACATTCCTTCATGCGAGAGAGGAAGATGCGAATGAAGAGACACATTAGCTCAATAGCGAAGGAAGATGGAACGGAAATAATGGATCCGAATGAAATACTGGAGGCGTTTACGAGTGAATACAAGGAGCTATGTGTAGAACATGCCATCGACTATGATGCAGGGACAGCATTTCTGGAATCATATGACAGCAGCCTTGGGGACGAAGCACAAGTTGCACTGGGGGCAGAAATAACGGAAAAAGAAATCTCGCAAATAATTCGATGGGCTCTAAAAGCAGTCTCCTGGCATAGATGGCATTCCATACGAATTTTACCAAAATTTTTGGACGACAATCAGAGGAGAATTCTGTGAAATTGTTCTAACTGTTCTACAACGGGGACGCCTTGGATGCACACAAGCGGAAGGCATTATAGTTCTTCTTCCCAAGAGAACACGCCCACGAGAGATATCTCACTACAGGCCAGTCACCATTCTATGCGCGGACTACAAACACATTGCGCGGGTGTATGCTCATCGCATTAAGGACATGCTCTCACAAGTCGTTGGTCCGGATCAACACTGTGCTGTGCCAGGTACGTCCATTACGCATGCCACCACTGCCCTTCGGTAGTACATATAATGGTACAGAACTCGCATGGTGCTGTCGCCCTTCTGAACATAGACCTCGAAAAAGCCTTCGATAGGGTGAATTGGGCGTTCCTGGACAGGGTGCTAGAGCACCTGCATTTGCCGCACACGGTGTGGACGACATTACGGGTTTTCCGTGGCGACTTATCTTCGAAGTTATCCATCAATGGAAGATTTGGTGATGCCTTCTCGGTCCTATCATCGGTTCGACAAGGGTGCCCCTTCTCCATGGCGCTTTTCGTGATATACATTGAGCCCATTGTTAGGAGGTTCAATACCATGCTCTCAGGATTAAGTGTTAATCGGAATCGCTTGACGTGCGTTGGATATGCCGACGACATCACGGTCATATTGCGCAGTCAAAGGGAGTTAGCGGTCGTCCACAACATCCTATCGGCGTATCACCTAGCGACACTGGCTAAATGCATCTTCGATAAAACGCACTTGTTGAACTTGAAAGCTGCACCCGACGTTATTTCTCCACCGCACCCTTTCATTCCCACAGAGACGATGCGCATGCTGGGAATTATTTTCACAAACAACATCGAGAGAACACTTCAAGAGAACTGGAACAAGGTGGTGCAAAAGGTATGTGGCAGCCTGCTAGTAGCACGCCTGAGACATTTAGATCTCCTGCAACGGGTATATGTTGTCAACACATACTCTCTGTCTCAGTTATGGTATATGGCACAGGTGTTCCCGAAGACAGCTGCAACTGCTGACCGCGTCCGGCAATATGTGGGGTGGTTTATATGGCAGGGTTTCCTCTTCAGGGTCAGTAGAGACCAATTAACTTTGCCTGTCCAGAAAGGAGGTCTAGGGCTCATCGAGCATGAGATAAAGGCCAGCGCCTTATTCCAGAAGACTTCATACAGCGGATCTTGACGGGTAGCCTAACAGCTTCCTTGTACAGTGAAGCATGGGAAGTGGTGGGGAACCTCCCCCGGCAGTACAGGATAGCCGCCCAGACATTTTGGACTACCATTTCCGAACTTCCCGACGCGACGGTACGGCTGTGTCCACTCGTCTACTCTACGATTTTCATCGCAGAGCAATCAACACGACACCCCACGTACAGACCAAAGTACTCTCATTGCATTGGGCTCACGTATGAAAAACATTTCCGATCCTGAGCTACCCACGCATCTCCGGGCTGCCGCTTATGCTTTCGTGAATGATTTGATCCCTACCAAATATCGCAGGAAACGAATCGTCCTATCCCGGGTCGATCTGTGTGAGATCTGTGGCTACTGTGACATGGCTCTACAAACAGTGTACCTCTGCTCCTCCTCGGGCCGACTGTGAGTGTGGTGTCAAAAAACACAGGCAAGACTCCTGGGCGTATCACCGAGAGACGTGTGTGCGGACAGAATGTGCTACCTTGACTTTACAGCGTTCCCGTCCGTGAAGAGGAGGGCTGCCATATGGCTGGTGAAGCATCTGATCGCTTTCGTGTTTACAACTCCGGAGCCGTACTTCCTGCGGGACTTCATTTCCCAGTTACGACATGAAAGATAGGCCATAGTCAAAAAAAACACTCAGAAGGAGATATGAGCATTACCTTTTTGTGTTTTGAAAATATGTAAGGGCTCGTGTTGTTTTATTGGTGTGCATGATGGTGTTAGACTATGTAACCAATCCTTTTGTGTAAAATTACTATGTTGTGTACTGTAATGAGCATGTACTAGTCATCAATCAATAAATAAAAAAATAAAAAAATAAAAAAAGTTGGCCGTGGAGATTAAGGCGCGGGTCTTCGATGACGTCAACCTACGGATTCACCGGTCGTGGGTTCTAATCCTGTCCACGGCCGAAAAAACTTTTCAACAAATTTTGGTATTGGTGCCATAAATCCAACCTTAATTCGTCTGGGACTTCGCCAATCCTTCTATTCAAACTAAAAAGTGAAAAATAAATATAGTTTTAAAAACTAATAAACATGCTTTTAAAAACATCAAACTAAAAAGTGAAAAATAATTTTTAAAATAAGCTTAAAACAATAATGAATGAAAAATACTAGTATTATTGTGAAAAAAGTGTCGGGCGCTTTGTTCCATATTTATCGTACATCGAGCGCCCGATGGTAGAGCAGCCGACATGTCATTGGAAGGCTCTGGGTTCGAATCCCAGTCCGGATTATCTGAATTATTCTCACATAAATTCTATACACTCTCATTGAGAAGGTCCTTTCCTCATCCTTTCTCAATCCTTATCTTTCCCAAAATTCCTGTTACGTAAATGTGGAACGCTTCACTGACTATCAATACAACTGTACACATTAATAATTTGGAAAATAATTACAGTTACTTATAGTTATCACGGAATTAATAGTAGATTAGAACAAATAACAGTTTAAAATATTAAAAAAACACGCTTTTATATATAAACCAATCTAAAAAGTAGAAATAAATAATAGTTTAAAAAAACTGAAAAATACGCTTTTATAGAAAATCCAACTAAAAAATAGAAAATAAATTTTAATAAATTTGAATTAAAAATAATGTAAAATAAAAAAAATGTATGTTCATTAAGAAAAGCGTGGGGTGCTTCTTAAGATATTATCAAAATGACAATACTTCTACTCATATCTGTCAATAAAATAATTATAACTATTTACACCATGCCCGGAGTCCCCAAAGTAAACTACTCACTCAAAATATCATTTTATGCAACTACTTTTCAATTAATGTTTTAGAAGGGTTTGAGATCACACTAGTGAAACAGGAAACAGGGTTTTTTAAAGTAGCAAAATTCGTAAAGTAAGTAATTTATAAATAATGCAAAATATAATTTGTATATATTTTAGTATATTTTGGTTTATCACTTTGAATTGTGTATATTATATTCAAAGTAATTGCAGGATTTTTACATTATGGGTACAAAACGTTAGTTTCTCATCTAAGTAAAAAGACTCGAAATTAATTCCAAACTCAATTTAACACTGATAAATATAGATCATTAAATAGCCAAAATTTCAAGTGGATGCCTTTTTATTAGTATTACAAACTTTGGGAAAAAATAATTTAAAGCTTTCCACATTCAATACACATTCATTCATACACAAATCAAACAACTTCGGTTTTCAATATTATTTTATTTCCTGATTTAAGATTTTCTTTGAAATTTGAATTATTGAAGAGGTACACAGTTTCAAGACGAAAACAAAATTATTATTATTATGATTCACACTATTTGTAACTGGAGCACATTACAAACTTTTATCCTGCGTTCATTTGCTTGAAACAAAACATATCTTGAGTTGTAAGAAGAACAATATTCCTTAGCAAAATAAAATTTGCAGCGTACAAAATATAGTTTCTTCTCACATGGAATGACCGCTTGGACGACAGGCCTGCGGGAGGGTTGCTAGCCCTTGCGGGGAGGGGTGGGGGAGGCGGGGAAAAGGGTTAAGCGTAACAGTTCCCCTCGCACGGCCGGCTAGCCGCAGTACTGCCGCAGCTCGTGCAGCGAGCACGACCGGAAGCAGCACTCGTCCACGACGCCCCTGCGGCGGCGTCCCGACGCCCTGCCTCGGAACAGCGCCTGCGGGTGGGCGTAGTCGGGGCGGTCCCCCTCCTCCTGCTGCTGCTGCTCCTCCTCCCGGGTCGGGGGCCAGAAGACAGCCGCGTCGTCCATCTGCATGCCTGCAGCACGCACGTGCACGGAGCCAGTGCTTCACACTCGGGAAATGCAGTTTAGAAAAAAATTACATTTTTTCACATAATCACAATCGTTACATGCATCAGGTTACGTACTATCGAACCTAACAAGTCGACGCTTCAGGCCTCCATACTGCTAAAAAAATAAAAAATTTAAAAAAATCTCTGTCGAAGGTAGACGCGTGGGTTTGGGTGAACGGTAGAGACTGATATATATTTTTTTTTATTTACCTTCCATTGCGTCACAATATCCAAATGCAAAATACACACCTTCATGTGTACGGAAAACCACAGGAGCGACAACGAAATTATAGCACAACATGGCGACGCGACGGCCGCTTCACTGCATGCGACCTTTAAACGGATATTATTTTTCAGAAACTAGAAGGAATCAAGAAACGCTGTTTTCAGGATGAATACAAGAACGTCTCTAGTGTTCGACAAAAAAAAAAAAGAAGTAGTATCTATAAAATAATGTAGTTATTACCTGACGGAAGAGACGCACTGTAAAGAATATCGCCCCAGAAGAAAAGAAAGCAGAGTTGTTAGCGCGGGTTGGGAGCTCGGGACCTACCTTCCAGCGACTTCTTGGAGAAGGCCTTGTTGTAGACGCCCCCGCAGACCACGCGCAGGGTGTCGACGAGGTGGGCGCCGCACACCTGGAAGCGCACCGACGCCGCCGTCGCAGTCACCGCCGCCGTCACCACGAGGAGTCTCAGGCACAGTCCGGCCGCGCTCATCTGCAACAACGTCACACTCGACATATTTTTTTTAACGTAACAGAAATTTCCACGTCGAATCACAGATATTTGTAAATTTACAAGAAAAACAACTGCATCACTACAAAAAAAAGTGTTCGCGGTAATGCTGGGTTCGAGTTCTTGCCCAAGAAATTTGTGCTTTGTGTTGTCCCAGTACCTCCAGTAGTTAAAAGTTAAGTATTTGAAACCGTTCCCTGAATAGCTTTCCAGTCTTAACTGCGCACATAATAAGCATGATACAACAAATTAAAGTAAAAATGTTGAATATCCCATCATCTTTTCCCATGTTATAAAAAATGTTAAGCTTAGATTAATCATCATTAAAATAAAAAATTATCCTCCAATTTTTGTCCCGCAAATCCGTCGAGGCCGAGTGGCAAGCCTCAGAGATTGTAAATGGAATTCATAGGAACTCACAGGAACTCACTGGAATTCATAGGAATTCATTAACATTTGAGGCCACAGAAACGATTACGTGTTTTTTTTAATTTTTTGTTTTAATTATGTACTTCATTGAAAAGTTGTACATTAAAAATAATGTGAGGGAGTGTTTCAGTAATCGCCCAAGGGATTTGTAACATCTAACCTGGGTAACGAGCAAATTAATGTGTCCTCGTGTTGCAAATACTCTTATAATACGTAGTTTGAACACGAAATATAAAGTCGAATTTTTTGAAATGATGACGAACGTGAAAACCTACACAACTTGGGTTTTAAACTAAATTTTTGGACGCGAAGCACACGTAGTTTCCGCACACGCCGCTAGAATTCTTTGCAGAGAAGCAGCTACGTCGACTATCGAATCATTTCATTTGCAGATCAAAACTGTAAACTATATAATGAAACGGTTCCGATAAATCGAAAAATACTTGAAAAAAAAATTACTAACCACGGCTGTGTATCTGATTTTCGGTAAAGGAATTTTATTAAATAAAACCCATCATGTTAGAATTCATTAAACAGTTAATAATATAAAGTTATCCTTTGTCTCTATTAACTTTGGTTCGCGCCATCCACCACAGATGGCAGCACCGTGGTTACACATTTCCGTTTCATGCGACTTCCCGTCCATTCCGTATTTATTCCCACTAAATGTCGTGGTTCGAGAAACTGCCCACAGGTTTTTATTTGCCATATTCACTCTGTATTCGCGCTCTTTATACGAGATTCTGGCTAGGATATTTTATTGTTATAGCTGAATGGACAACTATACTTCTAAGAATTTTGCTGTGTGTTTCGAAATTGTCCCTGTGTATAGTTTGCTGTCTGTCATTAGCACATATGGTACTGTTTTCCGTTGCTCCTTTGATATAAGGAGACAAATGAAGTTTAGACACCAGACAAATTACAGAATGATGCAGAACGAAAATTAGCTAGGTGGTCACAAGAGAGATCACGTCAGGAGAAAGGTATCTCCTTACTAAAATTAACTAGAACGAAAGTCATTTGACCGAAAATTCGGAGAGGAGACTTTCGATCTAGTGTCTTTTGGTCTAGTGTATTTCGGTCTAGTGCCTTTCGGTCAAATGCCTGTTGTCAGAGTTAACACATATTCCCAGCCAGATAAATATTAAAGTTTTAGTTCTAGCGTATTTCGGTCTAATGCCTTTCTGCTAAAATTCTTTCGGTCTAGTGCTTTTCGGCCTACTGCCACGTCCCCGACACGTAACCTGCTCGGCCACACGTGACACAGGCTAATCCAGAGCACAGTCTCCAGTCAAATTTTCCATCCATACAGTAGAAAAAAAAATGTCATTAACGTTTATAAACATTTAATTGAAGTTATTTCTGGTATGGGACATAACCATACAATAATGTTGCATATCCTGGTCACTTAACGTTTATCTCAAAAATTGTATAAGAGATACCGTGAATATTTTTCGTGGTAGAACGAGCAGTTTCATTGTACGCGAAGCAGTGTTGTAACCGAGGATAATGTTCGGAGGGACAAGCAATATGAATGATTAAATAAGTCATAGCTAGCATACTTGGTAACAATCATGTCATTGACATTGGAGCCTAATTTTCTCAAATGAGGACGATATAAGAAGAAACATTTATTTTCGTGTAATTGTTTTCTACTTGAAATATGTTATCCAAACGAAGAATATTATTTCACCTTATTTTGACAAACAAAACGGTAGGCTACAAGATAATAAAAACGATACATTTGCAGCATTTCAAAATATTTAAAAATATCATATGTTACAATAAAATTGTTATATTTTTATGCTGGGTAGCATTTTAATAATCAATTATATTATTTTATTGTCTGGCACCCCTATTGCTAAGACAATGGCGTTAATAACCCTGATTTTAAACTATTATCTTTGAATCATCAGTGTTATTTTTTAACTACCATAAAAATTGTAACAAGTATCTTATTAATCATTTTTGGTAAACACGTGCATGAAACAAATAGTATCGTAGTGTAGCAAATCTTAAACTTATATTCTGTTACTGAACTGCGATTTCTCTAAATTGTTGTCTTTTTAAAATATTTGGTTTCATTGTTAGGCTTGAGGTAAATAATCAAGATATAGTTAAAATTTTTTTTTAAATAATTTGTGAAGAAAATTTTAAAATAGTAATAAATAATATATAATAAAAAAATAATATTGTATTAAATATTTTTGTTCTTTTAGGAAGGGTTTTATCCTTACATAAATGACGCTGATAACTGTACTTGGGTGAGACCATACCAAAACCTTTTTTTTTTTTTTTTTAATGTATTGTAGACTGAATTGAAAGAAAACAAAGTCTGGCATTCCAAGCACTGAAGTTACAATGCAAAAAAACCTTTCACATTCCAATTGTATAATTGTCGACTCATCCAGAAGCAATATGCCATTAAATTTGTAATCTCACATTTCTGATTTATCACGTCAAACCTAATAAACCCATCTACCCATATTAGTTATACATTTTTTTAATGGTAAAACTGCACTGAATTAGTTGTTTTCAGACACTCCACAGTCGCCAGACGTTTTTCTTACTATAGTTTATTGTAAAGCTTCTACTGCCAGCTTTTATCTAAGTCATTTTAAAACTTAACTATATTTTAGACATTTTTTTAAACTAAAACTATTTTTTTACTTGAATTAAAGAGCTAATATGAAAGAAAAATTATTTTGAGAGGTAACCATTCAAAATATTACTTAGAATAAATTTAAAAACAAAGAAGTGACAAAGCCAGCGAAGAGGATGTTTTATTTGGTGAGAGATTCAGGCGATTCCGGCACTCACCTCGTAAGGCTGCTGACTTCACCGAGCGGATTTCGTTAAATGACTTGCCTCATCGACCGTCAGCGATGTTTTATACCCGGGCAGAAGTCCGCGCTCGGTCCATGCGCGCGTGGGTGTGCCGGCGACTGTGTGTGAGAGAGCCCGACCATTCGCGAAGACGTGTGACGAGTCCCAAGACGGCAGGTAATTACGGCAGTCCCCAATTCGCTACCTAAATTTATTCCCGACAAAATATCGGTGGCGCCGACGCCGAAGTCTGTCCCATCCGCCGAGGGCTCTCTTCGCGGAACGTTGTCGCTCCGGATTACCTGCAGTCTGGGGCGACGCCACCGACCCTGAGACACCGCCCCACCCCCTTGTACCTTCACCCCCCTCCCGGCCGTAGCTCGTGCAGATCAATAATTAAGATGTGACTCCCCGCCTAATCTCCGGCACCCGATTTATTCTTAGCTTATTGGAACTAGATGCGATCAAAATAAAATAGCACCGATAATAAATCACGTTTCTTACCAGCCTTTGAAAAAAAATTAAAATGTTGTTCCTTTCTTCGCTAATTGTAGACGTAAACGAGCACAGACCCAGTTGTTCGGTGAGAATTTTGTTTGAAATAGGCCCCCGTGACTCATATAAGAAGTTGAATTTTAAATTTGCACTACAGTTTCAGGTTTATTTTTTTCTATCAAATGGAAACAACTAGTAGCTCGTCCCGAACTGAGACGTTCCGATTTTACGTTTTCAGTGACTTTGTGAATTTTAACCCCATAAATGATAACTAATATTTGAAATTTAATCCGATAACGTAACAACCAAATACATATAACGCAAAACGTAGATAACTGTGAAAATTTTATAGATGTTTTATGCATTTTTAACATTCCTTTAGGTAGAAGTAGTAGATATAATTTATTTAAATTTGATTGTTTGTTATTTTCTTCAGTTCACTTTGAGACATGCAAGGCTCTGAAATGAGGCGCTCAGTCTTTTCGTCGTGCATTGGCCAACTATGGGATTTATGTGGTAAACACAAGATTATATGGAATGACGTAGACGGGAAGAGGGAGGGAGAGGGTCGTGGGTTCTCAACCCCTCACTTCCAAAAATAGTTAAGACAATAAGAAAATTACAGTAACTTAGCTACATAAGGTTACGAAGAGCTTTATTTTGACGGCTTATTGCCATCCTTATAGTGGGCTACAATAAATGCATATACCCTCACACAGAAGTGGCAGGAATTTTATTTGTAATAAGTTTATATTTAATGCCGGTTTGCACACGTGTTCGTTGAAATCATGTATTTCAGACTAACTTGACATGTGTGTTTCGTGTATTTAATCATATAAATATTTATTTATGGCATGTCTTAACGAAACATTAAAAAAAAATTGACTAAAGAAGAAAGTATTAAAAACAATAAAATAAAAACCAAAATATAAAATGTTCAGTTTTATTTTCTCAAGAAAAATAATTACCTAAATTTCTATGTTTAAACATTGGACTTCTATTGTCTATAGTTCTTTGGGGTTTTAGTATGACAATTTTCTTTTAAAACTCAATTTAAAAGAAAAATAATTCATAATTCATATACTGGTTATAATGGACCTCCTCCTTCACAAAATCCTGGTTACAGTCTTGGTGGATAAATGAAGATAAAAGTGCAATGAAAGTCCCTTGAGCGATTTCTAAAATCTGTATGATGATTTTTATTATTTTGAAAACACGTGTTTTAGCTATTATCACTCATCCGAAAATAGAGCTTAAAAACGAAACTTAAAACACAACTGCTCTACCGTATTTAGCGTGTACATAGGTTTTCCGCGTACAGACACCCCTCTGGTAGAGGGAGCAGTTTTAAAATCGCGTGGGTTCTTCCGAAGCTCTGTGTGCGGCCCGTGTAGGCGGGGCCCTTCATCCAAATGCATTAGCTATGGTAGCTGAGCCTCGTCGGGCATGGAGTGAGAGCGTGGCGAAGGGGACGGGGATTCGCGACAGGGTCCCTGTTTACACCCCCGGAGTCCGCCCACACCCCCTCCTCGAGATCTCAAGGTAGTTGTTCCTCCCTATGACGGGAGGCGTCGACGAGGTGCAGATTAGCGTCTGGCGGATCCAGAGGGAAGATAACAGGGCGCTAATTGTTCCTTATCGCGTATCCTGTTTATAATAAATATTTAACATGCATATCAGGGGCGAAAATGTGTAAGATACGCAAGGCGGGCCGCGAAAATTCGCTGGGTACAAAAAAAAAGGGGGGGGATCAGTTTGCGTGGCCCGAGAGTTTTGCGCGTGGGTTTTAACCGACACAAGTCATCTCTGGATGGGGTGCTTGTATGCTGTATACTGCCCATATTTTAGCCTATACGCATGCGATAGGAAGAAAACTTTAAAATATACAAAAAGTTTTCCATAAGACATGGTCTTTACGTTTATCAACCCCGTTTCACAGACACAAAACTGTAAGCGGGTCTTCTCAGTGAAGAGATTCTTATACTCAGGGAAGCCGGGCCCCCTGCCCCCCCCCCCCCCACCCGCAACACGTGGTTCAACGCCTAAAATGCATCTAGTCCAAATCAAAAATATTTTTTGTAACTGTACAGTTTCAAATCACAAACTCATTCAACTACTTGTGGACATGTGGCCATTTTGTGTAAATATTACTTTTTGCAGACAAATTAGTAAACACTTATTTCCCTTTTTAATTCTTGCTTTAACGTGTTTCATTAATCATTATATTTAGTTGTGTGTTTTATTTATTAACGGTTTCGTAGTGACGAGGCTGGTGACGCAGGATATCCAAACCTTGGACCTTGGACCCCACCGAACAGCAGCTGTCACCACGGAGCCGGCAGGCCAGGACAAGAACGGAGCATGAGTAAAATTGAAACGGTAATACTTCAAGGGAATACCCTACCCAAGGCAGCGAGGCTGCCACATTCAAAACGTGAAAATGCTCGTACGAAATAATGCTTGCCCGCACTGTCGAACCTCTGTCACGGGTTTCATGTAGATTGACTATGTTAAAAATAAATCAACGCAAGGTTGTATTCAGGGGAGGGCAAAAAAATACTCTTTTACGATAGTGCTTCTTATTCGTATTTAAATACACACAAAAATTAAAGGAAAATACACCATTAATAAACTTTTCAGAAGAGGGCGCAAATGACCTTTATCCCCCAAATGCAGATGACCCCCATCTTCTTCAGAAGTAAAAAATGTGTGTGTGTTTTTTTGTGAAAACAAGGATTTTTTTTATAAAAAATTATGCTTTTCCTCTTGTTAATGTTTATTATGGCATGGCACCATGGATCCTCCTTTCCCATGAAAGAGGTTGGATTCCGGGAAATGCTCCCCCCTACTCCCTCGACCAACCCTTTTTCTTCCGTTTTTGAGTAGGATACTCCCTCGGTGGGACAACGGGATCGACAAGTGGCCTACGAACCACCTGGTCGCTGACGCGGTGCCTTGGGTCCTACGAGCAGCGTCGCGCAGGCGCAGTAAGTCCATACGTCAAAAACACAGCACCGTTTGTACGCACCTTGGTGTTTTTGAAGTCTCCATCCGTCACCTCGGGCTGGGGGGGGGGGGAGCGCGACAGAGCGCCGACACCGCGGCGCGAAGGGCAGAGGTTATATCGTACTCCTTATCTGCTCGGTGCACACAGCGAGATGGAATTCTCCGTTCCGGTACGACGGATGAACACAGGCTTCTAACTGAAGAGATTCACAATCACAATTTGTGAAGGTTGCATGTCCCGTTCCAGG
This sequence comes from Bacillus rossius redtenbacheri, assembly GCF_032445375.1. NCBI lineage: Eukaryota > Metazoa > Arthropoda > Insecta > Phasmatodea > Bacillidae > Bacillus > Bacillus rossius. The sequence continues at coordinate 3,037,227 of NW_026962011.1, read as the reverse complement.
TCGTTATTTTACGTTTCCACGCGGTTAAACATGCCGACCTTTCTGAGTGGCGGAACCTTCACAGAATGAAAACACATGTACATATCGCCTACTTTTTTTTGCATAATTAGCTGGCGAAGTTGCATTTTTAACTTTTTTGTGCAGTATGGATACGGAGAATGTAATGGAATAAAATACTGGAACTTTTTAGCTATAAAGTCAGTTTTACATGCTTCCATGTGATATTAATTCCTTTAAAAAATATTTAATTTTACCTGGCCTTTTAAAATAATCAGAATTTATATGATTTTAAAAGACTAAATAAAATTAAATAATTTTTTAACTGAAATAATTTTACACCATACCACGCAGTAGCCACCGGCATTGCCTTTAAGCCCATAATTTTTCAGTTATTTGTTCAATTTGGTTCTCCTTATCAACACTGCACAAAAAAAGAAAAATTCAATTTTTCCAGCTAATTATGCAAGAAGTATGCACTGTATATATATTATTTTAATTTTGTTGAAGTTCGGCTGCTCAAAAAGTTTACAGTTTTAATGGTGTTAAATGTAAATATAAAATAATAATCTGGAACATGGCATACTCCCTTAACTGCGAGTACTTAATGTGAATCATCCCAATGTCCCTCCCTGAAATATTCGTATTACAGTAATTCTAAGAACATTTTTGTCTGAGTTATAAGCACTTTATTAGAGATCTTAAACGATAAGTTTAGCAAGTTATGACCACGGTCATATATATTTTAGGAATATGTTCAGAGTAACTGTTGTTTTGCAGTCATTGACCATGTCAGGAGATGTGACGAGCACATATAAGGCCACGTTTCCCAGTAGCCGCTATCAGTCTATCTGAGCCTGACGACGGGAGCAGAGGTCAGTTCCCGAAACGTCGCAATTGTTTAGTCGTAGGAAGCGTGTGTTTTCTTGTATTGTTTTGTCCAGAATATCTGTTTAGTGTAATCGTTGGGTTAGTCTGTTTGTCCTTGAGTTGTCCAATGTTATTGTTCATCTGTATTTACTGTGATTGTCGCAACTGTCTCGTCGTTGTCAGCCCTCGTGTTGGTATGATCTGAAATGTATTTATTTTGTGACTTAATTCATTTCGCGGAATTATATGTGGTGTCTAGACATTTAACACTTGACATCAGCTGATTATTAGCATATTCTCCTTGTTTTTTACGGAAGCATTTTTGTTTGTAGATGCATGAGGTTTTCCACCCACAGTAATCCAGAAATTACGTGTATCCATGAAAATTGTTTGAAAATCAATATTTCCCACTATCTTTCCAAGAACGTCTTTTATTCTGCACATTAATAAGTAAATTTTAAGTAGGGCGCCCAGTGGTGGTTTTCTTAAGGGTCACGCTCGTGTGACGAGTGTCGTGGGTTCAACCCCAAAAACCCATGCGTCATTCAAATTTACGAGCACTGATTTCGTAGGCAAAGTGGTAGGGACCCCCACTGTAATCTTGTAGAGCACGTTGCTTCTACAACCTTGCGACTTTAACACACTACGAAGAGACCAATTTCAACGAGAAAATGTTACCAGGCGATTTCAATTTGTAAAAGAGTGCAGTAATTGGAAAAAAATTTCAAAAAATTATTTAGGTCATTTCTATAACCAAACAAAAAAAAATCCTCTAAGGGGGATGCAATTTCCAATATGCAATATGAAAAATGTGAGGTCACAACGGAAAGAACATAGAACAAGGCGGATGCTATACATATTTATTAAGCACTATTAAATTCTCAAGAATTAATTATAATTCAACAATATTATTTGGCCTTTAATTAACAAGCTGACTGGTAAGCTTCCGCTCACGGTTTCTTGATTCAGGGCTGAAACACAATTGTTTGATAATTACTAGAGAGAAAATAATCACAGCGTACACACACACTACAATGTAAATAAATATATGTATTAAATGGGCCAGAAATTACTCCACTTAATAAATGTTTCAATTATTCGATAGCAATCGGTTACAAAACCCGCAAAATTTCCGATTTTGTTACAATTTTTACAATTGTTATATTGTCAAACATTCAGTTGTTAACATTCAGTCATTAACCGAATATTTACAAAATTACACAATATCATTGAAATTATACTTAAGTCTCAGCCAGAATCTTACGTTGCGCCGCTATGCGGGATGTGTCAAGTGTAGGGTATCACTGAACCAGTGATGGAAAATTAACACCATCGGAAATGTGTGGAAATAAACTGCTGCTCGTCACCTGCCTTGCATTGCGTTTGCGGCGGCGGCAAGTTCCTACTCGCCCTGCGAGTCGTGTTGTCCGGGCGTACTCGTCCACCGCCGGGCTTCTCGATCACCAGGTACCATCGTGAGTCCCTGGCGAGACTCCCAACAGCTCTGCGGATCACTTCGTTGATTGCTGGTGGCAGCTAAGTCCAGCTAATACTGCGCATGCAGACTCATACGATAGTACACTTCACTCTATGGCCATGCATAAATTATCTTCAGCATTTATGTTGAAATGAACTCTTGACAATAAGCAGCAATTATAAGAGTCAATCAGCCTTACGTAACTATTGTGAACACGGCGGGTGCATCTTAGAAATTCGCTGTATTCCTTGAATGCCCCGTCTCATAGAGTCCAAATCTGCATAGCAACATTTTCAACACGTAAGCGTAATAGTTCTTATGTATGTTACGTAACCTTACGTATTCACCCTCAACATCTCTCATCACATCGGGAAAATAAGCACAGTCCAGATCGGGTGAAAAACAATCTAATACGAACAACTACCGCTAAGGGTAAAGGCAAGTCGTGTCCCCGACAGTCCCGCCAATGGCCAAGTCCAGTTCGGACTTGAAACATTTCCGCCTCTGCTCCTGCAGTGATCAGCATCTGAAAATTTTCTATCACCTGCAGTATGAAAAATTTTATATCACCAACAGCTGGACTTAAACTCTCGTTGACATACCATACTTCGACGTGGAGCTGAGGTCGGACAGCGTGGCGTTGTGGTGACTAGTCGGAGCTCCGGGTGGCGTAGCGACGGCGCGGCGGTTCTTCTTCAGGGCGGCTGCCGTCGGCGACAGCGCTTCGGGGAACGCCCGAGGGCTTGTATACTCGTCCAGGTGGCCAGCCAGACCACCCAGAATATTCTATCTGCTGGTAGCATCAATAGCCGTCTTTCGGAACAAGTTGACAGCAAACGTTTTTTTTTTTTTTTTTTTAATTTCCCCTCGCATGCCGCCTAAAAGTTCGCCTGGACTGTAGGCTTCTTCGCGGACACGCGGGGTGTCTGTTCCACAGGCTGAAAGAACTGTAGACAAGGCAGCTCCCACGGGGATGTGCACTCAGGGCACACGACACATGCAATTTCAAATATTTTGATACCGCTTCCAATAAAGCTTCCGAGCTAAATTTTTCGGCTTGTCATGGCATAGGACTTAGCTGTGACTACTTGTTTAAATCAACCACTTGCCAACTGGTGTGCTTATCATGATAGTCATAGCTGTAGTCATTCGCGTGAAATAATGTTATGTCCTTGCGTCGCTTACAGACTACAGCCTGTTAGTAAATATGTGGTTGCAATAAGGTAACAAGGTATAGAATGACTGGGAGATACGATTTATGCCTTGACGTTCCCAAAATTTGGATAAATGAGAGTTATAGCACAAATATGAAAATAGCCAAGATAGCGTGCTGGCCTTATCACCCATAATAGTTAATTAAATTTACATATTGTTATACAGCTTCTCGTTTGGCCAAGGTCACAAAGGGTCGAAGGGTTTCAGCTAGAATGCTAATATTCCTGTAAAATAAAACTACTTAAAATCAGTTGTTTGTACAGGCTATACCTTGGCTGAGCCCCAGTCGAGGCGGGGACGCTGTTAAAAACTTTTCACCGCAAATTTACAAAAAGTTCCGGTTACAAATAATTCAGGGATCTCTGAACATGAACACGCAAGGATCATTTTGGTGTGTTGACAAAAACTCTCGCAAACCTTTTAACGTTCACAGCAAACACGCTTCTCTTCCTTAAAGTGTGCTTGTTTATACTGTTTACAACAGAACACGTAACTCGGAAGTAAAAATATGGCGTAGTTTCTACGAAGATCTAGTTATCTAGGACCGCGAAGAAAATGCTTTGTTTATTTGTGCTCTGTTTTTCGTGGAGTTTCTAAATGTGAAAATAAAAAAAAGTAGAGGAAGATGGTTCTAATAAAAGTTGCACTGTTAACAGTTGCCTCCGAAAACTCTGCCTCATAACTCAGCCTTCCCAGGAGTTGGAAACCAACCACTCTCGCCACTTAAAGAGTAACGCCTGACTCTCAACATTTTTTTTCCGTTCGGACAGTCCACCTAGTAGGAGCTCAGCATTTCTCTCGCTGAACTCCTTTACAATTTTTCGCAACTAAAACAACCTTTAATGAGATATATTGTTTCTGTTTTCTTAAGCAGGCCTTATACGCTTAATTATTCCCCTGTACTATACTACAGTGAAAATGGTACTTAAAATCCCATTGTCACATTTTGTATTCAAGTGTTATTATGTAGTCTGTGTTTGCCAGCCGCAAGGGCAAATACGCTTTAAAGGCCCTATTTCAGTCTCAAATTTTCGTTTCCAACAATATTTGACCAAAAAGTTTTGAACAATTATTGTTTGACGAAAAATGATTTCAAATTTATTTAATAATAATTAATAGTTTAAAAAACTAAAAAAAAACACGCTTTATATAGAAAACCAAACTAAAAAATAGAAAATAAATTTTAATAAATTTGAATTAAGATTAGTGTAAATTGTTTTTATAAATATAAATTAATAATAGTATAAATAAGAAAATAATGTATTTTATTTTTAAAAAACGCATGGGGTGCTTTTTAAGATATTATCGAAATGATAAACCTTCTACTTATATGTCAATAAAATATTTATAACTGTTGACACCATGCATCCCACGCTTTTTTTAAATAAAATACATTATTTTCTTATTTACACTATTATTAATTTATATTTATAAACATTTTTACACTATTCTTAATTCAAATTTATTAAAATTTATTTTCTATTTTTTAGTTTGGTTTTCTATATAAAGCGTGTTTTTTTTAGTTTTTTAAACTATTATTTATTTTCTACTTTTTAGTTTGGTTTATTTATAAAAGTGTTTTTTTTTTTCCCTCAATTTCATCCAGGTAAAAATCCTTAAACTGTAAGTTTTGCTCTCTATCAAAATAATTTTTTTGTTATATCATCTGTCCGTGTTTGATGTCCTTTATTTAATGATTTACTGACCTTGGCATAGTTTGGAGTATTTGTAACTGCTTGGTGTAGATTTGCAGGTTGGTGTTCGAGTAGAATTTCAAAAATCTGCTTATCAGGTGTAGCTATTGAGGTTATGCATATTAATGTGTTTGATTTCCAATCTGCTGTTGGTTTCACAGCAAAATCAAACCTCAATTTTTCCATGTTTCGTGAAATATTTGTATAAAATGTTGTTTTATAATAATGTTTCACTCTTGGTTAATTGGTAAAATGAAACAAAGACGTAATTGTGTTTATCTATTTAACGAAAGAAACAACATTTAAAGCACTTATTTCAGGTTTTTTTTTCATATTTTTACAAATATAGATAATATTCTCTTCAAGAAAATATATTGTTCACAATAATCATAACCCACTCTCACTTTTCATTTAATTAAATGTCACAATATTTAGTAGGCTTTGTTTATATCGCGCCAAAGACAAACTGAAAGAAGAGAGTTCGCACATGAGCGAAATGGTTTTCTTTATATATATATATATATATATATATATATATATATATATATATATATATGTCTTTGTTTCATTTTACCAATAAATTGACAAAAATCTTATTTTTCAAATTGATTAATGGAATAATCTTATCAAATTAGTGTAATGTAATCGGTCCTCGATAAATCTACAAAGTTTGAATGAAATCTGGCCGATTAAAGTGGGTCAAAATCGCACCCAAAGGAGTCGGTTACAAACATACAAACAAACATACAAACATACAAACAAACATACAGGTGAATCTAATATAAAGCGTGTAAAAAGGTTAACCGGAAACATGTTTTAAATCATGCCACATTATTAAAGTTTATTATTGACTAAACTAGCTAAAAAATTTCAATTTTGATGTTATTTTGAAATTAAAATAGCACAGTATAGTTCTGGATGGAAAATATAAACTTGTTATGATTTTCGGGCATTTGTAATCTTTTGAAAAATCTTTAAATTTACATCACATCAATATTTGCTTCATAATAAAATTAATATTTTGCAATCTTTAAAATTTATGGACAAGTTTGATTTGTTTTTTACTTGTAAAAAAACTTCACATATGACATTCATATTAAAATTATTTTTGTTTTTTACGTTTATAACCTCTTTAATCTATGCGTTATTCGCCATTTTAAAGATTAGTTAATACGGAAACGCAAGCCATTACCGTATTCGCTAGGCTGATTCCGTTTAACATTCAACATACCTACTTTAGAACCAGCACTAAATAAAAAGAATCTTAAGGAAACTTATATCATTCAACTTGTCAAACAAACATGGCCCTACGTTAGTGACGTTTTCGAGGTCGTCATAACCTTCTGACAAATTTTTCTACTAGCTTTAGTGGAAGGTGTTGGAAGCGAAAGTTTGGCAGAGCGACAGGAACATTGATTGAGGCTCTATCTCATACGCCAATTTGATTTTTTTTTAATTTAAATTTTTCGTTATTATTAATTTTTAAGAGCTATTTCTGACATTTTTACTCTATACCTCCCTCGTGTTTGCTGTTCTGCCACAAATATTTTCACCGGATATTCACTGAGTGTAATATAATGGGAGTAAAAAGTCGCGCAAGTGATAGTAATTACGAACACTTACGAGACGTTTCAAACCCATTATATGAGTAATGGAACAAGAAATGCAAGAGAGGTTTCGTGTTGAAATCTCAAAAATAGCCCTTAAATGATAATCATGTCGAGAAAATGAAAAAAAAATATCAACATGGCGTGTATGTCCTGTTTCAGATTATTATTTTATGTTTCACACGTTTAAACTTGCCGACTGTTTGGGTGGCTGAACCTTCACAAAATGAAAACATATTATCGCATACTTTTGGCATAATTATCTGGCAAAGTTGTATTTTTAACATTTTGTGCAGTATGGATAAGGAGAATGTAATGGAATATAAACCTGGATCTTTTAGGGTTTAGAGTAAATTTTACTGGCTGCTGTGTGACATGGTTTAATTTAATTTAGAAAAAATATATATATTATTTTACCTAGCCTTTTAAAATCAAAATTTTTATGATTTTAAATAGCTAAATGAAATTAAATAATTTTTTGTGAAAGAATTTTAAACATACTACGCTGTAGTCACCGGCATTGCATTTAAACTCAAAAAATTTCAGCTATTTATTACACTTGGTACTCTTTATTAATTCTACACAAAACTGTTAAAAAGTAAACTTTTCCAGCTAGTCATACAAAAAGTATGCATTCTATAATTATTTTTTAATTTCGTTGAAGTTTGGCCGCTCAAAAAGTCTAAAAGTTGAACCGTAATAATGACCTGGAACAGGACATACACACTTAAGGCGAGGGCACGTGGGTTAATCTTCTCCACCACGCAAGGTCACGCAAGGTCACGCAAGATCTTGAGTTCTGCGAAGAGTCAAGTCAAAAGGGAATCAAGACAGCACACTCGGTGTGGACCGGCGCTAGATGAGACGTCAGGTCTGCTTGGTATCAGTCGCCGCAGGTTAAACACGAACCCGACTCACATACCTGCACGCTTCTCTCTCGATTGCTGTGCCCCCCCCCCCTTCGCCTTTTCCCCCCGGGAGGGGTGGCTGGAAGACCTCATACTCAACGGCGCTGAGCTGCCCCCAGGAGTCCCACCATGGTAGATCCAAAAGCACTTCTTACCTTCCGCGCCGACAAAGGTTCTCCTCCACCATCCGTAAATCCAGACATCACATCATTTCATCCATCGGTCTGTATGACCCGACTTTTCCCTACCCCCATAAAACGTATCGACTACCGTTCCGAGTACAGCCGTACACCCCCCTCCCTCACCCCCACAACCTCCATCACATCACATCACCTTAGCCCAACTCTTCTTCCTTGGCTTCCCTTTTCATTCATTCCATCATCGCTTCATCTCCGCCTGCTGAGGCCGACATTCGCTTTCGTTCTGACTTCACTTTCATGCAGGGCACTTTTTCCCAGTGTCCCCACTCCTAGTGCCCCACTTCCCCCACTCATCCACTTCCCTTAGCGTCACCCCAGTGAAAGTGCGCTTGTGATTTAGTGTCGCTAAATACCCACGAAGTGCAACGAGATTCAGTGTCGTTTCTCCGTCCTAGTGTGCCGTTTCCTAGCAGCCTACTTCGGTGATCATTGTCACTAATTTCTGGTAGTTTAAGGTTAATAAACGCAGCTATTTAGAAAAGCGTGATGTAGGTTGTGCTTGATAGCATACTGCAGTAATTTGAAGACTCGTAAAATATTTTACAATGTTAAATTTTCAATAAAGAATATAGAAACATATCAAGAGATTTTAAGAGACTTTACCATCGTAACTTAACGAAACATTTATAGCAACTAAAGCATATTCAGACTCAGTGCTACAAAAGTTTCATGTCATGCCTTTATTATTTTTTTGTTCATTTAATTTTTGTTTTTCTTCTTTTAATTCTACATAATTATCATTTCAGTAAGCAGGGGTCTTTTGTACTAATTTTCCCTACGTTTTACAGCTTCCGAATTAAGGGCGTGAATTATATGGATATGTATTACATGGTTTTTAGTTTCCAAACAATACATGTTTACGAAGATTAAAAACAAAAATGAGTTATACGTCAGTTCTGTGTAAAATACATGTGCTACTCGAGAATATTTCTTCAGAATAATTAAATACCAATTACCAATAAATACATGTATCATTGAAAACACAGCTATAATTTTATTTTCAATCAAATTCTGAACCGCACACCGTGAATTGAACTAGGTGTTTGAAACTTCTGTGGAAATTATGACTAATAAGTAGCACTTAAACAAGAATAAGAAGCGTCAAGTTGTACATAAAAGTTTATATGTATAAGAAAATGATGGTTTATAAAACGACTGCAATAAGTCTTCTATAATTTTCCCGTTAAAATGATTACCTTTTTAACTGACAAAAAAATTAACCGAAAAATACGGTGGTATTATGAATGGTCAGAGTTTTGACTCAAACGTGTCTAATTATGAGTTTTAGCGTATCCTACTTGTGTAAAAGAAAAATAGTGCGTAGGTTATATACATAAGCAATTACCTATGTATTAGGTATATTTCAAAGAAATATTACTTATTGTAGCCGTTACCATGGTGCGACGTTCGGGACATTTTTATATAGTTTTTCGTTTCATGGTCCATAGACCCCAAAACCACCGTGAACTCGAAAGTTTATATATATATATATATATATATATATATATATATATACATACATATATATGTTGTGATTAGAAGTTGGCAGTCATGAAGGCGAGCAGTATTCATGTAATGGCGGACCTTTAATAGATCATAACTGGAACGTGTTATTATGTCTTGTAAGCAATAGTGAATAATAAAGAAATAAAACATGGCGCAGTCGGTAGGATAGCCTACAGGTGTTCAAAATACCGGTAGCCAGCGGTGGGCCATGTGGCGCTAGTGGAACGAACTAGTTGAGCAGTCTCTGTGTGCGTGTGTGTCGGGCGGGTTAGACAATGGAGTCGTTCAAACCGTCACCGTGTCTAGCTCTCGATGGCAATTTGTGTGAAAATTATCGCAAGTTCAGGCAGAGTTTTGACATTTTCATGCTGGCGACAGGCTATGAATCGAAGTCGTCGGCAGTCAAGGTTGCCATGTGGCTCAATATAATCGGAGACGAAGCTGTGGAGCTATACAACACGTTTGACCTCTCGGACGAAGACAAGACGGATTTTACAAAGGTAAAAGCAGCGTTTGAGGCCTACTGTAACCCGAAAAGGAACATCGTCGTGGAACGCTTTAAGTTCAACTGTCGTTCGCAAGAAGAGGGTGAGTTGTTTGACTCATTTTTGAGGGATCTAAAGAAACTTGTGAAAAGCTGTGACTTCAAAGATCAGGCAGATAGTGTGGTTAGGGATCGCATAGTGCTTGGAATTCGAGATAAAGGCCTACAAGAAAGATTGTTAAGAGAGCCTGATCTTAGCCTAGGCAAGGCAGTTGAACAATGCCGAGTGGCAGAATTAGGCAAACAGCGTGTACGTGTTGTACAGAGCAAGGTGGTTACTCCAGTGCAACACCATGTCGAAACAATGAAGGAGGAGTCCCACAGTGAACAGGGGGTCGACGCAGTTTGGAGGACATCAAAACAACAGAGACAACCTCATCTACAGCAGGCGCTCAGAGGAGGCTTTCGGTGTCGACGGTGTAGAAGAGAGCACAAGAAAAATGAGTGCCCAGCATTTGGAAAAGAGTGCTACAAGTGTAAAAAATTCAATCACTTTGCAGTTGCATGTACTAGTCAGGTGCAAGAGGTTAGGGTAACTGAGTCGACATGTGGGCCAGAGGACTTCTTTGTAAGTACGCTGCAAGTTGTAGGATCCGGCGAATGCCGTGCTATCATAGAGAGTGTCAAACAGTATCGTAAGGAGTGGGTCCAGGATGTGTGTGTGCGAGACCAGAGTGTACAATTAATGTTGGACACGGGGTCGGAAGTAAATATACTGTCACAGTCTCTCGTAAAGCAGGTTGACGGCACAACTGAGCTAAAGCAACCTAACGTAACCCTGGAAGGATTCGGTGGTCACAAAATTAAGCCAGTGGGGGTGGTTGCATTTCTGTGTTGCACACGTGGACAGAGGAAACACAGTGCGCGAGTGTTGTTGGAATTTGTTGTGGTCAAGGACAATGATTGTAGGATGCCAATCCTGGGACTCCCAGGGTGCGTCCTGTTGGGACTCGTCTCTCGCAGTGTGGTTCACAGTGTGAGCAGTAAGCCAGCTGGTATTGCATCTGGTATCTCATACGCCGAGTTTACAACAGAGTTCGCGTATCTGTTCGAAGGAACAGGGTGCATGCCTAACAAGTGCAGCTTGACATTGGACAAGTCAATACAGCCAGTTGCGAAACCCCCTAAAAGAGTGCCTCTGGCACTTCGAGACAGGCTGAAGCAGAAGTTGGAGGTCCTGGTAAACGTAGGGATCATTTCAAAGGTCGATCAGCCTTCTGGGTGGGTCAGGCAATTAACGATCGTGGAGAAGACAGATAAGTCACTTCGGCTGTGTTTAGACCCAGTGGAATTAAACACAGCAATCAGAAGGGAATATCATATGATACCAACGCTGGAAGAATTAAGTTGTCAACTTAGCAATAAGGCAGTCTTCACGGTGTTGGATCTGAAAGACGGTTTCTATCAAATTGAGCTAGATGAACAGTCAAGTTGTTACTGCACGTTTAGCACGCCATTTGGGTGCTACAGGTTTAGAAGACTCCCAATTGGTTTATCCAGTGCACCAGAAATATTTCAACGTGTGAATGTGGAGAACTTTGGTCACATTCCAGGGGTAATAGTATATTTTGATGATTTGTTCATTGCAGCAGCTGATGAGCAGGAACATGACAAGATCTTATTGTAGGTACCACAGAGAGCTAAGGACCTTAATGTAAAATTCAACAAAGCCAAGATTCAGTTCAAACAACCTGAAGTGAAGTATTTTGGACATGTCTTTTCCAAGAACGGTATGCAACCAGATCCAGAACAGGTGCAGGCAGTGCTCGCGCTACAGCACCCACCAACAAGGTAGAACTCCAACGCGTACTGGGTTTCATAAGCTATCTACGAACATTTTTGCCTAGCCTAGCCACCATCATTGCACCCCTGCATGAATTACTGAAAACTAGTGTTGAGTGACAATGGCTGCCGGTACACGACGAAGCATGGAGGCACGTCAAAGAGTTGGTCAGGACGACTCCAGTGTTAGGTCTGTTCGACACCAACAAGCCGCTGTCGATGCAGTGTGATGCCTCCAAGGGTAGCCTGGGGTGTTGTTTGATGTGCGGGGATCAACCCATCGCCTATGCGTCTCGGAGTTTGTCTCCAGCAGAGAAAAACTACGCACAGGTAGAGAAGGAAATGCTAAGTATAGTGTTTGCGGCACGAAAATTTCATCAATTCATATATGGGTGTACACAGATCACAAACCTCTTGTGCCCGTATTCAAGAAAAATGTGGGAGAGGTCTACTCAGTACGACTGCAGCGTATGAAACTTAAGTTGCTGCGTTACACACTGTCAGTGGAGTACATTCCGGGCAAACTGATGCATGTAGCGGATCTGTTGTCACGGTCTTATATACGAGATTGTAACGATGGAGAGGCTGAGCTGACCAACGAGATGGTTCACACCGTCGGTGTGTGTGACAGTGTTCAGATGTCAGAAGAGCGAAAGGCTGAGTTCAGACAGGCAACGTCAGGTGATGAAGTACTAAGTGAGGTGATGCAATACTGTCAAACAGAGTGGCCAGAACACAAAAATCGAGTCAGTCAACAGGCACAAGCATATTTTGTTCAGAGACATAACTTGCATGCCGACAACGGTCTCCTATTTCTAAATGACCGTGTAGTGGTACCAGGAACGCTGCGTCCACAAATGCTACTCCGTCTGCACGAAGGACACCTTGGCATCGAGAGAGCCAAAGCTCGTGCCAGACAGCTGTTGTACTGGCCGAACATGTCAGTGGACATCGAAGCAACAGTTACTAGGTGTTTTGTGTGTCAGAAGTTCAGAAACAGGAACACAGCAGAGCCACTAATTAGTCATTAGGTACCAACACTACCATTTGAAAAAGTTGGTGTTGATTTGTGTGACTTTGGAGGGAAGAGTTACTTGGTCTTGGTGGACTACTTTTCCAAGTGGATGGAAGTGGTACTAGTTGAAAACAAACAAGTTGGGGGTGTAACGACAGCACTGTTGACCGTGTTTGCAACACACGGTGTCCCTAAAGTGATCGTGTCTGACAACATGCCGTTTAATTCATACAAGTATAAGCAATTTGCAGCATGTTGGGATTTTGAAGTTGTGACAACAAGCCCAGGTTACCCGAGGTCTAATGGGCAAGCAGAGCGGGCGGTGCAAGTTGCAAAGAACATGCTCAGAAGATGCCTGGATCTGAAAACTGACTTGTCAGTCATGCTACTTGAGTATAGAAATACTCCCCTGTCAGGAGTGGGAGTGTCACCAGCACAGCTACTCATGAGCCGGTGTGTGCGGACCAAGTTGCCAGTCAGCAAGAAACTGTTAAAACCTCAAGTACACACCAAAGTAACTAAGGCGTTACAAAACAGGCAAGATAAAAGCAAGCAGTGGCACGATCAAAGGGCGAAAATAAAAAGAGGGTTCAACCAGCAGGACCGAGTGTTGCTATATAGAGACAGACAATGGGAACCTGCAAAAGAAGTGCGAGAAGCGGGGACACCAAGATCGTATGTGGTCAGGGATCAAGAGGGTCGGCAGATCAGATGAAACTCTGTACATCTGAGACCGTCGGCTTTGCCTGTGGAAAAGCATGGTAGACGGTCCAGCCTAGACTTCAACTTCAGAGGGTTTACACCAGAAGAAGTAGCAAGGGGCCAGGGAGAAGAGCAGTCGACCGGAGGACAAGGAAAAGTCAGCCAGCAGGGAGATGCTGCTGTGGAGCCGTCGAGCGGAGGACAAGAAAACGTCAGCCAGCAGGGAGAGGCTGCTGTGAGTGAGCGTGAGAACAAGGGGGCAATTGTGGGGTGTCCGGTGCGCACAAAGAGTGGCCGGGAAATCAGATTGCCCGCAAAATTGAGAGACTAGTTTGTCAAACGTTGTGACAGTGCATTATTCGTTAAGGGATGGTGTTGTGATTAGAAGTTGGCAGACATGAAGGCGAGCAGTATTCATGTAATGGCGGACCTTTAATAGATCATAACTGGAACGTGTTATTATGTCTTGTAAGCAATAGTGAATAATAAAGAAATAAAACAATATATATCACATTTTTATGGACTCGAAAAGTGTTATTTTTTTAAAAATCACTTCAGTCGAGTTTGTTAATGGGCAATGTCCGACCAAAGGGGTAGAAATATGGAAAGATTTTGAAAACCAGAAAAATCTCTGTAACTCCCATAATATGACAAATATCTCATCCGTGCGAAGGGCATAATTTTTAACTAAAAAATTTGTCTAAAACAGTTTTTGATAAAACACATCATTGCATAAATGAGATGGGGGAAAAAACAGGGATAGAATTTTTAAAAAATGTCTTAATTTCCGTTCCATATACACTATTAAAATCGTTATAATGTATTATAAACCCATAAATTATTGCCTGCAACATTCGTCTTAAATAAAATTTTACACGACCAACCATTACTGCAAAGGGTGGAAAATAACATGGGTTGAAGGACAAAAAAATTAATAACTATTTTAGTAAGTACAATATTAATGCGTTATAATTTTTTGTAAACATAATTATCATCTAAAACTTTTGTCTGAAACATATTTTTATACGACTAACTGCAAAGAGTGGATAAAGAGGGGTTGAAAACAAAAAAAAAATGATTTCATAACTAGGTACCTTTGTAATCACACCATCTAATCGATTCAATTTTTTTTTGTTATTCTTATCATTTTTATTTCAAACTCTTGTCTGAAGCAATTTTTTATAAGTAAACCAATGGGTTATAAAAAAAGGGGTAGAAATAACAAATTCGTAAAATCCGTACCTTTTACACTATTAAATCCATTCCTTTTTATTGTAAAACCTAAAAATATCATCTACAACTTTCGTACCAAATTATTTTTTACATGTCCAACCAATACTACAATGGGTAGAAAATAACAGGGGTTGAAAGACAAAACAAAATCATAATTTCCTTAATATGCTGTGATAATAGGCCTCATCACAGAGGTTCTGACACGTGTCGTGTGGTTTGTTTACTTTTTTTTTTCGTTTACCGTCGCCTGGCAACGAGACGTGTGCAATAACAATCTCAAGTGTTTGTTTACATTTACTATAAAACAGTTTTATGTACCAAAGACATTTTATATTTATTTTGATTAATTTAGAAGTGATTATTTTGCATAAAACCACCCTAATTAACTTTTTTTCTTTCGGCCGTTTTCTTTGAATTTTGTACGTTAGACGCAACGGAGGCCGGGATTTGGCCCGAGGCCGGCGGCGCCTGGTTTGAAGGACCGGCGCTAGGCATGCCGGGGAAGAGAACGTTTGGACCCATCTTGGGAAGCGCGTTTGGTCTGACGACAGTTCTGGTCGTCAGGCGTTAAGTGATCCAAAAACTCCGTGTGCGAGGCTTAAAAACATTGTTAAAATTACGGCGACGTTTCACGGCAGTCGCCGATGTAAGATTTCCTCCGATCTGCACAATACACAGGATTATATGAATGGTTGAAATTGGACCCTGCGCCTCACCAGGTAACCATTGAAAACGTTATAGCTCCATGTGACGCTTTTTCGATTAAGGCCGAAATAAACATCTGAGTAAGAAAAGTGTAAGAGTAATATTTTTCATCATTTGGGAACAGCTACATTTTTATATATAAATCTTAAAGGCCAATTTTTTTTTGTTGACATTCAAATAACACACAAGACTTTACGACCGCAGGTCCAGAAGTCTTGAACGATAGAATTTCGAGCCCTAACGACGTGATTTAGCCGGAAGACAACCCTGAGATAAATTTAATTTGACATTTTTTTTCAACATAATCTTAATATTGGAACTTTTGTTTTGTTGTGTCCGACTGGCAGCGATCAGTTTGTTGATTCTTGGCCCCCTTTTCATACTTACTGTATAAAGTGCTGGAGTGGTCTAATTTATGTAAACAGCAATAATGAATTCAATACCATCTTGGTTTTTCATTATAATATGTTTGTTACTACTTTACTAAATTCGCCATTCGCCCGTCACACAAAATTTTTCTATTTCCAGTATTTGTTTACATATTTTTATTTATGTTGATAGCCCTAGTTTTTACAGTTATGCACCTTACAGAGTCACATCTGTAGTCCCCTTTTAGGTAGGTATAGTTAGAATGCATGCTATTAAATCCGTTCGAATTGTTTGTAAACCGTATAAATATTATCTAAAACTTACTTCTGAAATAATTTTTAATAAGGCATGCCATGACTGCAAAAGTTGGAATAAACTGAGGTTGAATAACAAAAAATTTATAACTCCCTTAGTAGGCAAACTGTTTATAAATCTTATAATTTGTATCTAAAACGTTTGTCTGAAAATATTTCTGATGAAAGAAACCATTATAGCATGGGGTTGAAAACACCTGGGGTTAGAATGAGAAAATAAATAAAACATCCCTACCAGGTCCACTATCGAATCCATTCTTATTTTTGTTTAACTGGCTAAGTATTCACTATAACTGTTGTTACAATACATATTTGTTTACCCAACCATTACTGCAAAGGGTGGAAATTAGATTTGAAGGTAAATAATAAAAATTACTTTTTTAATAGATGCACTATCATGTTCTTTATAATTTATTGTATGAATCCTATCATCTAAAACTTTGGCTGAAACAATTTTTGATGAACGAATTATTACTGTAAAACAGAGGTTTAAATTTTAAAAATTTAAAAACTTTGTTGGTGTCAAATTCGTTGACATTTATTTTAAACCATCTTATTATTATCTTAAACCTTGGTGCAAAGCAAATTTTTATACAACCACGTCATTAGTGCAAGGGTTTAAAAATATTTTTAGAAGCTCAAAAAATTGAATATTTACCTTATTTGGCATAATATGAAATTCATTATAAGCTATTCAATGCTGGTTGCATTGAGTTAAAGCATTCATAATATTTTCGCTGCATGGAAAATGAGGAAATGTTATTAGACACGGAGTTACACTAGAGTGAGTTCAAAAATAAAAACAATTTAAAAAAATCTACTCACATACACACACTCATTATTGCGAATCACACACAACTCACAATCGGCTGACAGTTTCGTAAAATTAACTTCTTTTCCACATGACATAAAAATATTATTTCCACTCACTTTTCTTTCAATCCACGAACGCACGTTTGCAAAAAAAATATTAAGAAATAAAAGTCGCGGTGCTCTTTGCTTCCATTTTTTTTTGTGACGACTATACGTACACACACACGTCGCAAAATAATATTTCGCTTTTTCCCGCACATCTACACATCTATGTTTCTAAACGATGAACATAAAACCGCACCGCCACAACACTAACTTACTCTTTTCATTCTTTTTTTTTTTTTTTACTTGCGCGTTTTATTTCCTCCCGGTTTTCAACCTCACCTAACCTTTACTAATCTGAATTCAGTTTAAAAAATAATAATAACTATAAGCCCAGGCACACGAGATTAGTCTGTCACGGTATACTTATATTTCTTTTCAGTAGCGCGTTAAGCGACAGCAAGGGGGGAGAAAAAAAATAGTGAGAAGCAAGAGACGGCAAAAATCTGTTACAGCGCGGTGTCAATTGAGACTGGCCCCCTTTCTATCCTCGCTCTCTCTCTGTCTTGTCTCTTTTCTGTGGTAAATACCTAGAAGAAAAAAACAGTCTCTCTCCCACTCTCTCGCCGACGTCTCAAGGTCGCAAGCCTTCGATGGAGGAAGGTCAAAAGGGTAAGGGGGAGGGGGGGGGGCCTCATGAACTTGAGTTGCGGAGGTCAATGTTCATCGACCATCCACCTCCAGACGGTACCCTCCTCGGCACACACACCTCCCGCGCGCTGATGGCGAGTCCTCATTGGGCGGCGCGTGCTTTCAGGGCGGCCAACAGCACAAAAAAAATCTCTCAAGAGACTGCCTCAAACACGGCGGAGTGGGTGTCGGTCTTGAAGTTATTCTGGTTAGCAGTTGTTTAAGCGAAACAAACCTTAGCAGCATACGGACTAATGAGTTTGTTTAATAGCTTAAAGGGAACTCGCTAAGAAAAATCATTGTAAAAATACAATCATGAAACGAATAAACAATAGATCCTCGATGAACCGATTTAATGGGATCATGGCAACTTCGGATATAATAAGAAAACCATCTTGGTTTTCAGTTGGCCCAGATATATATTTTTTTTCGGGGTGATGATTTTTCCAACTTTTATTCAGTGTAATAAAAAATAGATTTCAACTTTTTCCATGTAGCCACCTCTGTGCTTACACAATCTACAATTGGGAATTCCTAAATATAATTTTACGAGCAATAATTTGTAAAGAAATTCCGAACAAAAAATTACTTCCCGGCTTTCTAGAATATTATGTGATTTTGTGGAAAATATAACGACTTCATTATTATTATTATTCCCACGTGGGCGGCAACGGACCTTAATTACTTTGGTTCTCAGTCATGTTTGCCAACGCTGTGCTAGTGGAAGATAACATCCACAGTGAGTGTCTATGACTAAAATAACTATTAAAAGTGTTCGAAAAAACTTTTTTGGGGTTGTATATACATACATACAATTATACAAATATATAATTTTTTGGTCCTTTATCACTCACTATAATTCAGAGAGTTATTAGGAAACCGTCTCGCACACATGTCTAAGAAGTGTAACGCTATTTAAATCAGTTGACGGAAACGTCTGCAGATACGTGGTGCAAGTGCACCGTGCGTTCAATTTTCTAGGTGATCTTCGGCCCCCCAGCGCTCAATCTACGCAAATAGGAGAATGACCTACTAACCCGCGAGAGCTGCAATAAACCACAAGTGGATTGGATGGCAACATCATAACGATGTCGTTTATCTCGTGGCTGAGTGTTTGTGAGCCGTGCCCGAGGGCTCGCGAGGCAGGATGATTCCGCGATTGAGTCACGTTGCCTGTACCGATGTGACGATCAGGCATTGGCGTAGCTGTGTTCATAAAGTTTGGGGGGACAAATAATGATTTTATGTCATGTAAACCCATTCCCCTCCTCCGCCGGAAAATTTTGATTTTAAAAGTGCAGAATAGCACTTTATAACTATTTATATTGAGTACTTAAGTTGAGAGATCCCTTTTGAAGGAGTGTATCTGGGCGGAAAAAAAAAGTGAGAGGGTGTTTGAAATGAGGTAAACGGTGTGCCGCGCCGAAAATAAAAGGCAGGGAATAGGGAAAACAGGAAATCTCTGAGAATACCAACTTTCCGAAGCATCATCCCGGCATAATTTCCACATCTGAAATTAGGATGACCCCACTGAGAAACGAACCAGGTAACTTATAATAACTGCATTTTTAAGAAAAGGACAACTTTTTATTGGCATGAATACTTGTTCTATTTTTAGTAGGTTTTTTTATGTACCTATGCATGGCCGTTAAATTGGTTATTAAATTTGTGTGGAATTTCTTAAAAGAAACATTTTTATGTTTAAGGATGAGTTACTACCAGAAAGGGACAGAACTTA
Source organism: Bacillus rossius redtenbacheri (assembly GCF_032445375.1). Lineage (NCBI taxonomy): Eukaryota > Metazoa > Arthropoda > Insecta > Phasmatodea > Bacillidae > Bacillus > Bacillus rossius. The sequence continues at coordinate 3,017,806 of NW_026962011.1, read as the reverse complement.
AGACTACAAAATTACAGTTAAGAGTTAAGTGTTAAATGTAATGGTTTAATGGTGATTCAAAAATGTCTCCCCCCCCCCCCCAATCATACATTTGTTCTTGCCATTTTATTACAAAGAGAATAATTAATAATTAATTTTATAATGTGTTGTACCGCCAGAATTTTTCTCATGATAGATTGTTACTCACCTCAGTTCAACTTATTACTGGTTCACTTCCGTTCGATGAAGTTTCAGCATGAGCATCTTTGCACTGTCTTTTGGCTATTGAAAAATATGCTAAAACAGTTTTTTTTTGTCTTTTCATTGTCGATAAAAAGAAATGCTAATGCACACGTAAGTAGTTTGACTCTACATCTACAACTCTCTGGTCTACTGCTGAACACATGTTTCTACACCACTACTCCTAACACCCAACACGACAACAAAATAGCGAAATACTTAAGGTTATTCAAGGAATGTGCAAGTACACTCACAGACGATATGTATGATACACGAGGAGGGAGAGAGCTAAGCTGCATAATGACAGCAGACATTAGGTCTGGTTGCAAAGTGAAGTGGAAGGGGCGTAGTCCTGCAGGTATACTCTATTTCAAATAACATCGGTACGTTTTGACAGTTTAAAGTAAAGTCACTATACTGTTTGTTTTTGAATGTTATAATTTCGATGCTGGACATATTTCTTGCACATGAACCTTTCATACATAGTACCCGATTCACTTAAAATTGCTTATATTATTGATTTATTCAAATAGCATAACAGTAATGCGGAATAATATTATAAAATAAAAAATCACGGTCTAGAAAGTTGGGGGGGACAGTCCCCTCCACCCAAAAAGTTCAGGGGGACACGTCCCCCCTGTCCCCCCCGGTTCCTACGCCCCTGCGATCAGGGAAGGAAAATGTCCGCGACGGGAAAGTCCTATGACATACCGGTAAACAAACCTTGTTATTTTTACTCAGCTTCAAGCCAAATCTGAAACAGTGAATACTGCTCGAAATCAATATGTAGTTCGCAGTAATCTGGATGAATCGGCACCATTTGAATAATTTAAATCCTGCTAATATTCCTCAGTGTCTGTATTATGCATAGTTAGTTATAAGCAATTTCTACTGATTCTAGCAGCTAATTTTGTGACCCCAAGCACTCATTCTAAAGAAAGTCCACTGAAGAGACTTGCGCGTGAATTAAGGCATGAAGTCTCATCTACATCGAGGTCATTAAAGAAGATGAGATTGAAATGGAGCAGTCGGTGAATGAATAATACGTGAAACGGGTAAAGGGAGAGTCCCGAGAAAATCCACCAGCTCATGGCAACGTCCGCCACGTATTCTACCCGTGAAAAAAATAAACTGTTATGACACCGCTGGGAATAGGACTCGGGGATATCCTTGGTAGCGTGTTAGTGATTTGATCACCATTTTTTTAAAGTTTGGTACTTTGTTAACGAGCTAACCATTCATTTCCCTTTTTTATTACTTTTAAATTGACATTAATTTGTTTAATTTTCCTGTTTAACTGACCCTGAAATAATTTTGTGACGAATTTAGGCGATGCAAGTTAACTACCGTGACCCCAGCCGGGACTCGAATCCAGAACCCCTCGTACTGTTAGCTAGCATAGCTACGTCAGCTACGTAGATCGGCTTCATTCAACAACCGTGACCCAGGGAACCCATCTGTTTGGTCGGTTGGAGGAATTTTATAAACATGAGTTTGAATGAAGATAAATTCTCTGATTGAAATCAATTACTCAGATTTGGAGTGTACCATTACTGTTAGCTCTTTGGGTTCTCTGAGGGGGTCGCAGAGCTGCGATCGCCTTGGATAAGCGCCTTGTGATACTTTCAGGTTGAGGTTCTTCTCTTTGTAGAGCCTCAAACACCTCCGAGTAGCGATGGAATTATGTATCAATTTCCCGATGGCTCTAGGGAGTTCGTGTCGGCGGTGATCCAGCCCTAACGGGGGTCGTACGCCATCAAAGCCGACACGTTAAACACCGCGAGCAGCTGTATCTAATGAAACAATGTAGCATCACTATACAAGAACTGTGGCACCATCGTGAGCTGGCGCTGTCCGGTTCCAGCATAATCTGACACGAAGGGTTTTATTTAATCATGGGCCCTTTGGTAGTCGTATAGCGATGGCCGTGGGCTCGATCCCAAACATTCATTTCACGAGCAGTGAGTTGGTAGGTTGTACCGTGCGGTTCGGAATATAATAAATAATTTATGGAGGTCAATATTCAATATTAAGACACTGGGAGTAGCGGGCCGACATGCCTGATGACAAGGTTTCCTTTCTGGTCCAGCCATCCCATGCTGTATTCATTCGTGCTATCGTCATTGTGTTGCCAACTGTTCAGTTTTGTCGCTGGGTTAGTATGTGCGTTGTTGCGTTGTTCGGATTGTTTATTTTGTTTCATAGTTGTTAGTCTGTGCGTTGTTGTATTGTCCGGATTATATGTTTAGTTTCATGGTTGGGTTCGTCTGTGCGTCGCTGTTTTGCCAAAGGTTGTTGTATTTCTGTATTTACTTTCCTTTTTGCAACTCTCTCCTCGTTGTCAGCACACTGCGTTCGTTTATGCTGTAATAAAATTATTATTGCTAACTAAATTCCTTCCACCTAATTCTCTGTGCTGTCTAGCCATTTAACTTTTTGACATTGAGTTGTGTTGGCTTATTCTCCGTGTGTTAATGTATTTTATCTTTGTCGTCCAATCTTGAGGCGTATGTCCATGAAAATATTTTAAATAAATACCCTCCACTGTAATAATTATTTATTGAACATCACGAACTCGGTTTTCTATGGTTCCCTGAAATAGCTGTCACAAATTACCCGCATTTGTGTTGTTACATTTACCCGTGGCAAATGATCTCGTAAGATAAGGTATAAAGACATTTTAAAAAAATAGGGTGTGTTTGTGTCATGGACACGGCCGTGTGTTGTATTTTTTATTTTAACACCATATATATTCAGTGTAATTATTTTACACTATTTTTTTATCCATGCAATCGATAGATTTTGACGAGATCTGACGATTGAAACTCAAACGAACGTCGTAGCTTCCCCGAGTCAAATACTAAACGGAATTCTCGAAACGCAACAAAATTACCTTAAAATGGCGGCGCTTCCCCCTCCACCACGCGCGATGCGTCACAGGCCCCACTTAGCGTAACGAATTCTTTGATTCTTTAGCTATTCAGTGGTGTGATAAAATTTTTGATGGAGATGATAGATATCATAGGCGTGCGCATGACTTCAGTAGTGGTGGTGCCGGATTACACAACAGGTCTATCATTCACGGACCCGAGCCTAAAGCGGGGGGTCCGGGGGTTCTCCCCCGAAAAAATTTGGATTTTAAAGCGCAAAATGGTGCTATTTGAGGTGTTTCCGAACAAAAACATTAAACACACAGATGCAAAAATTTTAACATTTTTTATGACAAATTATGGCTTTGAGCGTTTTAATCGCAAGGAAAACTACTAAACTATTTACAGTTTTAAGCTTTGTTGAGTCATAAAGTAAATTAAACAAATTGTTTGCACGGAATTCATGCTGGTGGCTTTAAAAAACCGTACTTACATGTTTTCTGAAGACGCCAAATAAATGCTAGAAAAAACATTCTCGAATGTTAAGTTTTAAAATCAACAAATCAAGGGAGTTTTTGTAACATACCTCAAATATGTAACATATTAAAATAATAAAAATACACAAATAAGAGTGGGCAAAAGTTTTAACTTTTGGAATACAACAAAAATGTTTTGTCGGCGACTGCATATAAGTCATTGAGTAATCCTTTTCGGGACCCGGCTTTTTAATTTTAATCACCCATTTATACATCATACAGACAGATATATACAGCAATTTACGAACCATAACAGTAGTATATAATAGGGCATACTAAAACAGGCGGCAGGCGGTGGTTGTAGTGTCGGTGTCAGCCATCTTGGATTGTGACGTTACGGCGGCCATCTTGGATGACCTTGACCTTGACCTTTGACCTTGACCTTGAATTTGATCCTCAAAACTTGCCAAAATTGGGCAAAAATTGCCCAAAATTCCTCAAAAATCGCCAAAATTTCAATTTTTGTGGAAAAAAATTCCGCAAAAAAAATCTCAAAAAATTTGATAAATTGAAAATTCCCGTTTTCGAGGGAAAAATTTCCCGTTTCGAGGGAAAAATTCCCGTTATTAGTCCTTAAAAATCCCAGCGACTAGAGAGTCCTAAAAGAGGCTTAAAACTCCTAAGAGATAGCCGCTTATAAACCTCTGATGTCATCTAGGATTATGACCGCCATTTTGAAAGATGACGTCACCGTTACAATTTTCGTTACGCCCGCCGTCTTGAAAATCGGCAATTTTTTTGTTAGAAAATCGAGAAAAATTTTAAAAATCATTAAAAAAATTATTTGATCGAATTAAATAAAAATCTTAAAAACCACTGTTGCAGTTATCGTTACGGTCGCCATCTTGGATTTTATAAATGTTGCATATTTCGTTACACCCGCCATCTTGGTTGAGTACCATGTCATTCTTACACTTTACGTTACGACCACCATATTGGTTCCTATTAATGTTGCAATTATCGTTATGGTCACCATCTTGAAATTTAGACGCCATCTTGGAAATCCGTAAATTTTATGTTAGAAAATCGGGAAAAATACCAAAATTCATCAAAAAATTAACTTAATAGAATTCTGATTGATTATATCCATTCCCGTCCTTGGTTCGAAACCGGTGAGGGCAAAAAAAACATCAGATCCTTCCTCCACAGAAGCCACCTACAGACTGACCTACCACCAATAACAAGGTATATATCGTCAACTGGTATGACGTCATGTCCGCCATCTTGTCTTCATCCGCTGGAGACCACCATCTTGTTTTCGTCTGCTACAGTGTGCCGATACCATGTTAGTATAATTATCTGGTCACCATACCTTTACCTCGACTGTTGACATTAAACTTTGTCATTGACCTTGAAATTTGACCTAGACCTTGAAAATTGTCCTTGACCTTGAAATTTGTCCTTTACCTTGAAATTTGACTTTGTCCTTTAAAATTGACCTTGACCTTTAAATTTGACCTTGACCTTGAAATTTGATTTTGACCTTGAAATTTTACCTTGTCCTTGAAATTTGACTTTGTCCTTGAAATTAGACTTTGTCCTTGTCGTCCATCATGGATCCGACATTTTATGTTCAGTACATGCTACCAGGAGCTACCACCTGCTGGAGTACACCATCTTGTGTGTGTACTCGTATTATAAAGTACATTTCCATCTGGATAATTTTATTCTAACCCGCTACAGTGCAGTAATAATTTATTATTACTAAGGTGCCCGCCATCTTGAAATGTGAGCACCATCTTGAAAATCCGTAATTTTTATGCTAGAAATGCGGGAAAAATTTCAAAATTCATTAAATAAATCACTCATTAATTTACATATAGATTCAATCGATTCCTTTCATTTGTTCAATCCCTGATCGATGCAATAATGTTTAATTGTATGGAAAAAAGTAATAATTTCGATAAACAATGTTCAAATTTCATTAAATAAATTGACAATAAATGTAATGATTGATTAGATCGAATAAGGTCCTTGGTTTGACCCCTGCTCGATACCAATCAACTTTAATTGTAAAAAATACCACAAAAGCGACAGGTTTAAGAAAATAATAACACAGCAAGTTCTTTTAAAAAAATTTATTACATAAATTCGACAATACTACAAGTACAAAACAAATCCGCAGACAAATTACTAAAGTCTTGCGGATTTCTCGATTCAAACAGTCTTATTGTACGGACTAAGCCTTTTACATGACTTTAAATGTCTATCCGATCCGTTCAAAACCGCAGCCAGAGACGGACTGAAGTTCATATCACTTATATAGTCTCATTAGCCGGTACAACACATGCGTCAAATCAACAAACATGTTCATTATACGTCGCGGAGCATTTTTTATAATGACGATGTAAGCTATCGAGACGTGAAATTAGTTTATTGCACTTATTGCACTGAAATTGTATTCTTCGAACATTATTACAACAACCGCTTCTTTCATGTCTGCGAGCATTTGAGGTGATAGTAAATGATGCGCCACAGTATTTGCACTGATGCGAAGTACGCTCTTCATTAATTGAAGTATTCAATGTTGATGTAATTTTAGCTGATGGTGGTATCACATCTGTTAAAAAATCCTCCAATGTTGACGTCGTCGTTGCCAACGGGATAAGCGCCACCATCGTCGACTCTGACGTCAAGGTTCCCGCAGTCGATGGTACAACCTTTATCGAGTTCGTCGTTTAAGTCGGTAAGGATGCCATCGAGTTAGCAAGAACCGGTAATTGACACGACTTATGCACCAGATGTTACAAACTAGGCGATCCTTACACCGTCGACGTCAGTAACAAACTGAGCGTCCTGTTGTCTAGGACTCGCTTATATACATGTACCGGATGGAATAATAATACGATAGTCAAATCAAGAACAATTTACTAAAATACTAGAGTCAAAACAACATTAAAAATAGAAGCACCATCAACAAAAAGGAAGCACATTTGGAAGCACCGACAACGAAAAGGCAGCGCATTTGGAAGCACCGACAACGAAAAGGCAGCACATTTGGAAGCACCGACAACGAAAAGGCAGCACATTTGGAAGCACCGACAACGAAAAGGCAGCACATTTGGAAGCACCGACAACGAAAAGGCAGCACATTTGGAAGCACCGACAACGAAAAGGCATCATTTTTGGAAGCACCGCTAACGAAAAAGGGACCACATTTTGGATGCACCATCGAATAAGGAAGCACATTTTGGAAGCACCATCGAATAAGGAAGCACATTTGAGAGCTCCTACAACAAAAAAGGCAAAAAGGAAGCACAAGTTGCGAGTTCTAAGTCTTAATTAGAAATCAAAATACAAGAAATAAAATCATTAAATTTTTATGATTTAAATTATTTATTTTATTTCTTTACATTATACAAAAGCAAGTAAAACATGCCATTATTATATGTATCCAGCTTTCCTCAGTTCCTTGAGTATGAAGGATATTTCTTTGATGCACGAATAGTTTCCTGCACAAAGCGAACCATGTAGAAGTCTTAGCCGGTCAACCAATATGTTTGGATCTTTCCATGATGTGTAATCATTCTCTTCTACCACCATCTTCCTTGCACGTTTATAATAAATATTATGATCGCTGGTGTCTTCCGTTTTACCACCAACCTCAGGGTAACTTTCATTTTTTAAACGGTGATCATCACAAGCTTGATCAGATTTATTTAATATATCACGTCGTTTCCATCGTTTCGGTCTCAGGACACCACCACATTCTTCGATCTTGTCAGCTTTAGGTGCTTCATCATAGTCTATGTCTTTGTCAACAGCCTCAGAGTCACTGTAACAATCACCGTAGAAGGAATCGTCTTCACCCAATTTACCGTAAGAATTCGATGTTGATGATGTTGAAGTGTCTTCATCGTCTTCATGCTTCCTTTTTAGATGTCCATCATTTCTACAAAGTAGGAAAGATCTACTTGAATTCGGCTGGAATATATTCTCACTTTTTACGTTAAGGATTCTTCCACTGTCTTCATTCTTCCATAAATCATCAACCTCCTTCAATTTAAGTTCTTTGTCGAGATCGGAAGAGCCAGGAAAATTATTGTCGTAATGTAGATCACTCTTCCTTAGTCTAGTAGATTCATCGTTGTCCTCTAGCTTGTACGCAGGCTTGGCGTTACAAGTTCTGACATGTCTTTTTAAGCTCTCTCTCTGCGTAAACGACTTGCTACATCGAATAGGTACAACTTATCATATTGCGTAGTGGATTTTTAACACAGTCATTCTTCTCGTGTTGTCTTTTATTCTTTCTCAAGATAAACTCTTTGCTGCAAAACTCACGCCTATGTTCTTTCGATACAGTTTCAGATCCTAAATCAGAATTGATATTAGTTACCGAGACTAATGCCAGATGCAAACAAAGAGTTTTAAATTAATAACCATTACTTAAATACAATTTTTTAAATATTTCGTCAGCGAGAGTTAATTTATATTATGCAAAGGTACTTGCTGCAACTAGTTCCGCTTTTCAACATCAGATGACGTCACGTATTGCTTGCAGGTAAATAATATTTATTTCTTTTATGCAGGATGCGGGATGCTCACTATCGATCGCATAAGAAGGATAGCTACGATAGTCTCCAAGGAGAAGGAAGTTCGTCCTTCCTGCTAGTGCTTATCAGATTTCTCACGGTCCGCCATCTTGGATTGTGACGCCACGGTGGCCATAATGGATGAGTGTGACCTTGAACTTTGACCGAAACCGCAGGAATGATCGCAAGCACTCGGATTAACCATCAAAATATTAACAAAAATAATCGGAAGCACACGGAGAAAACAACCATAATATTGTCAAAGAAATCAGAACACACGGAGAAAAACGGCACAAGTTTTCTTTGATATCATAAAATTTCAGGGGGAAAAAAATATTTAAAAATAAAAATAAATTAATAAAAAAAAAATTCATAAAATTCTGGCTTGTACTAGAACTCTATCTTTGTTCAACAATGAGAAGTTCACAAGCTAGCAGACTATATTTATGTTTTTTTTATTTTATTTTTTATTAATTTATTTTTATTTTTAAATATTTTTTTTCCCCTGAAATTTTATGATATCAAAGAAAACTTGTGCCGTTTTTCTCCGTGTGCTTATGATTATTTTTGTCAATATTATGGTGGTTTTCTCCGTGTGCTCCCGATTATTCTTGTTAATATTTTGATGGTTTATCCATGTGCTTGCGATCATTCCTGCGGTTTCGGTCAAAGTTCAAGGTCACACTCATCCATTATGGCCACCGTGACGTCGCAATCCAAGATGGCGGACCGTGAGAAATCTGAGAAGCACTAGCAGGAAGGACGAACTTCCTTCTCCTTGGAGACTATCGTAGCTATCCTTCTTATGCTATCGATAGTGAGCATCCCGCATCCTGCATAAAAAAAATAAAAATTATTTACCTGCAAGCAATACGTGACGTCATCTGATGTTGAAAAGCGGAACTAGTTGCAGCAAGTAACTTTGCATAATATAAATTAACTCTCGCTGACGAAATATTTAAAAAACTGTATTTAAGTAATGGTTATTACTTTAAAACTCTTAGTTTGCATCTGGCATTAGTCTCGGTAACTAATATGAATTCCGATTTAGGATCTGACGCTGTATCCAAAGAACATAGGTGTGAGTTTTGCAGCAAAGAGTTTACCTTGAGAAAGAATAAAAGACAACACGACAAGAATGACTGTGTTAAAAATCCACTACGCAATATGATAAGTTGTGTTCGATGTAGCAAGTCGTTTACGCGGAGAGAGAGCTTAAAAAGACATGTCAGAACTTGTAATGCCAAGCCTGCGTACAAGCTAGAGGATAACGATGAATCTACTAGACTAAGGAAGAGTGATCTACATTACGACAATAATTTTCCTGGCTCTTCCGATCTCGACAAAGAACTTAAATTGAAGGAGGTTGATGATTTATGGAAGAATGAAGACAGTGGAAGAATCCTTAACGTAAAAAGTGAGAATATATTCCAGCCGAATTCAAGTAGATCTTTCCTACTTTGTAGAAATGATGGACATCTAAAAAGGAAGCATGAAGACGATGAAGACACTTCAACATCATCAACATCGAATTCTTACGGTAAATTGGGTGAAGACGATTCCTTCTACGGTAATTGTTACAGTGACTCTGAGGCTGTTGACAAAGACATAGACTATGATGAAGCACCTAAAGCTGACAAGATCGAAGAATGTGGTGGTGTCCTGAGACCGAAACGATGGAAACGAAGTGATATATTAAGTAAATCTGATCAAGCTTGTGATGATCACCGTCTCAAAAATGAAAGTTTCCCTGAGGTTGGTGGTAAAACGGAAGACACCAGAGATCATAATATTTATTATAAACGTGCAAGGAAGATGGTGGTAGAAGAGAATGATTACACATCATGGAAATATCCAAACATATTGGTTGACCGGCTAAGACTTCTACATGGTTCGCTTTGTGCAGGAAACTATTCGTGCATCAAAGAAATATCCTTCATACTCAAGGAACTGAGGAAAGCTGGCTACATACAATAATGGCTTCTTTTACTTGCTTTTGTAAAATGTAAAGAAATGAAATAAATAATATAAATTATAAAAATTTAATGTTTTTATTTCTTATATTTTGATTTCTAATTAAGACTTAGAACTCGCAACTTGTGCTTCCTTTTTGCCTTTTTTGTTGTAGGAGCTTTCAAATGTGCTTCCTTATTCGATGGTGCTTCCAAAATGTGCTTCCTTATTCGATGGTGCTACCAAAATGTGCTGCCTTTATGATGGTGCATCCAAAATGTGCTGCCTTTTTCGTTGGCATGCTTCCAAAAATGCTGCCTTTTCGTTGTCGGTGCTTCCAAATGTGCTGCCTTTTCGTTGTCGGTGCTTCCAAATGCGCTGCCTTTTCGTTGTCGGTGCTTCCAAATGTGGTGCTTTTTCGTTGTCGGTGCTTCCAAATGTGCTGCCTTTTCTGTTCGGTGCTTCCAAATGTGGTGCCTTTTCGTTGTCGGTGCTTCCAAATGTGCTGCCTTTTCGTAGTCGGTGCTTCCAAATGTGCTGCCTTTTCGTAGTCGGTGCTTCCAAATGTGTTGCCTTTTCGTTGTCGGTGCTTCCAAATGTGCTGCCTTTTCGTTGTCGGTGCTTCCAAATGAGCTACCTTTTCGTTGTCGGTGCTTCCAAATGTGCTGCCTTTTCGTTGTCGGTGCTTTCAAATGTGCTGCCTTTTCGTTGTCGGTGCTTCCAAATGCGCTGCCTTTACGTTGTCGGTGCTTCCAAATGTGCTTCCTTTTTGTTGATGGTGCTTCTATTTTTAATGGTTTTTTGACTCTAGTATTTTAGTAAATTGTTCTTGATTTGACTATCGTATTATTATTCCATCCGGTACATGTATATAAGCGAGTCCTAGACAACAGGACGCTCAGTTTGTTACTGACGTCGACGGTGTAAGGATCGCCTAGTTTGTAACATCTGGTGCATAAGTCGTGTCAATTACCTGTTCTTGCTAACTCGATGGCATCCTTACCGACTTAAACGACGAACTCGATAAAGGTTGTACCATCGACTGCGGGAACCTTGACGTCAGGATCGACGATGGTGGAGCAGATCCCGTTGGCAACGAGGACGTCAACATTGGAGGAGATTTCAACAGATGTGATACCACCATCAGCTGAAATTACATCAACATTGAATACTTCAATTAATGAAGAGCGTACTTCGCATCAGTGCAAATACTGTGGCGCATCATTTACTATCACCTCAAATGCTCGCAGACATGAAAGAAGCGGTTGTTGTAATAATGTTCGAAGAATACAATTTCAGTGCAATAAGTGCAATAAACTAATTTCACGTCTCGATAGCTTACATCGTCATTATAAAAAATGCTCCGCGACGTATAATGAACATGTTTGTTGATTTGACGCATGTGTTGTACCGGCTAATGAGACTATATAAGTGATATGAACTTCAGTCCGTCTCTGGCTGCGGTTTTGAACGGATCGGATAGACATTTAAAGTCATGTAAAAGGCTTAGTCCGTACAATAAGACTGTTTGAATCGAGAAATCCGCAAGACTTTAGTAATTTGTCTGTGGATTTGTTTTGTACTTGTAGTAGTGTCGAATTTATGTAATAAATTTTTTTAAAAGAACTTGCTGTGTTATTATTTTCTCAAACCTGTCGCTTTTGTGGTATTTTTTAAAATTAAGGTTTATTAGTATCGGGCAGGGGTCAAACCAAGGATCTTATTCGATCTAATCAATCATTACATTTATTGTCAATTTATTTAATGAATTTTGAACATTGTTTATTGAAATTATTACTTTTTTCCATACAAATAAACATTATTGCATCGATCTATGATCGAACCAAGGACGGGAATCGATTGAATCAATATGTAAATTAATGAGTGATTTATTTAATGAATTTTGAAATTTTTCCCGCATTTCTAGCATAAAAATTACGGATTTTCAAGATGGCGCCCACATTTCAAGATGGCGGGCACCTTAGTAATAATAAATTATTACTGCACTGTAGCGGGTTAGAATAAAATCATCCAGATGGAAATGTACTCTATAATACGAGTACACACACAAGATGGTGTACTCCAGCAGGTGGTAGCTCCTGGTAGCATATACTGAACATAAAATGTCGGATCCATGATGGACGACAAGGACAAAGTCAAATTTCAAGGTAAAGGACAAATTTCAAGGTCAAGGACAATTTTCAAGGTCTAGGTCAAATTTCAAGGTCAATGACAAAGTTTAATGTCAACAGTCGAGGTAAAGGTATGGTGACCAGATAATTATACTAACATGGTATCGGCACACTGTAGCAGACGAAAACAAGATGGTGGTCTCCAGCGGATGAAGACAAGATGGCGGACATGACGTCATACCAGTTGACGATATATACCTTGTTATTGGTGGTAGGTCAGTCTGTAGGTGGCTTCTGTGGAGGAAGGATCTGATGTTTTTTTTTGCCCTCACCGGTTTCGAGCCAAGGACGGGAATCGATATAATCAATCAGAATTCTATTAAGTTAATTTTTTGATGAATTTTGGTATTTTTCCCGATTTTCTAACATAAAATTTACGGATTTCCAAGATGGCGTCTAAATTTCAAGATGGTGACCATAACGATAATTGCAACATTAATTGGAACCAATATGGTGGTCGTAACGTAAAGTGTAAGAATGACATGGTACTCAACCAAGATGGCGGGTGTAACGAAATATGAAACATTTATATAATCCAAGATGGCGACCGTAACGATAACTGCAACAGTGGTTTTTAAGATTTTTATTTAATTCGATCAAATAATTTTTTTAATGATTTTTAAAAATTTTCCCGATTTTCTCACAAAAAATTTGCCGATTTTCAAGACGGCGGGCGTAACGAAAATTGTAACGGTGACGTCATCTTTCAAAATGGCGGTCATAATCCTAGATGACATCAGAGGCTTATAAGCGGCTATCTCTTAGGAGTTTTAAGCCTCTTTTAGGACTTTCTAGTCGCTGGGATTTTTAAGGACTAAAAACGGGAATTTTTCCCTCGAAACGGGAAATTTTTCCCTCGAAAACGGGAATTTTCAATTTATCAAATTTTTTGAGATTTTTTTGCGGAATTTTTTTCCACAAAAATTGAAATTTTGGCGATTTTTGAGGAATTTTGGGCAATTTTTGCCCAATTTTGGCAGGTTTTGAGGATCAAATTCAAGGTCAAGGGTCAAGGTCAAGGTCATCCAAGATTGCCGCCGTGACGTCACAATCCAAGATGGCTGACACCGACACCACAACCACCGCCTGCCGCCTGTTTTAGTATGCCCTATTGTATACTACTCATGACAACTGTCAACTAGTGAAAATAAAATGATAATGAATGATCCACGTAACAAACACAGGCTGTACTCGTTTACTCATTAGAACAGTAAACTGATGAGTAAACAGTAAGAGTAAACACTACACAGTAGTGCTACCTGGCGGACGGAGGCTATTATTCCGTGCGCCTGCCGAGTAGAGTGAACAGTGGACACCGAGCGCGCATTCTATGTAATTCGAGGAGAACTAAGAGAAGTATTTACATTTCAGAAGTTTCGTAGCCGCGGCCCGCGTGTACAACACAAATAATTGCACCTGGCTTGTTTCCGTGTGAATAGTTGGTTCGATTGATAATTTAGATACTGATATACTCGACACGATTGGAAAACATATTTTTTTTTGGAAATAATACGGTTTTTTGTAAGTAGGTATTATTTATGCTTGTAAAAAATAAAATAACGTTAACCCTAATGGTGGTGCCAAGGCACCTGTGGCACCTACCGTGCGCACGCCTATTATTAGATATGTAGCTGCAACACCAAACTGTATCCCCCGATTTTGTTATCATTCGTTTTTTTTTTTAAATTGCATTCCACTATGGAAGCCATTTTAAAGACGTATTCACGTCAAAAAGCAATGATAATGCAGTACATCATAGGAACCATGTGGGATGGTCGCGTGGTGTAGCTGTCGCCATCTAGCAACTTGGCGCGCTCTGAGCAGCTGCCGTGGGGCGGCCAAGGACGAGGCCAGAGCGTGCGTGGGGCTTTTCCAAGCAGCTGGCACGGAACAAAGATAACCGCTGGCGCGCAGCACAGACGGACAGGTGCCGCCGGGTTTCTCTGTCGATATGTGGCCGAGAGGCCTGCCGCCTCCCTCTACACCCCCGGATGCACCGGGCATTTTATGGCTTTCCTGTGATTTTTTTTTTCCCACTTCACTCAGGCTCAATATGGTTAATTATATATATATATATATATATATATATATATATATATATATATATATATATATAGTTACAAAGCAAATGTCAATTGCCATTATACATTTTGCAGCTTATGAAATCTCAGTTGTTTTTTGCGTTCCCTGGTGACCTTGAAAAATCGCTCTAAAATGTACCTCGGTTTTATTTTTCCTGTTCTTTTTTAATTTTTGCATGTTCGTCTGCAGAGTGCTATCCACTGTGTGCGACGATTCTATCCCAATGTATTCATCCCAGGGACGGATTTCAGAGTTGGCGAAGTAGAGGGCGACCTTTTCACACCCTCTCTCCCTATGATACATCCAAAAAGTTTTTTTTTTTTTTTAAATTTTTTACTCGTACCCACAATCTCTTAGACGTGCCGTTTTAAAAAAAAATTTCATACACAGAATAACTTTACCAACACTTTAATCAGATATCTGGTTGCGGTAGAGTAAAAAATATTCAGATTCTAACGGAATCTTTGTCGATTCCTAGGTCTTTGGCTATTTTTTTTTTTCTTTTCGTAGAATTTATTCACTTGCGTTTGTCACGACGTCAGTTATTTTTGTAGGCTCGTGTTAGGGCAGTGGAAAACTTGTGGAACCTGGGTCATACAGAGCTATTTTTCTTGGCATCATATTGCTACCTCGGTGAAGTATGAGAGGGTTAACAGCGAAGTCATTAATTAGAATTCATGCTTGATGGTGTGTATTTTAAGCGTGTTAGTAAGTACTTACAGCAATTAAAATAGTAAGTGAATATTTCATTTCATAAATTCATATTGTAGAATCCATAAATGTAAATATTCATACAAGTATTTATGTGGAGCTATTTCGATTATTTTGGGCTTGAACTAACGAGTCAGTTAGTTGCCAACATCAGTACATTAATTTTGAACTTATGATAATTTTAATAGATTTTTATGTGTAAATTCTTATCTCTCGATATGTGGCATTAAATGGGAGCAATTTCGCGAATGGAACGGTAGCCGCATGAACCGTAAATGTGTAACAACCATGGTGCTGCCATCTGTGACAGATAGCGCGAACAAAGTTCACACAGACAAAGGGAAACTTAAAAGTATTAACTGTTTAATGGATTTTAACAACATTCCTTGTTGAAAATCAGGTCCAAAGCCGGGTTTAATTATTTTTCCAATACTTTGTTACTTTTATGGCAACCATTTCATTATATATGTGGTTTAAAATTTTTCTCTGCAAATCGAATGATTCAATAGTTAACGTAGCTGCTCCGACAGCGAATTCTAGCGGCAGGTGCGGAAACTGCGTTTGATTCGCGGAAAGAAATGGAGTTGAAAATGAAAATTGGATAGGCCTATACTACATATTTGTCACGCTCGGCATTATTTTAAAGTATTCTACGTTAAATTTCGTGTCCAATTTTCGTATTTTAAGTGTGCTTGCAACACGAGAACACGTGACTTTGCTCGTTACCGATGTGAGATGTATATACATCTCTTGCGAGTTCTGGAAGACTCGCTCACAAATTTTTTTTGGTGTGTGTATGATTCGTAATTGAACTATAAAATTCATTCGTTATAACTAATTTTTCTGTTATGTTGTGAGATTTCGCCTTCCCTTAAATCAAACCAATTCTTCTTGTTGTTGTTCTCCCAGCTAGAAGTTTTATTAAAAGCAGGCCTATTACTTATCTTTATCATGGCAGCTTGTAACTAAAAAGTTAATCCTACCAAGATGGCGTAACCTTTTACTGATGGTTGGGATTCTGGTGTCGTACATCGCACTCGCGGAAGAGGCGCTACGTGTCCGGAGCTGCGTCTTTGCTTCCTCCGGGAATCGCCGAGTGGAGCCGGTTGGCCTGGTTTAAGGCAACAAGAGGAGAAAGGAGAGGGAGGGAGAGATAATTCCAAGAACTGAACACCCCTAGTTGCCGGAGTGCGGGAGCTTCTAGTGAAGTACCCTGCAGACCCCCGACCCCCTCCTCCAACCCTTTTCGCAAACCACCGCCCAACCAAAATTTTATTCCTTCTCCATTTCCTATGAAGAGCCCGAGTGGACGACCTTTTTCAAAACAAAGAGCGCGAGGATAAAGTGGACCGCGCATTCGCAGTTCCTTTCTTCAGTCATTCAACCTAACACGTATGAATATGTGCATCCTAAAAATTTATATTATACAAGCAATTCTTATACACATACATAACGTTCTCGAAAACCTTTTGAGTTGTTTTGATGTGTACCATCTTAGATTTCAGTATACGTCATTTGGTAGTAGTAATTTCGTGAATGGAGCGGAAGTCGCGTGCAACGGAAATTTGTGTAACCACGGTGCTGCTGCCATCAGTGGTGGATAACAAGATGAATGGATTTTAATTATATTCCTTACCGAATTTCAGGTCCAAAGAAGAGGTTTAGTAATTTTTTTCAAGTCGTTTTCGCTTTTATCGGAGCCGTTATAGTTTAAAAATTTCTGTCTGCTAATTGGATTATTCGATTGTAGACGTAGCTGCTCAGGCAGCGAATTCTAGCGAAGGGTGTGGAAACTACATTTATACGCGTCCATAAAAGTAGTTTAAAACACTATTTGCATATATTTATTACACTGCGTAAAATTTCGTGTCCGAGTTTCGTATTATAAGTGTATATGCAAAACATGAGAACACATGAATTCGCTTGTTACCGAGGTTAAATGTTGCACATCTCACATTACACATTGCACGCTCACATTTTTTTTGAACAACCTCAATAACGGACAAGAAATGATGAATATGCACACACGTGGAAAACGAGCCAAAATCAGCCGATGTAAAAAAAAATTAAAATCATTTAGAGCACACAAAATTATGTGAAAGGAATTATAAAAATTGTACAGCACAGATGAACACCGTGGACTTATGCCAGAACAGATACAACACGAAATTTAAAAAAAATCACCAAAAACGACCTTGGACAATACAGCGGAAAACAGACGAACCCAAAGATGATAGTAAACAGATAATGTGGACAACACAACGACAAAACAGAAACACTCAGGGGAACCCAGCGATGTGATAAAACCGATAGAAAATATCATTTAAGGACTTTAATTTACCTATAAAAATAAGATATCTGTTTCATTAAAATTAAGCTTTTCAATAAATGGTACAAGGGCTAGAAAATATCATTTAAGGACTAGTAAGACAACAGTTGCGACGTTTCGGTAACTGAGCTCTGATACTGTACTCAAGCACAAACAGACTGACATCGACTGATTTGGCTTGTTTTACCTTGTGTTTGCCTATTGATCTTTTTATCTATCCGTTACTGAGGTTTCTTATGACATACGGTGTAACCAGCAATGGTGTATGTCCAAAAAATAATAACTGAAATCAGTTTTGCATACTGCAAGAACAATTTAAAGAACGAACTATTTTTTTTTTATATCTTCAGAGTTGCTGGTTTTCAAGAGGTGATAAATCGATCTACCTAGGTCCCATCTGAAGGAAAATATTTTATTAAATACTTTTTAATAGTGTTACAACGTATAAGCATTTTATTTGTACAAACCGACTTACGTGCCATATGTACCGTTAAATCCATACCGTATACACTGCAGGTAGAGATAAAGCTCAAAAAGTTCAGAGTGATATACTATATTGTCATAAACATATTTATGTAGTACATACATATTTTAAATATGATTTAAAATTGCTCTTACTTATGGAATAAATATATTTATTGTGTCACCAGGAAGATGATTAAGAAAGCTTTGACGATAAATCCTACATTTCCGAGTGATGTAGGCATTGAACAGCTGATTACGGGAAGTTTTCATGAAATGGTTCGCTGTGGTCTTTTCGCATTGATGTGAAAACAAATTCCGTCAAATAAATATTATACTACATAATTTCAACAGGAAGATAAATCACTATTTTACTATAGAAATTTGCATAGCTTAATTGGCAAATGTGATGAAAACAAGTAAAGACATTTTGCCTCACATTTGTTGCTACAAACCACTAAAATATCGAGACAACGGAAATGCCAAATGAATAACGCCGATTATCATTGTTTTCCCGACGTTGAAAGGTTAAATTTCTATTTCAAAGCAAAGCGTTCTCATACCCTAGCCGCGTATCACCTTATTTTTTAAGGCTTTTATGCATCTGTCTGATAAAAATTTCCCTCCAAAATAAAGCTGTCCGAAAGGAACACTATAAAAAAAGAAAACAAATTCAGTTATTAAATTATTCAGCGAGGTTGTAAGCCCATAATCATGGAAAACCAGCTCCAGTACACACAAGACATACCACACAGGATTTAATAAAAATATTATCAATATTTTAAAAAGACTTAATAAATAATAACATTAATGTGTTTTTGAAAGGTTTTTGCAGTGGGGTATATTAATTTGAAACATTTTTATGTGCGTACGCCTGTATACATGTAGTTATATATTTTAATTGAATTATTAAGTTAATTAAGCGTATGTCAGGCTCCGCTTAGGTATTTACGTACACATATTAATTTGGTTATTGAGAGTTTTACTGGTAAATAACAGATCCAGTACATTGAAAAAACCAATAAAATAATTCTATATACTGTTCCTAAAATAATTAAAACAGCTTAGATATTTCCTAACATTAACATCCAACGTGAAAACCTATATTATGACGGTAGGTATTAAACAGGCTTTTATATCTAAATGAATGATTACAACTTTGGATAGCATCCACACAGTATTAGTCTGGCTCCTGATAATTTACTAGAATTAATATGGACAAATCATTAGCAAAAGTCTTTAAATTTACTTAAAACACAAATTTTTACAGTTGCACTCAGTTTACAACATTTACTGTATTGGATATGACAACTAATATGGGTTCGTTACGTCCGGCTAGTTATTTCCTTAATTTACGACCTCTGATGTCATGCAAAAGTGATATGACTTTCTGTGTGTTCTGATTTTAATGAAAGCGTTCGTTCACTTTGAATATTATTGCTGCATGATGGCAAAAATATTCAATTTTAATTTATATAAATAAATCTAAACATCTGTTCAGTCTCTACAATATGACTTTTCAAACTTTGGCGTCAGTTACTTTCATAACCATGAAGTAGCTATATAACACATGAGCTGTTCCAATCTTACTGCATATATTATTTTCTTCAGTATCACTCATAACTCAATTTCCGTAAGGAATTGCCTTTAAATATTTCACTTAGTTATATAAGACAATATTATTTATCCACCCTTTGTGATAAGGATGCTGGAAATATGCAAACACCACTGATTAGTTGAAGATAAAAACTTTCACGTTGTTTTTTTGATAGCGTCCCTACACACTCTAAAGTTCTTAACCTAAGCCATTTAAAACTGACATTTTTTCAAAAGCTGCTCTCTTATTCGCTGGCTGCTACGCTGACAAATAGTTACCAGGCTTAGCAGACCAGAAATAAAACATAAACATAAAATAACAAATATTCTTAAAATCACGCATTTTAAAATAGACTTATTGGACATTACAATAACCTGTATTAAAGAGTTCATTGTTGGAATAGTAACATAGCACAGATAATTCTGTGAAAGGAATTAGTCTGAATTACGGCACAGACGAACACAGTCTGACGCGTGCCGGCCACGCACAATTTTTTTTTTTTTAATTTAAAACCAAGAAGGCAGAGTTACATGCTGGGCTTAGCTGTCGATGAGCACAACTGCAATACAATTTATTGTCTAGATCGCATTTAACATTCACTGCCATCTATTGGCTATTCGCGTAACTTTCCGAGCGAATTGACCATGGTACGCCCGCCTTGCGGAATTTTTAATTTGATTGAATTTATACCTTATAAAACACTCCAGTGTTTTATTACTTTATTTACACTAATTATTTGCACGCAAATTTAAAGTCAATTTTTTACTACGCCAAGTAAGTAATTTTTTTTCTGACAATTCCATTAGCAGATCGTATGATTGCCCAATGATGGCACTACGAGAAGAGGTTGGAAATTTTTGCACTTCGTTATTGGTAAATGGACGGACTCGTTGAACCTTTGCGTGATATCCCACTTCCCCCCTACCCCGCAAACGTAACTCAAACACACACACACACACACACACTTCAAAATTCTCCGGACACCCGTGACTCAAACCACCAGAAAATCCTACCGTTTGCACATCGCTGCGGTACAGTTAGCTACGCTGATAACCGGAAACCCCGTAAACAGCGGCGAGACACGACGGGAGCCGAGCACGCACGAACATAGCCGAAGATGGAAAGATGTGACGTTACGGCGTGGAAGGAGGGAGGAAAGGCGATCAGGCGCCGTGTTGGAAAAATGGTGGGGACGTTGCCCCGTGAGACGACACTAATGAATCACTGGAAGGTCCACTTGCCTGCAGGAGGGACCGAGGCCGGGGCCACTCGACCGGCAGCCAGCCGCCCGCCCAGACGACTCCGCCGCTGCGGCCTTGGGACCTCTCCCGCGCGCCTCCGTGACGTCACGCGCGCCCGCCGGGGCTCCAGCTGGAACAGCAACAGCGCGACGGCAAGTAATCGCGTTGTTGCGAACATAACGGTTCACACCCGCGTGAACATACAAAAAAATAAAAAAAAAATTATTTATCTTACGAGTAATGCTAGAAAAAGAAGTAAACCTAGGTTTACCGGGGTTTAACGTAGCATTGTCCAAGTTTGTTGGGTAAAGTCCGAACAATCATTAAAATTAATTTGAATTTACCCGTGTACACCTAGGTTTACCCAACGCTGACTGGGTAATGTCAGGTGTTGCGTGATTTCTGATCACGTGGCGCCATCACCCGCGCCGCACGGTGGCAGAATGGCGGCCGAACAGAGTGCACGCACAGCGATCCGCTAGCGTTATCATAAAAAAAAAAAGTTTAAACAGTCATTGTCTGCGAAGGGATCGAAATTCTTTTACTTCAACAAGGAACGATATTCGCAGTTAACATTAACGAACATGGAACTATCGAGAAAATGTGTCTGTCAGGATAAAATGATAAGTACTGAAATGTATCGTCCAAAATAGGAAAAGCTTACGGCAACTTGCAAATGAACTATCGATTTCAGGAGGTCAAGGCTATAAAAGGTGTAATTGTAAAACAGCATGTGCTACGGAGGAGTCTAAAAACAAGGCTGCAAGAAAATACTGAAATTAGAAGTGTCACGGCAGTTTGTCTTACTCAAATAGATAACAATTTCTTTATTAACATAAGTACTAATTTGTGAACGTGCCAGTTTGTGAACTATTGTCATGTTTATAATTTTGATTACGTTTAATTACGAATTTTCTCATTCAAAATACCTTCAATAGGCATGTTTAGTTGAGGTATCGATGTTTTTGCCGGTCGTTAAATTATTTAAATTAAACAACGGGTAAACGCTGAATTCAAATTTATTTGAGTTATTATTCTGACTTCACCCAACAAACTGCTACACTTACTACACACAACCAAAAACTTTTACATGTTGGTGAAAATTTTAGAGAATCCATGCGGAATGCCTTTTCGTAACAACTTGTGATTGCAAGAGTTTATTTATTACAATTTTTACTTAAAATACTTGTTCTTTTGTGAAATGGACCCCGGGATGCGACAATGGACGCTTGCGATGAGACATTACATTAAGCTCGCCCACTGCGTTCCATTCGTGGTAGTTCTAATTGGAACTATTGGTGACATTCAAAGAGGAAGCAGCTACGGACAGACGAAGGTTTCAAAGCTTCATACATGAAACCTAGCGGAAGACAGTTCTTCAGAAGGATGTCATGACAATGTCGCTGCCGAGGTGCATGATTCGCCGATGTACGTACCGCAATTGGACGAAACGAGTCTCGGGTAAGGTATAGGTGTGAATATGTGTAACGTCTAAAAATAAAGTGTGTTTGGATCACTCGCCTACCGTCTTGGCGATCTGGGTTCGATTCCCGACGGGGACAATACCTGATTACATTTTTTTTTCCCGCAAGTTGGACGTTGCCGTGGACCGAAGGAATTTTCTCAGGGTACTCCGGTATCCTCCACCAATTCATTCCATCGAAGCTCCATTCTTACCTCATCGCCCCTCATCGTCTCGTCCCCGGGCCAAGTCGCCGTCGCGCGCCCCGCGCTCCCGACGAGGCGGCGTCGTCGTCGCCGGGAGACTGCCTAATGGGCGGTGCGACGCGGAATGACCCTAATGGCCTGCACTTGGTGGCGGGCCAATTGCCTCGCTCGGTGGCCGACTGCGTCGACGGCCCCCGGGTAGGCGGCAGGCCGGTCGAACCCCCCCCCCCCCCCCCAAAACTCTCAACCCTTCGCCGTCTTCGATAATGGATTATCATTAGACGTGGGCGCCATTTTTTTTATGTGTAGCAACTTAGCTCTTAGAGCACGGCATTTGGTGAGAGTAATTTCGCATGTGGAACAACTATGGAGCTGCTATCTGTAACGGGCGGCGCAAACAAAAGTTATTAAATCCAAAGGGAAACTTTATAATATAACTATTTTAACAACATGGGCAGTAATTTTTTATATAGAATTCCTTGTCGAAAATCAGGTCCAAAGTCAGGTTTTAGTAAAATTTTTTTCAAATCTTTTTTTTTTATCGAAGCCGTTTAAGTATATAGTTTTAACATTTCGCTCTGCAAATCGAATAATTCAATAGTTCACGTAGCAGCTCCGGCAACAAATTCTAGCGACAGGTGTGGAATCTACGTGTGATTCACGTCAAGAAATGTAATTAAGAACACAATTTTCTTAGATTTATCACGCTCGGGATTATTCTAAAAATGATTCTACGTTAAATTTCGTGTCTGAGTCTCGTATTATAACATGAGAGCACATGAACCTGCTCGTTGCCGAGGCACCACTGGCAAGTACTGGAAGACACGTTAATTTTATTTTATGTTCCGTAGTCCCGGGACCCCCCAAAAAAATCGTAAAATCAAAAGTTAAATTAAATACATAGTAGTATATAAAAGGAGGAGCAGGCGCAGGCTTCATGCTGTGGATCTGGGAACCGGTCCGCCATCTTGGATTGTGATGTCACGGTGGTCATCTTGGATGACCGTGACCTTGGACTTTACCTTGACCTTAAAAATTTGCTAAACTTTGCCAAAATTTTCCAAAAATTTACCCAAAATTCCTCCAAATTCGCCAAAATTTCCATTTTTTTGGAAAAAAAATCCCGTCAAAAAAATTTCAAAAATTTTTAAATAATTAAAAATGTATCTTTTCGAGGGAAAAATTCCCAGCGGCTAGAAATGTCTATATTGAGGCTTAAGCATCCATGACTACAGCCTCCGATAAGCCTCTGACGTCATAATGGATTATGTCTTCTTGTATTATGACGTCACCGTTGTAAATACCGTTACGGCCGCCATCTTGAAAATCTTTATTTATTATCCAATTTTAATGGAAAAAAAATTTTTAAAAAAATCTAATATTAGAATTTTAATAAAAATATTTAAAAAACATACTTTTTCGACATGGAGCTCGGAGTACTCGGTTCGAACCCCGACGAGTACAAAACAATTAATAAAAATGGTGTCCAATCTTTTCCCTCATGGTGGCTGCAGGCAGACTGACCCCCACCACTTTTGTTAAAGTATATATTTTGTCACCTAGTATGACGTCATGTCCACCATCTTGAAAATCCGTAATTTATATGTTAGAAATTCTGGAAAAATGTTAAATAATTATTAATTAAAGTTTAATAAAAAATCTTTAAAACCTTTGTTGCACTTTTCGTGACGTCTGCCATCTTGGAAATTTTTATATATTGACCAAAAATTCGGGAAAAAATCCAAAATTCATCAACAAATCACTCATTAAAGTAATGATTTATTCGATCGATTCCCGTCCTTGGTTCGATCCCTGGGCTATGCAAATCATCTTAATTTTATGTAAAAGATATCAATTTCAATAAATAATGATCAAAGTCCTAAAAGAAGCATAGTTTCCAAATCAACCATTATTCTATTAGCCATTTCGGCCACTATCATGGATATTTGTATTTATTGACCTAGAAATTCGGGAAGGATTCCAAAATTCACCGAAAAAATCACACATTACTTTACATATTGAATCGATACTTGGTTCGATCTATGGACGAAGCTAAAAATAAATTTAATTTAAATACAAGAAAAATGTAAGGTCCGAGAAATAAAACACCGCAAGTTCTTTTATAAACATAATTTCTATTCTACTACAGGATCACTTGCGAAAGACAGCAATCTTATAATCATTTAGCCCTACATAGGCGTGAAATGACTAATTCTTAGCTCCAATTGGTTTCTACTAGACAGAGACCAACCAGAACCTTTACTAACATAATCCTCCTCTTCTTGACAGAGTTTCTGGATACCGTGTTTAACAGTTTGCTTCACATCGTTAGAACTGTAAATTACTGCAGCCGATGTCTTGAATGCACACTCTTCACTTTGCCATCGAACGGATATGGCTTTCCGTGTATACAGTCCAACAACAAGTTATATTTCAAAGGTCCATTTGTTGCTACGTCATCAGTAAGCTGATTGATTATGTTCTGTCTGATATCGTCAAGAAAATTACAAATGTCTTTCGACTCACTAAGCGTATTTAGATAATAGTAGTCTTTCAGTGTTCCACGAATACGCCAAGTAGAAGCCATTATCATTCACCTGTAGAGCACCGATGACAGTCTTAGGTTTAGTCCCATGTCCAGATGCCATAGCAATCGGTTGCTGCGCATCGGTTTTTTTTTGCTTGTACGCTTTCGAGTCTCCAATCTAAAGCGTGGAGTCGAAATTTCTGCAGGTAGTTCAGCAGTAGGCGCACCGACTTCTCCTTTACAGTTTCTCGCATGTCGACGCAAATTATCAATTCGAGTAAACCATTCATGACACTCATCACAGCGAAACTTCGTGCGAGAAGGATTCTTCGTACATTTACTCCTCTCATATCTCCGTACATCATGAGAAAATGAAAACGTCATATCGCAGTAGTTTCAAGGATACCGCGGTTATGAAGACGAGCCTTTCAGACTCGATCCAAATACTGACGTTGCTGTAGTTGTACCATTTCCAGGCATACTCTTATGCACATCAATCATTCGCTGTTGTATGGAAACCTTTACTTTCTGCCGCGCAACAGGTCCTTTGCATGTCTCCAAGTGTTGCTGCAAATTAGCATTTCTTGTAAATTGCTTGCGACATTTCTCACAACCAAACATTTTTCGATAAAGGTTCTTAGCGCATTCTCTCTTCTCGTGTCGACGTACATTGCTGTTTGAGAAAATATTGTCGCAGTAACGGCACCGATGTTCGTTAGTTGTCGAATCAACAGCCATTGAAGTCTCCATCGAGGGCGAAACGCCGTTCATCATGGTTTCCTGCGCAGCCAGCTCTGTAGTCATTAAGCTCTCTTCTGCTGGTGGTACCACGACTGATGAAGTCTCCTCCAATGTTGACGTCGTCGTTGCCAAGGGGTTATGCACCTTCTTCGTCGTCGCTGACGTCAGGGTTCCCTTAGACGGTGGTACAACGTCCATCAAGTTCGTCATTAAAGTCGGTAAAGATGCCATCGAGTTCGCAAGAACAAGTAATTACGCTACTTATGCACCAGATGAAACAAACTAGGTGATCCTTACACCGTCGACGTCAGTAACAAACTGAACGGTCTGCTGTATAGGACAAGCTTATATACATGCTCCCTATGGAATAATATGCTAGACAAATCAAGAACCATTTACTATAATGCACGAGTCAAATCGACATTTAAAAAAGAGGAATTTTGTGTAAATTTGGGAAAATGTTAGCAAATTTTAAGGTCACAGGTCAAGGTCAAGGTCAATTTCAAGGTCACGTCATCCAAGATGACCGCCGTGACGTCACAATCCAAGATGGCGGACTGGCTCCCGGCTCCACATCCTGAAGCCTGCGCCAGCTTCGCCGTTTACATACTACTATATATAATTCTATATATGATAAACTTATATCAATGTATGCATATTTTGACACAACCCAGGCTTCAGCACTTCTCACTTCCTAATTGAGTTCATGAAAGATTTGTTTTATGTTCTGATCAAATTAGTATTTGGTGTGGTTTTTCGATGTCATGTAAATAACAGCTATTTATTCTTTTTGAGAAGAATCGCGTGTTTGTTATGTGTTTCATGATCACAATTTACATTATCATGCTTTTAAGTATTATTTTTTTGCTTGGTTTGTGGTTTATAAGCCATTCAAAGTTGTTTTCACTTTTTTTTATTTTCTTAGTTAATTTTTATGTGTTTCATATATATATATATGAAACACATATATATACGTATATTAAGTATTGTTTGTTGTATTTTCTTTGATTCGTTAAGGAGTTTTGGAAGGTTCTAGAACAATAGAGTTGATGCAAAGGTTTTATTAGTCATGTAAGTGTAAGCGAGAGAGAGAAAAAATCAGACAGTACCTGTGGGTACAAAAGACTCCGTGATTTGGTTGAAATGCTGTTGCCATGTGCCATGATTGGCTGCAATTTTTCCATGATTTTTTTTGGGATATGTTGGAAAATACGTCGGAAGAGAAGGGCGGCCATGAAGGCAGTCGGCGTTTGTGCGAAATATCGAGAGGTCACGTGTCGGGCGGTGACTCAGAATTAACAAAGACACGTAGAAACAGAGAATTTCATGGCAGTAGTCGTGGTTGTACCGTGTGTATATAACTTTTTTTTGTCAAACTGTGACAATTTGATGCCGTGTGGTCTCTTAAGTCTCATTTAATTATCTTTGGGAAAGGATAGGGTGCCTTGGCCACCCCTGCAGCTACCACTGAGGAGAAGGAAAATAAAAATTGTTGGAAAAATAATTGATAATTTAATGTCTTTACGTTTAAAGCTAGAAAATAATTTTTTCCTTGCAGGTATACGGTCTCAATTATGGTTGAAGAATTCTTGTGACAGTCTGTTAGTAGTTGTGTATTATAAAAAATTGTGTATAGCGTCAGTAGTATAGGATAGCCGGTCCGAGATCAGGATTCAGGATGTGGAGCCGGGAGCCGGTCCACCATCTTGGATTTGTGACGTCACGGCGGCAAAAATTCCTCAAAATTCCTCAAAAATGACTCAAAATGACTCAAAAATTCCCGTTTTAAGAAAAAAATTCCCGTTTTCGAGGGAAAAATTCCCGTTTCGAGGGAAAATTTCCCGTTTTATTCCGTAAAAATCCCAGCGGCTAGAAAAGTCCTGATAGAGGCTTAAGCATCCTTAACTCAAGCCTCAGTTAAGCCTCTATCAGGACTTGACCTTGACCCCGACGGCCATTTTGGATCCGCCATCTTGGATCCAACATTTTGGATGACGTCATTATGTTTTCTCGAACATTCCGGAGTTGTGTTTTCCGACATTTTGAATTATGACAACCGTTGCAATTCACATTACGGCAGCCATCTTTAAATTTATTATCCGATTTTAATGAAAAAAATTAAAAATTATAAAAAAAATTCAATTAATAAAAATTCAATAAATTATTTATAAAAAACATACATTTACGACACGGAGCTCGGAGTCCTCGGTTCAAACCCGGTAAGGGCAAAAAGAATAAAAACAGCGACCGATCCTTCCCCCGCGGTGGCTACAGGCATACTGACTCCCACCACTTTTTTTTTCAAAGCATATATATCGTCAGGTAGTATGACGTCATGTCCGCCATCTTGGCTTCGATGCTGGAAGCCATCATCATTGTATCGTCGGCGAGAGTGGGCTGACGCCATGTTAGTTTAATTCTTATCCGCTAGAGTGCATTAATCATTTATTATTGCTGTGACACCCGCCATCTTGTCATTTGGCTGCCATCTTGAAAATCCGTAATTATTTAGCTAGAAATTCGGGAAAAAATCCAAAATTCATTAAATAAATCACCCATTAATATACATATTGATTCTATCGACTCCTGTCCTTGGTTCGATGCCCGATCGATGCAATAATGTTTAATTTTATGTAAAAAAAATAATTTCAATAAACCATGTTAAACATTCGTAAAGAGACTCTAAATCCACTACGACCATCATCCTATCAGACATCAAGATAACCATCTTGGAAATTCGTAATTGTAATGCTAGAGATTCGGAAAAAAGATCAAAATTCATTTAATAAATTTGTAATCTATATACTGATTGATTAGATCGACTAAGGTCCTTGGTTTGATCCCTAGCCGATACAAAAAAATTAAATATAACATCAATTCAACATAATAAAAACAGGTTCGAGAAATTAAACACCGCAAGTTCTTTTACAAACATAATATTTATTACATAATCTCTATTCTACTACAGGAACACTTGTGAAAGCCAGCAATCTTACAATCATTTAGTTCCGCATCGGTGTGAAATGACTAATTCTTAGCTCCAATCGGTTTATACTAGACAGAGACCAACCAGAACCTTTACTGACATAGTCCTCTTCTTGACAGAGTTTCTTGATACCATGTTTAACAGTTTGCTTCACATCGTCAGAACTGAAAAATTACTGCAGCCGAAGTCTTGAAAGCACACTTATTCACTTTGTCATCTAACGGATATGGCTTTAAATATATACAGTCCAACCACAAGTTATATTTTAATGAACCGTTTGTTGCAAAGTCATCAGTAAGCTGATTGATTATGTCCTCTCTGATATCATCAAGAAAATTACAAATGTCTTTCGACTCAGCTAACGTATTTAAATAATAGTAGTCCTTCAATGTTCTACGAAATGCAGACTGCGCCAAGTAGAAGCCATTATCGTTCACTTGTAATGCTCCGAACACAGTCTTAGGTTTATTTTTCTGTTCAGACGTCATACCAATCGGTTGCTGCACATCGGTTTTCTTGCTTGTACGCTCACGAGCCTTCAACCTAAACCGAGGAGTCGAAATTTCCGCAGGTATTGTTCAGCAGTAGGCACACGGACTTCACCTTTACAGTTTTTCGCATGTCGTCGCAAATTATCAATTCGAGTAAACCATTCATGACACTCATCACAGCGAAACTTCATGCGAGATGGATTCTTCTTGCATTTGCTCGTCTCATGTCTTCGTGCATCATGAGCAAATGCGAACGTCATATAACAGTAGCTGCAAGGATACCGGGGTGATGAAGACGAACCTTTCAGACCCGATCCAGATACTGACATTGCCGCAGTTGCACCATATCCAGGCATACTCTTATGAATATCAATGCATCGTTGTTGTATAGAAACCTTTACTTTCTGCCGAACAGCAGGACCTTTGCATCTCTTCATGTGCGTTTTCATATTATCTTGTCTTGCAAATTGCCTGTGACAATTCTTACAGCCAATCATTATGCGATAAAGGTTCTTGGCACATTCTCTATTCTCATGTCGTCGAGCATGGCTGTTGTTTGAGAAAATCTTGTCGCAGTAACAGCGCCGATGTTCGTTAGTTGTTGTCGATTCGGCATCCATTGAAGTCTCCATTGATGGCGAACCAGCGTTCGCCGAGTTTCCCTGTGCAGCCAGCACTAGTGGCATTAAAGTCTCTTCTGCTGGCGATACCACGTCTGTTGAAGTCTCCTCCAGTTTTGACATCGGCGTTGCCAACGGGATCTGCTCCAACATCGTCGGCGCTGACGTCATGGTTCCCGCAGTCGATGCTACAACCTCCATCGAGTTCGTCGTTAAAGTCGGTAAAGATGCCATCCAGTTCGCAAGAACAGGTAATTACGTGATTAATGCACCAGAAGAAACAAACTAGGTGATCCTTACACCGACAACGTCAGTAACAAACTGAGCGTCCTGTTGTCTAGGACTCGCTTATATACATGCACCGTATGGAATAATACGCTAGTCAAATCAAGAACAATTTACTAAAATACTAGAGTCAAAACAACATTAAAAATAGAAGGACCATCAACGAAAAGGTAGCACATTTGGAAGCACCGTCAACGAAGAGGCAGCAAATTTGGAAGGACCGACAACGAAAAGGCAGCACATTTGGAAGCAGCGACAACGAAAAGGCAGCACATTTGGAAGCACCGGCAACCAAAAGGCAGTATATTTAGAAGCACCGACAACAAAAAGGTAGCACATTTGGAAGCACCGACAACGAAAAGGCAGCACACTTTGAAGCACCGACAACGAAAAGACAGCACATTTGGAAGCACCGTCAACGAAAAGGCAGCACATTTGGAAGCACCGACAACGAAAAGGTAGCACAATTGGAAGCACCGACAACGAAAAAGACAGCACATTTGGAAGCACCGACAACGAAAAGGCAGCACATTTGGAAGCACCGACAACGAAAAGGAAGCACAATAGGAAGCTCCATCAACAAAAAAGGCAAAAAGGAAGCACAAGTTGCGAGATCTAAGTCTTAATTAGAAATCAGAATACAAGAAATAAAAACATTAAAGTTTTATAATTTATTTTATTTATTTTATTTCTTTACATTATACAAAAGCAAGTAAAACAAGCCATTATTGTATGTAGCCAGCTTTCCTCAGTTCCTTGAGTATGAAGGATATTTCTTTGATGCACGAATAGTTTCCTGCACAAAGCGAACCATGTAGAAGTCTTAGCCGGTCAACCAATATGTTTGGATCTTTCCATGATGTGTAATCATTCTCTTCTACCACCATCTTCCTTGCATGTTTATAATAAATATTATGATCTCTGGTGTCTTCCGTTTTACCACCAACCTCAGGGTAACCTTAATTTTTGAGACGGTGATCATCACAAGCTTGATCAGATTTATTTAATATATCACGTCGTTTCCATCGTTTCGGTCTCAGGACACCACCACATTCTTCGATCTTGTCAGCTTTAGGTGCTTCATCATAGTCTATGTCTTTTTCAACAGCCTCAGAGTCACTGTAACAATCACCGTAGAAGGAATCGTCTTCACCCAATTTACCGTAAGAATTCGATGTTGATGATGTTGAAGTGTCTTCATCGTCTTCATGCTTCCTTTTTAGATGTCCATCATTTCTACAAAGTAGGAAAGATCTACTTGAATTCGGCTGGAATATATTCTCACTTTTCACTTTATGGATTCTTCCACTGACTTCATTCTTACATATCATCATCAACCTCCTTCAATTTAAGTTCTTTGTCGAGATCGGAAGAGCCAGGAAAATTATTGTCGTAATGTAGATCACTCTTCCTTAGTCTAGTAGATTCATCGTTGTCCTCTAGCTTGTACGCAGGCTTGGCGTTACAAGTTCTGACATGTTTTTTTTAAGCTCTCTCTCTCCGCGTAAACGACTTGATACATCGAACACAACTTATCATATTGCGTAGTGGATTTTTAACACAGTCATTCTTCTCGTGTTGTCTTTTATTCTTTCTCAAGATAAACTCTTTGCTACAAAACTCACACCTATGTTTTTTCGATACAGCGTCAGATCCTAAATCGGAATTCATATTAGTTACCGAGACTAATGCCAGATGCAAACTAAGAGTTTTAAATTAATAACCATTACTTAAATACAATTTTTTAAATATTTCGTCAGCGAGAGCTAATTTATCTTATGCAAAGGTACTTGCTGCAACTAGTTCCACTTTTCAACATCAGATGACTTCACGTATTGCTTGCAGGTAAATAATATTTATTTATTTATGCAGGATGCGGGATGCTCACTATCGATAGCATAAGAAGGATAGCTACGATAGTCTCCAAGGAGAAGGAAGTTCGTCCTTCCTGCTAGTGCTTCTCAGATTTCTCACGGTCCGCCATCTTGGATTGCGACGTCACTGCGGCCATAATGGATGAGTGTGACCTTGAACTTTGACCGAAACCGCAGGAATGATCGCAAGCACATGGATTAACCATCAAAATATTAACAAGAATAATCGGGAGCACACGGAGAAAACCACCATAATATTGACAAAAATAATCATAAGCACACGGAGAAAAACGGCACAAGTTTTCTTTGGTATCATAAAATTTCAGGGGGAAAAAAATATTTAAAAATAAAAATAAATTAATAAAAAATAAAAAATAAAATAAAAAAAAACATAAATATATTCTGCTAGCTTGTGAACTTCTCATTGTTGAACAAAGATAGAGTTCTAGTACAAGCCAGAATTTTATGTATTTTTTTATTTTATTTTTATTAATTTATTTTTATTTTTAAATATTTTTCTTTCCTGATATTTTATGATAGGGTAGAGAGGGGAAATTCCGATCACTTCAAATTGTGTTGTGAAAATAAATTGTTGAAAATAAGATTAGGTTAATGAAAATACATGAGCATAAACTTCAATACGTATACTTAATATACCTTGAATGAAAAAGGTAATTAATGGCACATATAAATTTACAAAAAAATTATTCTTTAAAAGGTGATATCACAGGATTCACAAAACAAGTGGGGTAAACGCGATCACACACGGGGTAAATCCGATCATAGTGGGGCAATCATGATCACACACATTTACCGCATCTGAATTGTTTCTTTCCTTTGGCACCCACACAGATTTCATGATATTAGCTTCTACATTTCTGGCACTTGATCCAGTCCCCTCTGTTGGCAGACTGGCTCCATCATCTGTTGCAAAATCCACATGGTGCGTCACTCGAATCTTTCATGATGAGGATTTCTTCTCCACTAGAGTCCATTTCATTTTCTGCAAACAGTCTTCGTCTCTTCACTATGCAATCTATCTGTTTCTTTTTTAATGTGGCAATTTGAACTTTTTCTGCTGTTGCCTTGATGTTTCCATCCGATGTCAGATGTCGAGATTTCTGCTTTCTGGTTTGTTTCGGTGCAATCCTATTTGTAGATGATTTGTTTGGGGTTGGAATTATGTCATTAAATCCAATGAGTTTCTTTTCACTGGGAGACTTGGACGTAGAAGCTGATATGAACATGGTGGATGAAGCTTGGGAACTGGAGCAAACTGTGTGTTTGGACGGGGAATGTTGGCTGTGTGACTTATTTTGAACATGATCAAGAGAAACATCAGATGAAGGACCTGAAGTTTGCATGGTGGATGATTTTGTTGATGTAGGAGATTCAGCTCGGAAAGCTACAGATGGTAGAAATTTATCCATTGAGATAGCCTTAGGGTTAAATGGGTAGAGACCAGTACACTGAAACCCTTTAGTAGCATTCCCATGGGATGCAGCTTTGTTCCACGCAGCTGTGAAAATCTTTCCAAAGTCAGACTTGGTGATCGATTGTGTTGGGTTGTTGTGAAAGAATGTGGTTGCTTCTTGATGGTAGAAAGTTTTTAATGGTTTGAATAGTGTGCGATCTAGAGGCTGAAGGACATGAGTGGTATGAGGTGGTAAACAGAGAAGTTCAATTTCATTTTCTCTGCAGTAGTTCAGGCATTTAAGCGAACAATGTGATGCGTGTCCATCCAAAATAAGAAGGCATTTCCCTGGGAGTCTGTGCTTTTGAAAATGTTGCAACCATCTGAGAAATAGGTCCTCATTTATATATCCAGATTCAGACATTGCTGCTACAGATCCAGATGGCAAACTAGCACAGTATGACTCTCGATACCGCACACCCTTGAAAATCACGAATGGTGGTATGTACACCCCACTAGCACTGAAACAAGCTACTACTGACACATTTTCCCTACGTTCTACACTTGTCAATTTAATTACTTCTCTTTGGCCTTTTTCACAAATGATTTTTGATGGCTTATTGTTTAAAGGAAATCCAGACTCATCAACATTATAAATTTTCTCTGGCTTCTCCCTGAATTCTAATTCATTCGTCAAATCACCAAAGAGGTCATAAAAGTCGTTAAATTCTTTTTCATCCATGGCAGCTGCCCTCATTTTTGACAAACCTTCCGGTTTCCTCAAAAAGAGTTGAGGATATCTGGCCATGAACATGCCAAGCCAATTTTTACCAGCCAATTTTTCGGTATTGCTCCATGGAATTTTTAGACCCTTCTTTTCAATACATGTATGCTGCATTTCTTACCTGAATTGTGGTAAAACCAAAGCCTCTTTCCGACAGGTTGAGCAGGCTGTCACACAGTTCATCTTCCTCCTCAGCATTTAGTACAGGTGGGTGACCAACTTTATGTTTGCACTCTTTCCCTTTGTCTCCTAATAACTGTTGTAGTTTTACTTTTTGGATCCTGTTCTGAAGTGTGGTGAATGGCACTTGATGTAAGTTAGCAGCTGCTCTGATGGTTGTTTCTCCATGGCGGACACTGCTGATAGCATTTGACATAGACTCCTCGGACCACTGAAGGGTGGTGTTCTTTCTTTTGTAGTTTCTGACCATCTGAAATTCACAACCATAGTACATATTAGTGTTGATTTACATTTGAGATGTTTTAAATGCATGCAACACTTCAGTAAAATGCATCAAAATGTTTATCTCGGTTATAACTTGGGTAAAGTGGAATTCTGTTATCGTCTCATATTCCAGAAAGGATTTGTAGATTAAATAAATTATTAATAACAATATTAGATTTCAGTATCAAGATGTTTAAGAAAATCCGTAATTAACTAAACTTTGTTGCGAGAAATCTTATGCTGCTATGGTCCCCGAAGACCCATTTCGAAAGTTGTTAGATTTCAGCACACAGCGGCTGGTACTAAGAACCAGTAAAATTTGTGGATGGCAAACACTGTGACAGTATTTAACCAATGGTCATATTTTAAGGTACAAACTTGACACTTTTTCGTTTTATATATGTCAAGTTGGTAATGCCTTTATTTTATGGCATCGAGTTGAAAAAATGTGTGCGAGTTATTTAAAGTGTGGCCAACACGGAGTGCGACCAGCCAACTCTTTCTTGAGTAATATAGGGTGCGACCCGCCAAGCATCGGCAGTGAAACCAATCACCGCAACTGAATGTGCGGTAGTCGAAAAGATAAACATCAGTATCTACAAACTGGCGACAGCTAGGTCTCTAACTGTCCCCTCAGCTATCCTTGAAACATTAAGATAATATTTTTTCTGTCAGCTACGTGCGCACCGTGACAATAGAGCAGTGTCGAGTAATCGCTTTTAAGATTAGTTGATAAATACGATCCTTTCTGTGCTGTATTCTCCAGAGCAATAAATTATTTACTGTGATCGAAATAGCCCCAATAGCGTGATCGGAAGCGGAATTACCCCATTTTGTCGACTTTTACCTTTGCCGTCCAAACTGTAAGAGAAAACTGGTTTTTATCAGAACTGATACAAGGATATTGTTTTCCAGTAAACATGCTACGTGAAGAAACCAAAGTACTAAAAGATATCTCGTTTCTGTAATTGTAGCTTCTTATTTTGGAACGTGAGATTTTATAAAGAGTGATAAAAATGCATGGCGTGACTTACCTTGGTGTTGAATCGCTTCCTTACACACAGCAAAGTTTAGAATAACAACGGAAATTTTTTACCACGTGAACACCAACACTCCCAGCTTGCGACTGATGGGATGATATTGTTTCCTTTCAGCTCATGGCTTGCTGTGTTGCCAATTATCTTATTATGATCGGATTTACCCCGTGATCAGTATAGCCCCGCTCTACCCTATCAAAGTAAACTTGTGCCGTTTTTCTCCGTGTGCTTCTGATTATTTTTGTCAATATTATGGTGGTTTTCTCCATGTGCTCCCGATTATTCTTGTTAATATTTTGATGGTTAATCCGTGTGCTTGCGATCATTCCTGCGGTTTCGGTCAAAGTTCAAGGTCACACTCATCCATTATGGCCACCGTGACGTCGCAAACCAAGATGGCGGACCCTGAGAAATCTGAGAAGCACTAGCAGGAAGGACGAACTTCCTTCTCCTTGGAGACTATCGTAGCTATCCTTCTTATGCGATCGATAGTGAGCATCCCGCATCCTGCATAAATAAATAAATATTATTTACCTGCAAGCAATAGGTGAAGTCATCTGATGTTGAAAAATGGAACTAGTTGCAGCAAGTACCTTTGCATAAGATAAATTAGCTCTCGCTGACGAAATATTTAAAAAATTGTATTTAAGTAATGGTTATTAATTTAAAACTCTTAGTTTGCATCTGGCATTAGTCTCGGTAACTAATATGAATTCCGATTTAGGATCTGACGCTGTATCGAAAAAACATAGGTGTGAGTTTTGCAGCAAAGAGTTTATCTTGAGAAAGAATAAAAGACAACACGAGAAGAATGACTGTGTTAAAAATCCACTACGCAATATGATAAGTTGTGTTCGATGTATCAAGTCGTTTACGCGGAGAGAGAGAGCTTAAAAAAACATGTCAGAACTTGTAACGCCAAGCCTGCGTACAAGCTAGAGGACAACGATGAATCTACTAGACTAAGGAAGAGTGATCTACATTACGACAATAATTTTCCTGGCTCTTCCGATCTCGACAAAGAACTTAAATTGAAGGAGGTTGATGATTTATGGAAGAATGAAGACAGTGGAAGAATCCTTAACGTGAAAAGTGAGAATATATTCCAGCCGAATTCAAGTAGATCTTTCCTACTTTGAAGAAATGATGGACTCCTAAAAAGGAAGCATGAAGACGATGAAGACACTTCAACATCATCAACATCGAATTCTTACGGTAAATTTGGTGAAGACGATTCCTTCTACGGTGATTGTTACAGTGACTCTGAGGCTGTTGAAAAAGACATAGACTATGATGAAGCACCTAAAGCTGACAAGATCGAAGAATGTGGTGGTGTCCTGAGACCGAAACGATGGAAACGACGTGATATATTAAATAAATCTGATCAATCTTGAGATGATCACCGTCTCAAAAATTAAAGTTACCCTGAGGTTGGTGGTAAAACGGAAGACAACAGAGATCATAATATTTATTATAAACGTGCAAGGAAGATGGTGGTAGAAGAGAATGATTACACATCATGGAAAGATCCAAACATATTGGTTGACCGGCTAAGACTTCTACATGGTTCGCTTTGTGCAGGAAACTATTCGTGCATCAAAGAAATATCCTTCATACTCAAGGAACTGAGGAAAGCTGGCTACATACATTATGGCTTGTTTTACTTGCTTTTGTATAATGTAAAGAAATAAAATAAATAATTTAAATTATAAAAATTTAATGTTTTTATTTCTTGTATTCTGATTTCTAATTAAGACTTAGATCTCGCAACTTGTGTTTCCTTTTTGCCTTTCTTGTTGATGGAGCTTCCAAATGTGCTTCTTTATTCGATGGTGCTTCCAAAATGTGCTTCCTTATTCGATGGTGCTTCCAAAATGTGCTGCCTTTTCGTTGTCGGTGCTTCCAAATGTGCTACCTTTTCGTTGTCGGTGCTTCCAAGTGTGCTGCTTTTTTCGTTGTCGGTGCTTCCAAATGTGCTGCCTTTTCGTAGTCGGTGCTTCCAAATATACTGCCTTTTGGTTGTCGGTGCTTCCAAATGTGCTGCCTTTTCGTTGTCGCTGCTTCCAAATGTTTTGCCTTTTCGTTGTCGGTGCTTCCAAATGTGCTGCCTTTTCATTGTCGGTGCTTCCAAATGTGCTGCCTTTTCGTTGATGGTCCTTCTATTTTTAATGTTGTTTTGACTCTAGTATTTTAGTAAATTGTTCTTGATTTGACTAGCGTATTATTCCATACGGTGCATGTATATAAGCGAGTCCTAGACAACAGGACGCTCAGTTTGTTACTGACGTCGTCGGTGTAAGGATCACCTAGTTTGTTTCTTCTGGTGCATTAATCACGTAATTACCTGTTCTTGCGAACTGGATGGCATCTTTACCGACTTTAACGACGAACTCGATGGAGGTTGTAGCATCGACTGCGGGAACCATGACGTCAGCGCCGACGATGTTGGAGCAGATCCCGTTGGCAACGCCGATGTCAACACTGGAGGAGACTTCAACAGACGTGGTATCGCCAGCAGAAGAGACTTTAATGCCACTAGTGCTGGCTGCACAGGGAAACTCGGCGAACGCTGGTTCGCCATCAATGGAGACTTCAATGGATGCCGAATCGACAACAACTAACGAACATCGGCGCTGTTACTGCGACAAGATTTTCTCAAACAACAGCCATGCTCGACGACATGAGAATAGAGAATGTGCCAAGAACCTTTATCGCATAATGATTGGCTGTAAGAATTGTCACAGGCAATTTGCAAGACAAGATAATATGAAAACGCACATGAAGAGATGCAAAGGTCCTGCTGTTCGGCAGAAAGTTAAGGTTTCTATACAACAACGATGCATTGATGTTCATAAGAGTATGCCTGGATATGGTGCAACTGCGGCAACGTCAGTATCTGGATCGGGTCTGAAAGGTTCGTCTTCATCACCCCGGTATCCTTGCAGCTACTGTGATATGACGTTCGCATTTGCTCATGATGCACGAAGACATGAGAGGAGCAAATGCAAGAAGAATCCATCTCGCATGAAGTTTCGCTGTGATGAGTGTCATGAATGGTTTACTCGAATTGATAATTTGCGACGACATGCGAAAAACTGTAAAGGTGAAGTCCGTGTGCCTACTGCTGAACTACCTGCGGAAATTTTGACTCCTCGGTTTAGGTTGAAGGTTCGTGAGCGTACAAGCAAGAAAACCGATGTGCAGCAACCGATTGGTATGACGTCTGAACAGGAAAATAAACCTAAGACTGTGTTCGGAGCATTACAAGTGAACGATAATGGCTTCTACTTGGCGCAGTCTGCATTTCGTAGAACATTGAAGGACTACTATTATTTAAATACGTTTTCTGAGTCGAAAGACATTTGTAATTTTCTTGATGATATCAGAGAGGACATAATCAATCAGCTTACTGATGACGTTGCAACAAACGGTTCATT
Organism: Bacillus rossius redtenbacheri; assembly: GCF_032445375.1. Classification (NCBI taxonomy): domain Eukaryota; kingdom Metazoa; phylum Arthropoda; class Insecta; order Phasmatodea; family Bacillidae; genus Bacillus; species Bacillus rossius. The sequence continues at coordinate 2,978,774 of NW_026962011.1, read as the reverse complement.
AAAATATAACTTGTGGTTGGACTGTATATATGGAAAGCCATATCCGTTAGATGACAAAGTGAAGAACTGTGCTTTCAAGACTTCGGCTGCAGTAATTTACAGTTCTGACGATGTGAAGCAAACTGTTAATCATGGTAGGAAGAAACTCTGTCAAGAAGAGGAGGACTATGTCAGTAAATGTTCTGGTTGGTCTCTGTCTAGTATAAACCGATTGGAGCTAAGAATTAGTCATTTCACACCGATGCGGAACTAAATGATTGTAAGATTGCTGGCTTTCACAAGTGTTCCTGTAGTAGAATAGAGATTATGTAATAAATATTATGTTTGTATAAGAACTTGCGGTGTTTATTTCCTCGAACCTGTTACTATTATGTTGAATTGATGTTATATTTAAATTTTTTTGTATCGGCTAGGGATCGAACCAAGGACCTTAGTCGATCTAATCAATCAGTATATAGATTACAAATTTATTAAATTAATTTTGATCTTTTATCCGAATCTCTAGCACTACAATTACGAATTTCCAATATGGTGGTCTTGATGTCTGATAGGATGATGGTCGTAGAGGATTTAGAGTCTCTTTACGAATGTTTAACATGGTTTATTGAAATTATTTTTTTTTACATAATATTAAACATTATTGCATCGATCAGGTATCGAACCGAGGAAAGGAGTGGATCGAATCAATATGTAAATTAATGAGTGATTTATTTAATGAATTTTGGAACTTTTCCCGAATTTCTAGCTAAATAATTACGGATTTTCAAGATGGCGGCCAAATGACAAGATGGCGGGTGTCACAGCAATAATAAATGATTAATGCACTCTAGCGGATAAGAATTAAACTGACATGGCATTAGCGCATTCTCGCCGACGATACAATGATGATGGCTTCCAGCATCGTAGACAAGATGGCGGACATGACGTCATACTACCTGACGATATATATGCTTTGAAAAAAAAGTGCTGGGAGTCAGTATGCCTGCAGCCACCGCGGGGGAAGGATCGGTCGCCGTTTTTATTTTTTTTTTGCCCTCACCGGGTTCGAACCGAGGACTCCGAGCTCCGTGTCGTAAATGTATGTTTTTTTATAAATAATTTATTGAATTTTTATTAATTGAATTTTTTTTATAATTTTTAAAAATTTTTTCATTAAAATCGGATAATAAATTTAAAGATGGCTGCCGTAACGGAAATTGCAACGGTGATGTCATAATTCAAAATGTCGTAAAACACAACTCCGGAATGTTCGAGAAAACATAACAACGTCATCCAAAATGGTGGATCCAAGATGGCGGAGCCAAAATGGCCGTCGGGGTCAAGGTTAAGTCCTGATAGAGGCTTAACTGAGGCTTGAGTTAAGGATGCTTAAGCCTCTATCACGACTTTTCTAGCCGCTGGGATTTTTACGGAATAAAACGGGAAATTTTCCTTCGAAACGGGAATTTTTCCCTCGAAAACGGGAATTTTTTTTCTTAAAACGGGAATTTTTGAGTCATTTTGAGTCATTTTTGAGGAATTTTGAGGAATTTTTGCCGCCGTGACGTCACAAATCCAAGATGGTGGACCGGCTCCCGGCTCCACATCCTGAATCCTGATCTCGGACCGGCTATCCTATACTACTAGCGTCCTTGATTTTTTTTCCGTGTATTGGGCAGTTCATAAACCTGTGTGCAGAGCTTCGGAAGAAACCACGCTGTTTGAAAACTGCTCAATACAACGAGCGGTGTCTGTTCCCTATTTAGTTTATAAAATGTATTTTATGATAATGAAAAGGACTAAAATACCATTTGTCAGAATAATTTTTAGGCATTAATACCCAGTTTAAGATTCTTGAAAGCACCCAAGGGCCTTGTTTTATACCTTTATCTTCATTTCTCCACCATCTATAGCTGTGGTTACCTCTCAAATTTTATAGTTGTCCTATGCACGACGAGAAGACTGCACAGCCTTGCGCTTAGAGGCGATACCGCGCTATAAACACCAGCGATCATCGCACTTATCATCCCTCCTCACAAACATTGATTAAGCGGGTTTCTTATCAATGTAAAAATCGAGCCTTAGTTAATAGTTTCTAGTTTCAGTCAGAACCATCGTGAAACTCGTTGTACCTAACATGTGTTGTGGGAAGTAAAAATAAATAATGAGGATGTTTTTTGTTTCTTTTTAATGTGAGTCCAGCGTTTCATGCCAGATTATAACCAGACTTTCGAATAAGCGATCGCGATGTTTGTCAAAATCAGTAGATCTCGTTCGTTTCGCCTCGAAGAAGATGTAGATTTTGAAATAAAATAGCGTCTATTAGGTTAAACGATATTCATTTAAATTGTATCAGTAGTATGTAAATGGGGCTCCGGGGACTGGGTCCTGGGTGTGGAGCCTGTGGAGCCGACCGCCATCTTGGATTGTGACGTCACGGCGGCCATCTTGGATGGTTGTGACCTTGACCTTTGACCTTGACCTTGAATTTGACCTTCAAAATGTGTCAAAATTCTCCAAAATTGGGCAAAATTTACCCAAATTTCCTCAAAATTTCCATTTTTGTGGAAAAAAATTCTACCAAAAAATCTGAAAAAATTAAAAAAATTAAAAATTTCTCTTTCCGAGGGAAAAATTCCCGTTCCGAGGGAAAATTTCCCGTTTTAGTCCTTAAAAATCCCGATGGCTAGAAATGTCCATATAGCGGCTTAAGCATCCATGTCTACAGCCGCAGATAAGCCTCTGACGTCATATTGGATGATGACGTCACCGTTGCAGTTTCCGTTACGACCGCCATCTATAACTTTTTTATTTATTATCCGATTTTAATGAAATTTTTTTTAAAAATTATAAAATATTTTAAATAATATAAATTTAATAAAATATTTATAAAAATATACATTTACGACACGGAGTTTGGAGTCCTCAGTTCGAACCCGGCGAGTGCAAAAAAAAAATGGCGACCGATCCTTCCCCCTAGGTGGACGAAGGCAGACTGACCCCCACCACTTATTTCAAAGTATATATATCTTCACCTAGTATGAAGTCATGACCGCCATCTTGAAAATCTGTAATTTTTATGTTAGAAAATCGGGAAAAATTCTAAATTCATTAAAAAAATTAAATAATAGAATTAAATAATAAAAATCTTAAAAACCACTGTTGCACGTATCGTTATTGTCGCCATCTTGGAAAATATAATTGTAGCATGTTTTGTTACGCCCGCCATCTTGTCTTCGTCTGCTGGAGACCACCATATTGTTATCGTCGGCTAGAGTGCGCTGACGCCATGTTAGTTTAATTCTTACCCGCTAGAGTGCAGTAATCATTTATTATGACTGTGACACCCACCATCTTGTCATTAGGCCGCCATCTTGAAAATCCGTAATTATTTAGCTAGGAATTCGGGAAAAATTCCAAAATTCATTAAATAAATCACCCATTAATTTACATATTGAATCGCTGGATTCCCGTCCTTGGTTCGATACCTGATCGATGCAATAATGTTTAATTTTATGTAAAATAATAATAATTTCAATAAACCATGTTCAACATTCTTAAAGAGACTTTAAAACCTCTACTACCATCATCCTATAAGCCATCAACACCACCATATTGGAAAATTCGTAATTATATTGCTAGAGATTCGGGAAAAAGTTACAAATTCATTAAATAAATTTGCAAACAATAAAATGATTAATTAGGTTGACTAAGGTCCTTGGTACGATTCGGAATGAAGATGAAAAAAAAATAGACATAATATAATAGTGGCAGGTTCGAGAAAGAAAACAACACAAGTTCTTTCACAAAATAAACTTTATTACATAATTTATACTTTACTACACGAACACTTGCGAAAGTTAACATTATAATAATCATTTAGGTCCGCATAGGCGTGAAATGACTAATTCTTAGCTCCAATCGGTTTATACTAGAAATAGTCCAACCAGAACCTTTACAGACATAGTCCTCTTCTTGACAGAGTTTCTGGATACCATTTTTAACAGTATGCTTCACATCGTCAGAACTGTAAATTACTGCAGCCGATGTCTTGAATGCACAATTCTTCACTTCGTCTTCGAATGGATACGGCTTTCCATATATACAGTCCAACCACAAGTTGTATTTTAATGGACCGTTTGTTGCAACGTCATCAGTAAGTTGATTGATTATGTTCTCTCTGATATAATCAAGAAAATTACAAATGTCTTTCGACTTACCCAACGTATTTAAATAATAGTAGTCTTTCAATGTCCCACGAAATGCAGACTGCGCCAAGTAGAACCCATTTTCATTCACTTGTAATGCGCCGAACACAGTCTTAGGTTTATTTTCTTGTCCAGACGTTATAGCAACCGGTTGCTGCACATCGGTTTTCTTGCTTGTTCTCTTACGAGTCTCCAATCTAAAGCGAGGAGTCGAAATTTCTACAGGTAATTCTTCAGCAGACACATAAACCTTACCGTTACAATTTTTCACATGTCGTCGCAAACTATCAATACGTGTAAACCATTCATGACACCTATCAGAGCGAAACTTTATACGGGATGGATTCTTCTTACATTTACTCCGTTCATGTCTTCGTGCATCATGAGAAAATGCGAACGACATATCACAGTAGCTGCAAGGATACCAGGGTGATGAACACGAGCCTTTCAGACCCGATCCAGATACTAACGCTGCCGCAGTTGCGTCATCTCTAGGCATGCTCTTATGCACATCGATGCATCGTTGTTGCACCGATACCTTTACTTTCTGCCGCTCTGCAGGACCTTTACATGTCTCCAAGTGATGCTTAAAATTAGCATTTCTTGTAAATTGCTTGCGACATTTGTTACAGCTAAACATTTTACGATAAGGGTTCTTAGCGCATTCTCTCCTCTCGTGTCGTCGAGCATTGCTGTTGTTTGAGAAAATCTTGTCACAGTAACAGCACTGATGTTCGTTAGTTGTTGTTGAATCACCATCCATTGAAGTTTCCATCCAGGGCGAAACGAAGTTCGACGAGTTTTCCTGCGTAGTCAGCACCACCGGCATTAAAAACTCTCCTGCTGACGGTATCGCGACTGTTGAAATCTCCTCTTTTGATGACGTCGTCTTTGCCGACGGGATCTGCACCTTCTCCGCCGTAGCTGACGTCAGGGTTCCCGTAGACGATGATGCGTCGTCCATCAAGTTCAGCGTTTTAGATGGTAAAGATGCCATCGAAGTCTCAAGACCAAGCAATTACACGACTTATGCACCAGAAGAAACAAACTAGGTGATCCGTACACCGTCGACGTCAGTAACAACTGAGCGTCCTGCTGTCTAGGACTCGCTTATATACATGCACCGGTTGGAATAATATGCTAGTCAAATCAATAACCAATTATTATAATACCTACTCGAGTCAAAACATCATTTAAAAAAGAAGCACACCAAAATAAGGTAACACATTTGGAAGCAAATTCGACAAATGAAATGGTCACGCAATACACGCACGTGCAGCTTTCATCACAAAGTTAACATTTACATTCCATTCAAGCGAAGTATCAAGCCATCGCCACATCATCATATTAACATCCTATTGGACATACTCCTCAAAATTTCTCAGCATTATAAATCACACCAGTTAAAGAAGAACTTATAGTTTATAACACACATCATTTCAGTCATTGATCGTTAACAAATTCGAATTTAAAAATACAAAAATACATGCGAAACGAAGAACCAGGTACGTAAACATTGTATATACTTTATGAACACTGTAGACGTCAAGAGCTTGAAAGTACTTACGTAAGAATAATATTTAATAAAACTCATATTAAATTGTATATTTATTTCCAATAATATACATCTGATCAAAAAAAAGTAGGTTCCATTCTATAAACCCTGCATATCGTAGTTCATGTTTCTTTGAGGATGTACAAATTTTGAACATATCGCGAACCAAGTAGAAGTTTTAGCCTATTATCCCATCATTTGGATGATCAATTTGGTCTCGCGTTCTACGGCTTCCATCTTCATTACATAAATGTTATTAATAGTCTTAAAAATTCACGTCCGTGTCACTATCACAGACGTAAAGACATCATCACCGTAGCTACCAGTTATAATACCAGGAGCTGCATCAATATCACTCATTTTATGATATCGTCTCCGCATTTCTGTTGTCAGAGACGTACCACAATCTACGATCGTGTAAGCTTTATAATAGTCTCTATTGTTTTCTAGACATGGTTAGCCCCATTCTCATTTACTTTAAAAGCCTATGTGTCCAGTTTTATTATTTAATCCTTCAACCCATCATCCCAAACTCAATTAAATCATCTTAGTATATAGAAAAAAAAATCATCAAAGTTCCTTTCATTTAATCTTAGGAACCGCATCATCCTTTCCACCTATAGTTTAGTTTCTTGAGCCCAAGAGTCTTTCATTATATATACCATGCAGAGTTCTTCAAGAGATGTAGTATACCGCCATTTCTACATACAAATCCATCCTATCAATGATTTGTTTACACATAAAAAACCTTCACATTATTTTTACGTGTTCTACTAATTTATCACTTCGACTAAAATAATTACCACACATAGTAATTTCTACAAACGACTCTTTATCCATGTCATTTTAAACATCATCTCTGAAAACATCCATGACCCATCTATATCACAAAGTAAACGAGGGTTAGTGGAGATAGGTCAAACGACAAGTGCTAATCACCCATAGGGTAAGAACCATGTGTGTTCGATACCTATCTCAGTCAATGTAGCAGATATGTATTTTCATGTAGAAAAATATCTTCCAATGCATACGATTTTAAACTTATTCACGTGCGTCTAGTCAAAAGTACCTAAATTTAATCACGTTAACCTCAAAGAAAATTAAAAAAATTATCAAGGATAGAGGCAGAGACTTCTCGATCGAGACACGCCTACCATCACCTGCAAATGAACATTGACCCCTCGCGCGGGAGTTGCAAGCTTGCAGAATGCTGCGACACTCATATGTTTTGCTCGAGACATGCATACATCACATCGCTAGCCTTCCAACTCATTTCACGTAAAACTCCAGTGAAATCATAATCCAGCATACGTAAAGTACTTTCTAGAACCACTCCAAAGTATACATCACTGAACCAGAGCAGAAAATCAGCCTACGAATGTATATCTTGCTACCTACAAAAATAAATTTGTAGCACATATACGAGAGGAGTCGAACTCCACATACCATACTCAATACTCTGATAATTATAAGCGACAAAAAATTGTAAAATCAAGACCTTAGCCAGTATACATTTTTTCTGTTATGGTGTAAAAATTCATGTTAGTAATCAGCAACGAAAGAGTGAGTAACTTGGACGAAGAACCACTTTCCAAGTATCCGGAATCTTACTGATACGGCCCATCCAGTGCACCAGCATACCCCGAAGTGTGGTCAATTGATAAACATTCTTTAATTTTTTAATATCACCTCCGTAGTGTACACCAATATATGTCAGATTACGATTTAAGACCATAAATTTCCCACAAGTAAGTTAAGTCTATTTCGGGAAGTAATAAATTATTTCTCAAAAATAAAAAAATTAAGTTCCTATCAGATTTGCTCTAATGTTACGGCATTACCTCTACCTGCACTTTACCAAAACATCTCCCATAAAAATCCTAAGAATGCAGATTGCATACTCAAACAAAAATAATTTTAGCATTATTGGTAAAAAAAAAATAATACACACAAACAAGACAAAACGGACATTACAAATCCGACCTAAATTACGTGTCACATGTAGTTTATTACATTAAGATAAACGATGTAGGATAAGAAAAATATATAAAAAATTCTTTAATTCTATAATTTATTTAAAATTGTACATTTTTACACAATAAAATCTGACATGATATATATATCGTATACATTTCTCAGTCCACGCGACATTAATTATTATTAAAATAAATTATTAAAGTTCGTTTTAAGAGTGACAAAATACAAATAATTCATACAGATCACGATACATCAGCTCAGGAGTGTAACACCTTAGAGGACCAGAAATTATGCTAGAAACCCGCCTTTACAAAATTTATAATGTTTTTTCAAGTAAAATTTTCGTGTAACCTGTATACCGCACTTCTCACACAGAAATTTTACACGGTCAAGATTTCTTCTGCAGCCATGCTTTTCATGGATGCGTGTACTTCGTAGTCGTTCAAATCGTTTACCACAGTAGCAGCACTGATACAGATATTCATCGCAATTACCATCGCTTCCCCGCTGTACAACTTACAAATGAACTTTGCTTTTACAATGCCTAATCAAATTACTTTTGTTTGTGAAATGTACACCACACGGGTCACACGGAAATGTCACACGATTAGCGTTTCTTCTACAGACATGATTTTCATGTCTTCTTGCATGTTGACGGTATTTAAAACTTTTGTCACAGTACGTACACAGATGTCTCGTAGTTAGACCTTGAGTCACCGACGGCTCGAAAAGTATCTTACTTTCAATGTGCACTGCTGTTGTAGACGACGAAGTCCCGTATGTTGCATGAGCTGGAGATTTCCCAGTCGACATTGACAGATCATCTGTACTGGATGCCAAAGAATCTGATGTATACACGACTGATGCAGAAGCTGGGAATTGCTCAAAAAATGTTGTATTTACCCAATGCGATGTAGTTGCAGGTATCGGAGTCTCCTCTGCGTTCGATAATGCACACATTAAAGTCTCTTGGAGTGAAGAGTCAGTAGATACAGCCATCATCGGGATCTCTGGAGATGGTATCCTCGTTACCATCGGAATTTCTGGAGCAGCTCTCATCGTTGTCATCGGGATCTGCTTCGTCATCATCACCTCCGTCGTCAGGGACCCCGGTGAAGACGCGAGACCGTCCGTCAAGATCTCTACAGTCGTTGACCCCGCCACCGTTGGGATTTGTACCGATGTCGACGTTGCTACCATTGAGTTCGGATACACATCAATATTCATATACAAGACTTATATGCAGACGAGCCAATCCATCACATCTGCACTGAACCACTACAGGAGGTGGACTGAGGGACCTGCTGTCTAAGTCTCGCTTAAATAACCATGTTCGCTTGTATAATACGCAAGTCAATACATCATCCATTGTTATTACTTAAAAAAATTAGGAATTTCAAGCAATGAGAATTTAAATTATATATACAATCAACTAATCACACATCCTACATACACGGTTAATTTAGACTTAATAGAGGAGCAAGAGTCTGTAATCAATGGAACTTTCACAACCCAAACAAAATTTAAAGTAGGTACCCAAATTTAAATATTATGTAGAGCTACACATAACATCCAACTGACTCCAAATGACTACAACACATGACTAAAATAATTTATACGATACCAGGCTAGGTCCAAAGTCAATTTTTTTTGTACCTCTCATCTACAGCCAAGACATGTCCAGTACCATACATCTTCAAAGCCTACAAAGTCGATCCTTGTTAAGCCTCATGACAAAAGTCTCCGAAACAAGAGACCTACTCTACAAGTTTACTAGACATTTTAAGCTTGTCATAGCACACATCGATAAAAATCTTCGTAAATAACCCAAAATATTATCAGACCACTAGCATTCGATTTATGCACATACAGTAGGTCACCAAAATATTCGTCAACACATGACCATTCTACATTAAGCTCCTCACTTACTTATATCAGCCTAATCGACTACACTCAGCACACATAAACTAAAATAAGTCAAATAACATCCTATTATTTATTTACATTCGAATATTTAACAGCATGCCGACTGCTAATTAAATAAGCCTGACAGTGAACATGTTAGCAAAGTTTACTTTTATATAGGACCAGGAATCCATTGAACCTTCAGAACCTAGCTACACATACACAGTGCTGGATGCAAGGCATTCTACACTCATTTGTCATCACTGACACTCATATTACATCATAGACACTTGAGTCAACACTCACTTTCCATCATTAACATTCACACAAATGCAAATTAACCAACATCGACACTCAATTCAGCACTCACTTTCCATAATCTAAACTCAATTCGGCACTCATTTTCCATCATCGACACTCAATTCAACACTCACTTTCCATAATCTAAACTCAATTCGCCACTCTTTTTCCATAGTCGACACTCAATTCAACACTCATTTTCCATCATCAACACTCAATTCGACACTCATTTTCCATCATCCACACTCAATTCGATACTCATTTTCCATCACCTACACTCAATTAGACACTCATTTTCCATCATAGACACTCAATTCGACACTCATTTTCCATAATCGACACTCAATTTCCATATTCGACACTCAATTTCCATCATCGACACTCAATTCGACACTCATTTTCCATCGATAACACTCAATTCAACACTCATTTTCCGTCATCGATACTTAATTCTACATACTCCTTCCTTCTTCGACACTCATTTTCCATCATCTACATACAGTAAAATGGAAACTTTCCACACACACACACACAGAGATATATATTAATATATTCATACTCAACTCAATTATTTAAAGTAGCAAACACATGAACTTTATTAGGGCATGAATAACGACACATTTTAATAACAATTTTTAAAATTATATTTATATCAAAAATACAAAAGTATAAAAATCCGTCAGTCAATAAACATTACTAACTTATTATATATACCCTGAAATTCTAAGTTCATCAAGAATAGCCCACGTTTCTTTGATAACTGATACAATTTCGTCATCTTGCGAAACAAGTAAAAGTCGCAACCTGTTCACCAACACGTTCGGGTCTTTCCACGATATATAATCAATTTCACTTGATGACACCATCTTCTTCGATTGTTTGCTGAACATATTCTGAAAATCGTTGTAATAATGATTATGATAATTTGTATCATCATCATCGCTGCTGTCCACATCTTTATCAAACACACTGACATCTTCATCTTGCATATCCCAGTATTTCAAATTTTTTGACATTGGAGTACCGTCATTGGCATCAAGCTTACTTGCTAATTTTCCAAAAAAATATTCCAAAGTCCGTAGAAGTCTACTATAAGACGTCTTGTCACTTTTTCTGGAGATGTTACTTTCATTATCTTCTACCTTACTTATATCTCCAACACCATTTAAGCTATATCCTTTCTCAAGACCTGGAGAGATTTTAACACAATCGCTTTTAAGACTAGGTCGATCAATTTCATTGTAAGACATACTGTCCCCGAGCATATCGTCTCCATCTATGTACTTTATCTCCTGAACGAGCTTGGCTTTACAAGTTTTATAGTGTCTTTTTAAATTCTCTCTTCGTGTCATCCGCCTACCACACTTGCCACAACTTAGTATTTGACGGAATGGACTTTTAACACAATCGTTCTTTTCATGTCTACGAGCATTATAGCTTTTATCAAAGTATTTGCTACAGTATGTACAATGTCCTTCAGATCGAGATCAATATTTGAGTATCGTACCTTCACTAGACTGTACGTACTCCATAATGGTCGAATAGCCACTAAAAGTATTATTTAGGTACTTCGTATTTTTATGTATGAACATTCATCAATTATTTACGAAAAAAGATTTTTTTTCTCATTTTGACTAAAAAAACTCATGTTCCACGTAGTTTTACTACCCACCTTCAAATTTCCTCATATGTTATGTTGTAAAAACAGCCAAAGTTGGTTGTAGGTTACGGAATGCTCACTCACGATCTGTTGAAAAAGGTGTGCTTCCCTAGATCTCAAGAGGAAGAACATTGACCTTATTTAAAAATTAGTGAATAATATCATGGCCTAGCAAGAATCACAAGATAATCTATTCACATATTAGCAACCATCATGTATCAGTTGTCTGTATATGCAGTCTCTGTTGTCTGTATAAGTAGACAATGTTTTGTGTGGGATGCGGGATGCTCCCTAACGATCGCAACAGAAGGAGGGCTTCGCTAGAACTCAAGGGGAAGGAAAATCTTCGTGTGTGATAGCTTTTCCCATTTGTTTCAAGACATAGTAATCGTCTGATTAATGAAATTTGGTTTTTGTGTGATTTCCACCTGTTAAAATTATTTTTTAAGTGTTGATTTGATAATATGACTTCGTAAATTTATACGAAACTCTGAATAAAATTACCTGTCTTAGACACCAAGGACAATACAGTTTGTCTTTCATGTTAATGCTTCTCAGCTGTCTCAAAGCATATTATTTGTCTGAGTAAAGTTATTATTTTTTAATTCCACCTTGATAAAAATATTGTAAGTGCTGATTTATTGACAGAATTTCACTGATTAAATGTAACTCTGAATAGAAATGACATGTCTCAGTAAGTAAAAAATTCTTCATGCAGAGATAGATCTCTCACAAATAATCTGAAGCACTCGGTGAAAACCATCAGATGCCTAGTTAGGTATAATCAGAAACACTTGAAGAAAGCCATCAATATAATAACATGAATAATCAGAAGCACTCGGTGAAAACCATCAGATGTCTAGTTAAGTATAATCAGAAACACTTGGATGATATCAAAGAAAACTTGTGGTGGTTTTCTCTGTGTGCTTCCGATTATTCTTGTCAATATTATGGTGGCTTTCTCCAAGTGTTTCTGATTATACCTAACTAGACATCTGATGGTTTTCACCGAATGCTTCTGATTATTCTTGTTATTATATTGATGGCTTTCTCCAAGTGTTTCTGATTATACCTAACTAGACATCTGATGGTTTTCACCGAGTACTTCAGATTATTTGTGAGAGATCTATCTCTGCATGAAGAATTTTTTACTTACTGAGACATGTCATTTCTATTCAGAGTTACATTTAATCAGTGAAATTCTGTCAATAAATTAGCACTTACAAATAATATGCTTTGAGACAGCTGAGAAGCATTAACATGAAAGACAAACTGTATTGTCCTTGGTGTCTAAGACAGGTAATTTTATTCAGAGTTTCGTATAAATTTCCGAAGTCATATTATCAAATCAACACTTAAAAAATAATTTTAACAGGTGGAAATCACACAAAAACCAAATTTCATTAATCAGACGATTACTATGTCTTGAAACAAATGGGAAAAGCTATCACACACGAAGATTTTCCTTCCCCTTGAGTTCTAGCGAAGCCCTCCTTCTGTTGCGATCGTTAGGGAGCATCCCGCATCCCACACAAAACATTGTCTACTTATACAGACAACAGAGACTGCATATACAGACAACTGATACATGATGGTTGCTAATATGTGAATAGATTATCTTGTGATTCTTGCTAGGCCATGATATTATTCACTAATTTTTAAATAAGGTCAATGTTCTTCCTCTTGAGATCTAGGGAAGCACACCTTTTTCAACAGATCGTGAGTGAGCATTCCGTAACCTACAACCAACTTTGGCTGCTTTTACAACATAACATATGAGGAAATTTGAAGGTGGGTAGTAAAACTACGTGGAACATGAGTTTTTTAGTCAAAATGAGAAAAAAAATCGTTTTTCGTAAATAATTGATGAATCTTCATACATAAAAATACGAAGTACCTAAATAATACTTTTAGTGGCTATTCAACCATTATGGAGTACGTACAGTCTAATGAAGGTACGATACTCAAATATTGATCTCGATCTGAAGGACATTGTACATACTGTAGCAAATACTTTGATAAAAGCTATAATGCTCGTAGACATGAAAAGAACGATTGTGTTAAAAGTCCATTCCGTCAAATACTAAGTTGTGGCAAGTGTGGTAGGCGGATGACACGAAGAGAGAATTTAAAAAGACACTATAAAACTTGTAAAGCCAAGCTCGTTCAGGAGATAAAGTACATAGATGGAGACGATATGCTCGGGGACAGTATGTCTTACAATGAAATTGATCGACCTAGTCTTAAAAGCGATTGTGTTAAAATCTCTCCAGGTCTTGAGAAAGGATATAGCTTAAATGGTGTTGGAGATATAAGTAAGGTAGAAGATAATGAAAGTAACATCTCCAGAAAAAGTGACAAGACGTCTTATAGTAGACTTCTACGGACTTTGGAATATTTTTTTGGAAAATTAGCAAGTAAGCTTGATGCCAATGACGGTACTCCAATGTCAAAAAATTCGAAATACTGGGATATGCAAGATGAAGATGTCAGTGTGTTTGATAAAGATGTGGACAGCAGCGATGATGATGATACAAATTATCATAATCATTATTACAACGATTTTCAGAATATGTTCAGCAAACAACCGAAGAAGATGGTGTCATCAAGTGAAATTGATTATATATCGTGGAAAGACCCGAACGTGTTGGTGAACAGGTTGCGACTTTTACTTGTTTCGCAAGATGACGAAATTGTATCAGTTATCAAAGAAACGTGGGCTATTCTTGATGAACTTAGAATTTCAGGGTATATATAATAAGTTAGTAATGTTTATTGGCTGACGGATTTTTATACTTTTGTATTTTTTGATATAAATATAATTTTAAAAATTGTTATTAAATTGTGTCGTTATTCATGCCCTAATAAAGTTCATGTGTTTGCTACTTTAAATAATTGAGTTGAGTATGAATATATTAATATATATCTCTGTGTGTGTGTGTGTGGAAAGTTTCCATTTTACTGTATGTTGATGATGGAAAATGAGTGTCGAAGAAGGAAGGAGTATGTAGAATTAAGTATCGATGACGGAAAATGAGTGTTGAATTGAGTGTTATCGATGGTAAATGAGTGTCGAATTGAGTGTCGATGATGGAAATTGAGTGTCGAATATGGAAATTGAGTGTCGATTATGGAAAATGAGTGTCGAATTGAGTGTCTATGATGGAAAATGAGTGTCTAATTGAGTGTAGTTGATGGAAAATGAGTGTCGAATTGAGTGTCGATGATGGAAAATGAGTGTCGAATTGAGTGTTGATGATGGAAAATGAGTGTTGAATTGAGTGTCGACTATGGAAAATGAGTGGCGAATTGAGTTTAGATTATGGAAAGTGAGTGTTGAATTGAGTGTCGATGATGGAAAATGAGTGCCGAATTGAGTTTAGATTATGGAAAGTGAGTGCTGAATTGAGAGTCGATGTTGGTTAATTTGCATATGTGTGAATGTTAATGATGGAAAGTGAGTGTTGACTCAAGTGTCTATGATGTAATATGAGTGTCAGTGATGACAAATGAGTGTAGAATTCCTTGCATCCAGCACTGTGTATGTGTAGCTAGGTTCTGAAGGTTCAATGGATTCCTGGTCCTATATAAAAGTAAACTTTGCTAACATGTTCACTGTCAGGCTTATTTAATTAGCAGTCGGCATGCTGTTAAATATTCGAATGTAAATAAATAATAGGATGTTATTTGACTTATTTTAGTTTATGTGTGCTGAGTGTAGTCGATTAGGCTGATATAAGTAAGTGAGGAGCTTAATGTAGAATGGTCATGTGTTGACGAATATGTTGGTGACCTACTGTATGTGCATAAATCGAATGCTAGTGGTCTGATAATATTTTGGGTTATTTACGAAGATTTTTATCGATGTGTGCTATGACAAGCTTAAAATGTCTAGTAAACTTGTAGAGTAGGTCTCTTGTATCGGAGACTTTTGTCGTGAGGCTTAACAAGGATCGACTTTGAAGTCTTTGAAGATGTATGGTACTGGACATGTCTTGGCTGTAGATGAGAGGTACAAAAAAAATTGACTTTGGACCTAGCCTGGTATCGTATAAATTATTTTAGTCATGTGTTGTAGTCATTTGGAGTCAGTTGGATGTTATGTGTAGCTCTACATAATATTTAAATTTGGGTATCTACTTTAAATTTTGTTTGGGTTGTGAAAGTTCCATTGATTACAGACTCTTGCTCCTCTATTAAGTCTAAAATTAACCGTGTATGTAGGATGTGTGATTAGTTGATTGTATATATAATTTAAATTCTCATTGCTTGAAATTCCTAATTTTTTTAAGTAATAACAATGGATGATGTATTGACTTGCGTATTATACAAGCGAACATGGTTATTTAAGCGAGACTTAGACAGCAGGTCCCTCAGTCCACCTCCTGTAGTGGTGCAGTGCAGATGTGATGGATTGGCTCGTCTGCATATAAGTCTTGTATATGAATATTGATGTGTATCCGAACTCAATGGTAGCAACGTCGACATCGGTACAAATCCCAACGGTGGCGGGGTCAACGACTGTAGAGATCTTGACGGAGGGTCTCGCGTCTTCACCGGGGTCCCTGACGACGGAGGTGATGATGACGAAGCAGATCCCGATGACAACGATGAGAGCTGCTCCAGAAATTCCGATGGTAACGAGGCTACCATCTCCAGAGATCTCGATGATGGCTGTATCTACTGACTCTTCACTCCAAGAGACTTTAATGTGTGCATTATCGAACGCAGAGGACACTACGATACCTGCAACTACATCGCATTGGGTAAATACAACATTTTTTGAGCAATTCCCAGCTTCTGCATCAGTCGTGTATACATCAGATTCTTTGGCATCCAGTACAGATGATCTGTCAATGTCGACTGGGAAATCTCCAGCTCATGCAACATACGGGACTTCGTCGTCTACAACAGCAGTGCACATTGAAAGTAAGATACTTTTCGAGCCGTCAGGGACTCAAGGTCTAACGACGAGACATCTGTGTACGTACTGTGACAAAAGTTTTAAATACCGTCAACATGCAAGAAGACATGAAAATCATGTCTGTAGAAGAAACGCTAATCGTGTGACATTTCCGTGTGACCCGTGTGGTGTACATTTCACAAACAAAAGTAATTTGATTAGGCATTGTAAAAGCAAAGTTCATTTGTAAGTTGTACAGCGGGGAAGCGATGGTAATTGCGATGAATATCTGTATCAGTGCTGCTACTGTGGTAAACGATTTGAACGACTACGAAGTACACGCATCCATGAAAAGCATGGCTGCAGAAGAAATCTTGACCGTGTAAAATTTCTGTGTGAGAAGTGCGGTATACAGGTTACACGAAAATTTTACTTGAAAAAACATTATAAATTTTGTAAAGGCGGGTTTCTAGCATAATTTCTGGTCCTCTAAGGTGTTACACTCCTGAGCTGATGTATCGTGATCTGTATGAATTATTTGTATTTTGTCACTCTTAAAACGAACTTTAATAATTTATTTTAATAATAATTAATGTCGCGTGGACTGAGAAATGTATACGATATATATATATATCATGTAAGATTTTATTGTGTAAAAATGTACAATTTTAAATAAATTATAGAATTAAAGAATTTTTTATATATTTTTCTTATCCTACATCGTTTATCTTAATGTAATAAACTACATGTGACACGTAATTTAGGTCGGATTTGTAATGTCCGTTTTGTCTTGTTTGTGTGTATTATTTTTTTTTTTACCAATAATGCTAAAATTATTTTTGTCTGAGAATGCCATCTGCATTCTTAGGAATTTTATGGGAGATGTTTTGGTAAAGTGCAGGTACAGGTAATGCCGTAACATTAGAGCAAATCTGATAGGAACTTGATTTTTTTATTTTTGAGAAATAATTTATTACTTCCCGAAATAGACTTAACTTACTTGTGGGAAATTTATGGTCTTAAATCGTAATCTGTCATATATTGGTGTACACTACGGAGGTGATATTAAAAAATTAAAGAATGTTTATCAATTGACCACACTTCGGGGTATGCTGGTGCACTGGATGGGCCGTATCAGTAAGATTCCGGATACTTGGAAAGCGGTTCTTCGTCCAAGTTACTCACTCTTTCGTTGCTGATTACTAACATGAATTTTTACATCAAAACAGAAAAAATGTATACTGGCTAAGGTCTTGATTTCACAATTTTTTGTCGCTTATAATTATCAGAGTATTGAGTATGGTATGTGGAGTTCGACTCCTCTCGTATATGTGCTACAAATTTATTTTTGTAGGTAGCAAGATATACATTCGTAGGCTGATTTTCTGCTCTGGTTCAGTGATGTATACTTTGGAGTGGTTCTAGAAAGTACTTTACGTATGCTGGATTATGATTTCACTGGAGTTTTACGTGAAATGAGTTGGAAGGCTAGCGATGTGATGTATGCATGTCTCGAGCAAAACATATGAGTGTCGCAGCATTCTGCAAGCTTGCAACTCCCGCGCGAGGGGTCAATGTTCATTTGCAGGTGATGGTAGGCGTGTCTCGATCGAGAAGTCTCTGCCTCTATCCTTGATATTTTTTTTTAATTTTCTTTGAGGTTAACGTTATTAAATTTAGGTACTTTTGACTAGACGCACGTGAATAAGTTTAAAATCGTATGCATTGGAAGATATTTTTCTACATGAGGTAATAAAAATACATATCTGCTACATTGACTGAGATAGGTATCGAACACACATGGTTCTTACCCTATGGGTGATTAGCACTTGTCGTTTGACCTATCTCCACTAACCCTCGTTTACTTTGTGATATAGATGGGTCATGGATGTTTTCAGAGATGATGTTTAAAATGACATGGATAAAGAGTCGTTTGTAGAAATTACTATGTGTGGTAATTATTTTAGTCGAAGTGATAAATTAGTATAACACGTAAAAATAATGTGAAGGTTTTTTATGTGTAAACAAATCATTGATAGGATGGATTTGTATGTAGAAATGGCGGTATACTACATCTCTTGAAGAACTCTGCATGGTATATATAATGAAAGACTCTTGGGCTCAAGAAACTAAACTATATGTGGAAAGGATGATGCGGTTCCTAAGATTAAATGAAAGGAACTTTGATGATTTTTTTTTCTATATACTAAGATGATTTAATTGAGTTTGGGATGATGGGTTGAAGGATTAAATAATAAAACTGGACACATAGGCTTTTAAAGTAAATGAGAATGGGGCTAACCATGTCTAGAAAACAATAGAGACTATTATAAAGCTTACACGATCGTAGATTGTGGTACGTCTCTGACAACAGAAATGCGGAGACGATATCATAAAATGAGTGATATTGATGCAGCTCCTGGTATTATAACTGGTAGCTACGGTGATGATGTCTTTACGTCTGTGATAGTGACACGGACGTGAATTTTTAAGACTATTAATAACATTTATGTAATGAAGATGGAAGCCGTAGAACGCGAGACCAAATTGATCATCCAAATGATGGGATAATAGGCTAAAACTTCTACTTGGTTCGCGATATGTTCAAAATTTGTACATCCTCAAAGAAACATGAACTACGATATGCAGGGTTTATAGAATGGAACCTACTTTTTTTTGATCAGATGTATATTATTGGAAATAAATATACAATTTAATATGAGTTTTATTAAATATTATTCTTACGTAAGTACTTTCAAGCTCTTGACGTCTACAGTGTTCATAAAGTATATACAATGTTTACGTACCTGGTTCTTCGTTTCGCATGTATTTTTGTATTTTTAAATTCGAATTTGTTAACGATCAATGACTGAAATGATGTGTGTTATAAACTATAAGTTCTTCTTTAACTGGTGTGATTTATAATGCTGAGAAATTTTGAGGAGTATGTCCAATAGGATGTTAATATGATGATGTGGCGATGGCTTGATACTTCGCTTGAATGGAATGTAAATGTTAACTTTGTGATGAAAGCTGCACGTGCGTGTATTGCGTGACCATTTCATTTGTCGAATTTGCTTCCAAATGTGTTACCTTATTTTGGTGTGCTTCTTTTTTAAATGATGTTTTGACTCGAGTATTATAGTAATTGGTTCTTGATTTGACTAGCATATTATTCCAACCGGTGCATGTATATAAGCGAGTCCTAGACAGCAGGACGCTCAGTTGTTACGACGTCGACGGTGTACGGATCACCTAGTTTGTTTCTTCTGGTGCATAAGTCGTGTAATTGCTTGGTCTTGAGACTTCGATGGCATCTTTACCATCTAAAACGCTGAACTTGATGGACGACGCATCATTGTCTACGGGAACCCTGACGTCAGCTACGGCGGAGAAGGTGCAGATCCCGTCGGCAAAGACGACGTCATCAAAAGAGGAGATTTCAACAGTCGCGATACCGTCAGCAGGAGAGTTTTTAATGCCGGTGGTGCTGACTACGCAGGAAAACTCGTCGAACTTCGTTTCGCCCTGGATGGAAACTTCAATGGATGGTGATTCAACAACAACTAACGAACATCAGTGCTGTTACTGTGACAAGATTTTCTCAAACAACAGCAATGCTCGACGACACGAGAGGAGAGAATGCGCTAAGAACCCTTATCGTAAAATGTTTAGCTGTAACAAATGTCGCAAGCAATTTACAAGAAATGCTAATTTTAAGCATCACTTGGAGACATGTAAAGGTCCTGCAGAGCGGCAGAAAGTAAAGGTATCGGTGCAACAACGATGCATCATTGTGCATAAGAGCATGCCTAGAGATGACGCAACTGCGGCAGCGTTAGTATCTGGATTGGGTCTGAAAGGCTCGTCTTCATCACCCCGGTATCCTTGCAGCTACTGTGATATGTCGTTCGCATTTTCTCATGATGCACGAAGACATGAACGGAGTAAATGTAAGAAGAATCCATCCCGTATAAAGTTTCGCTGTGATGGGTGTCATGAATGGTTTACACGTATTGATAGTTTGCGACGACATGTGAAAAATTGTAACGGTAAGGTCCATGTGTCTGCTGAAGAATTACCTGTAGAAATTTCGACTCCTCGCTTTAGATTGGAGACTCGTAAGAGAACAAGCAAGAAAACCGATGTGCAGCAACCGGTTGCTATAACGTCTGGACAAGAAAATAAATCTAAGACTGTGTTCGGCGCATTACAAGTGAATGAAAATGGGTTCTACTTGGCGCAGTCTGCATTTCGTGGGACATTGAAAGACTACTATTATTTAAATACGTTGGGTAAGTCGAAAGACATTTGTAATTTTCTTGATGATATCAGAGAGAACATAATCAATCAACTTACTGATGACGTTGCAACAAACTGTCCATTAAAATACAACTTGTGGTTGGACTGTATATATGGAAAGCCGTATCCATTCGAAGACGAAGTGAAGAAGTGTGCATTCAAGACATCGGCTGCAGTAATTTACAGTTCTGACGATGTGAAGCATACTGTTAAAAATGGTATCCAGAAACTCTGTCAAGAAGAGGAGGACTATGTCTGTAAAGGTTCTGGTTGGACTATTTCTAGTATAAACCGATTGGAGCTAAGAATTAGTCATTTCACGCCTATGCGGACCTAAATGATTATTATAATGTTAACTTTCGCATGTATTCGTGTAGTAAAGTAGAAATTATGTAATAAAGTTTATTTTGTGAAAGAACTTGTGTTGTTTTCTTTCTCGAACCTGCCACTATTATATTATGTCTATTTTTTTTTCATCTTCATTCCGAATCGTACCAAGGACCTTAGTCGACCTAATTAATCATTTTATTGTTTGCAAATTTATTTAATGAATTTGTAACTTTTTCCCGAATCTCTAGCAATATAATTACGAATTTTCCAATATGGTGGTGTTGATGGCTTATAGGATGATGGTAGTAGAGGTTTTAAAGTCTCTTTAAGAATGTTGAACATGGTTTATTGAAATTATTATTATTTTACATAAAATTAAACATTATTGCATCGATCAGGTATCGAACCAAGGACGGGAATCCAGCGATTCAATATGTAAATTAATGGGTGATTTATTTAATGAATTTTGGAATTTTTCCCGAATTCCTAGCTAAATAATTACGGATTTTCAAGATGGCGGCCTAATGACAAGATGGTGGGTGTCACAGTCATAATAAATGATTACTGCACTCTAGCGGGTAAGAATTAAACTAACATGGCGTCAGCGCACTCTAGCCGACGATAACAATATGGTGGTCTCCAGCAGACGAATACAAGATGGCGGGCGTAACAAAACATGCTACAATTATATTTTCCAAGATGGCGACAATAACGATACGTGCAACAGTGGTTTTTAAGATTTTTATTATTTAATTCTATTATTTAATTTTTTTAATGAATTTAGAATTTTTCCCGATTTTCTAACATAAAAATTACAGATTTTCAAGATGGCGGTCATGACTTCATACTAGGTGAAGATATATATACTTTGAAATAAGTGGTGGGGGTCAGTCTGCCTTCGTCCACCTAGGGGGAAGGATCGGTCGCCATTTTTTTTTGCACTCGCCGGGTTCGAACTGAGGACTCCAAACTCCGTGTCGTAAATGTATATTTTTATAAATATTTTATTAAATTTATATTATTTAAAATATTTTATAATTTTTAAAAAAAATTTCATTAAAATCGGATAATAAATAAAAAAGTTATAGATGGCGGTCGTAACGGAAACTGCAACGGTGACGTCATCATCCAATATGACGTCAGAGGCTTATCTGCGGCTGTAGACATGGATGCTTAAGCCGCTATATGGACATTTCTAGCCATCGGGATTTTTAAGGACTAAAAACGGGAAATTTTCCCTCGGAACGGGAATTTTTCCCTCGAAAAGAGAAATTTTTAATTTTTTTAATTTTTTCAGATTTTTTGGTGGAATTTTTTTCCACAAAAATTGAAATTTTGAGGAATTTTGGGTAAATTTTGCCCAATTTTGGAGAATTTTGACACATTTTGAAGGTCAAATTCAAGGTCAAGGTCAAAGGTCAAGGTCACAACCATCCAAGATGGCCGCCGTGACGTCACAATCCAAAATGGCGGTCGGCTCCACAGGCTCCACACCCAGGACCCAGTCCCCGGAGCCCCATTTACATACTACTTGTATCTGTTTTCAGAGTTTTTGAACGTTTGCTTCCGTGAAATTTGACATGAAGGCCTAATTTAGGTTCGCAAGTATTAGGTAATAAACAAATAAATGAATTACTCAGTGACATTAAAACACGAATAATATTAGATTTACTGTAGAAGATAGATGTTTTTATGATACCTAGTGTAACCTATTTTGGCCTATCGTTTTATAAAAGCAGACTAACATAGTAATATTATGTATTTATCTTAAAAATATTCAAATACACGCAAGCTATTCCTCTCTTGAAAAGTTAGTTTTAAATAGAGGCTGGGATTTCTATACATCATAAAGATATTAATTTATTTACTAACTTGAGTTAATATTAAAGTTTAAAGTCGTATTCTCTGTTGCTTACGAAAGCCGTTAAATTTCTTTGTCACAGTTTTATATAAGTAAATTTAAAACTTAGTGAAGAAAAGTCCTGAAATGGTAAATGTCTATATATGAAATGCAGCTATACAGCATTAAACTTTATGTGTAATACTCTATAGTGTGATATTTAAAGGTAGGAATATTAGCTTAAAAATTTTGTTTATGTTATTACATAAAAATATCGTTACTAGAGTATAGTATAACTGTCCTATTTTAAATACTTTTTCTTATGCTGAACCCTTACATTAGTAAGACAGAATATTAAATTGTAGTAGCAATTAGTATTTCAGCTTCATCAGATTATAAAGGCACTCTTGTCTGCGATATCGGCTGCTAAAAGTTTCATAAGATACATATATAAGTAAAGACATTGCATAGTAAAAAATAATTTTTTTTAATGTTGCCATAGAGTATGACCTATTTTTATCTGGTATCGTGAGCGTGGTACCGAACATATGGTTTTCGAGAATGATCTAAGCTTTGATAAAGAATATAAAGTTTATAAAGATAATTTGTTTAGTTTATTAAGATATTATTAATTTAAGTCAACTTGAGTATTGATTAATGAGTGCGTGTATGTGTGTAGTCGTAGTCGTTGGAAAGCTATTGATCATTATAAAAAAAGCACCCTGTAATAATGTGAAACACATGAGCGCTCTGTGCGGTCACTTTGTAACTACATATTTTGAAGTGGTCCTTTTTTTAACTCAAAATTCGGGGTGTTGCGAAGGCCTCGTTATAATCTCTTAAAGACCCTTTCGCACCGTCAAATTTCCTCTTCCAGTACCTTCTAATGAAGTTGATCAAATAATGTTGGAGGACTATGACGTCACCGAAAACGTCACTATTGCAGTATGTTTGATAAGTTGGATGACTTGAGTTTCCATCAAAATTTTTGTATATACGACTGGTTATAAAATATGTTGGATGCTAGACGGAATTAGCCAATCAGAATCGTGTCCACAGAAAACGAAAATTGCGTTAGTTTCCATTTCAACATTTTTTTTAATGGCTTAGTACACATGGGAGATTAAAGAGGTTATTAAAGTTAAATTACTAAAATAAATTTAAACATGAATGTCGTATGAAAATTATTACAAACGTAAAAAGCAATTTATTCGTCTATGATTTTAAAAATCAGAGAACTTTATTTGATTATGTAGTGATTATTGATGTGATTAAAATTTACAGATATTTTAATAGTAATAATGTACAAAAATATAATGAGTTAAAATTCCCCTATACAGCACTGTGATGCATTATTTTAATTTCAAAATTAAATACAAATTTTAAAGCTTTAGCTACCTCAGTTCAATAATAAAATGTACAGTTGTGGTTTTGCGCACCTGTCTTTGTCTCCGTCGAAACATTTCTGACGTAACTCTGGAGCTGTTTTGCTATAGTAGGTATAGGAGAAATGTACGTTAAACTGTGTTTACATATGGTTCAAACGGTGATTATCAATAAATGTTTTATGTTTATGGCTGTTTGAGTTCCATTAAAGAAAAGTAGAAGAAACATTCGATACCAATAATTAGTGTTATTGCCTCATTTAAATCTAAATAAGCATTTTATGGTTTTTTCTATCTCCGTCCGACCTAGGTTTCAAATAGACGAAAGCTACGAGAGAATTTAAGTTTGTCTAGTTTTTAATATAGCTTGGAGTGTTTTTTTTAATTAAATACATTTACAACACAAGTTTGGCTAAAATAATGCTATACATTTGTAGCATTGACGCCAGTAATTGTTGTGTGCCACAATCGTCAAAAGCGCACCACACGTACATACAATATTAACTGCCTATAATCAAGAAATACTGCACGGGAAAATAATAAAGTGGTGTTTGTGAATGCTGAAAAATATATTTTGTTGGACAGTATAAAAAAAAATAGAAATTATCTGTAATTCCTGTGGTATAAAAATTATTTAAAAACAAGTTTATGTTTATTAATAATTTTACAAAGCTTTTAATATTTTAATTGTTAAAGTTTTCAAAATTTCAGACTTATTTTCTGTAGTTTTGAATGCAAATCTGCCACCCAGCTTCCCTAAAAGTAGCACATACTCTATACTCTCTACCTGCAGCTTGTTATCCCTATTTAAAATACATAATGGAAATTTCCTAGGAAAGGCGCTCTACTTATATATATGTATATATATATATATAATTGTCCGTAAATGATTTTGTTTGAGTACTGCTTGTATTCAAAAACGTCTTTAAGTATATTTAATGTCGCTAAATTAACCTAACTAACCATTTACACCAATTTACAGTTATATTTGTAATGCAGCTTACACAACCTAAACAATCGTTCACACCATTTTACAGTTTTTGAAATAAATTACCTAATCCAGAAAGCCATTCACACGATTGAACAGTATTTTTAATGCAGCCAACCCAACCTAACAACTGTTCAAATTGTTGTATAGTATTTTAAATGTATCATAACATAACCCAACATACTATTCAAATCGCAAACTACCGCAAAACAACTTTAAATATCTCAATGCTAAGTTACAGAATCAGCAAATATAATGAACGAAATTTGAAAATATCATTGTTAGAATTCAATTTTGATTTTTTCAGAAGAGTACTACTCTAAAAAAAAAATACCCTAAGCAACAAAGAAAAATAGAAAAAACTACTCTGAAGCATGATTATCAGCACTTCAAAATTATATTAAACCAATTTTTGTTAATGCTATCAACAGACCATTACAGAAACATATAATTTATTATTTATAATTTAATTGATTGCACATATTTGTTTTCTTTTTCCAACCAAAACATTGGGACACGTTCATAATTTGTTTAAAGTTGATGTTAGTTTATTCCAATAATACAAGTTAACATGTGTATTTATTCATATGGCAATACGAGACACATTTGATGGCTATTTGTAAAAATGTAAACATCAGTATTCTGTACCAATAATTCAGTTTTAACGGTGAACTTGCATCTGCATCCTACATTAAAATTCATAACAAGTTTATAGTTTCGAAAGCCCATTTAAAATAAAACCATCATAAAAGGTTATGCTTTTATTTAGAGAATTTTGTTTTCAGATCGTTTAAGTCTAGGCCTACAAAATAGCACATTTTCTCAAGAACAGTTCTTAAATATATACCTATTAAAAAAAAAATTATCGCTCATTGAACCCTACCTACCTTGCTTTGCATTTGTCTTGGCACGAATGCACTTAATTCTGCCAAGTTATAGTTTTAAATGAAACTGTAATGCTTTATTTAATTCACTTTTGTTCTTTTATTGTTATTTGGGCAAACTATCTGCACAAAATTCAGTATATTGTAATTTAATATGAAATTTATCATTTAAACCCATGTTACATTAGCGCCAATAACGTCTGCACGTAATGCATGTCGTCAGGGCCGGAACTAGGAGATTCGTTAGGGGGGGGGGGGGCAAAGATTAATTTGCCGCCCCCTCCTTACCAACATTATAAAATACCCTTTTTCGTTAGAAGCGGTGGTTGAAATGATATTCTACATATACATACTTATACATAATTGAGAACTTCTATTTATCAAGTACACTAATTGGAAAACTAATAGAATTACATTTTTTATTATAATGTAGTAGACTGTTATCAAACTATTGTTTATTGTTTGCACAACAGTGAAAATTAATGTCTTACCAATAAGTTGATTACTAAAATTACACAAGGAACATGTGATTCTGAATTAAGTATAATATTGTATTGATAACCATACGAAGAAATTCAGTTCAAAATTTAATTTTTCGAGCATGATTAGCTGCAAAAGTGTTAATAATATCATCAAAATTGATCAATGCAGCTCGTTTGTGTTCAATAGATATAATACTTAGATTTATTAATCTCTGCTGGCCCATCGTGCTTCTCAAATAGCTTTTAATAAGTTTAAGTTTACTAAAACTTCTTTCACCTGACGCAATTGTAACTGGAAGGGTGAAAAACATTCTCAGAGCAGTAGTGTCAGGATGTGCCTCCTCCAGTTTATTTTTGTAGATAAGGCTCAACATTGTTGATGCTGTAGCATCTTTTAATTCATAGTCTACTGTTAATGCATGGTGCTTAAAACTTTCAATTTCAAATACGAATTCTTCTTTGTTAAGATCGGCACTGTGTTTCCTAATTCTGCTGCTTTGACTTTTAAATCTTCTACTTCCATTTTATGAATTTGAATACCACTAAAAAATCCAAACTTATTGTTAATGTTCTCCAAAGCCTTAAACCTGTTACTCAGTTCCGTAATTAGTCTGTCAATGACTTTCAACATTACTTGATGTAAGTTTTTTGGACATACGCCATTGCTAAGCACTTTTTCTGTAGAAGAAAACTAAAAAATAAAATAAATAAATAAGTAAAAATAACCAAAAGACAAAAAGCACAAATTAAGCAAAAAATTGCTGTTGTCAACAGAATATAAACACCACAAAATATTCCGTAACAGGAATATGGTCAACAAACAAAGAAAAACAAAGAAAAATGTACTAAGAGAACGAAAAAAAAAAAACACAAATCATGACGACACAAAAATATTGACCCAAAAAAAAATTCAGCACAATGGTTGAAACGAGACAAAAACACGACAAAACGAAAAGACGAAACAAACACAATAGTTTTCCAAAACAGAATAGAACGATAAAAACCCCACAAATGATGACAGCACAAAAATATTGAACCCAAAAAAATTCAGCACAACAGTTGACTCGAGACAATAACACGACAAAACGAAAAGACGAAACAAACACAATAGTTTTTCCAAAACAGAAACAAGCGACGTTTCGGGAACTGCTATCTGCTCCCGTCCTCAGGCAGAGACGCACATGGTACGAAAACACAGAAGCGACTGAGTAGGGGCTGGAAAAATGAGGTTATTTATCAGAGAAAGGGCTACATCTTGCTCAGCCAAGTGATCACCCGCGCAACGGGTCCTTGAGATACCAGCTCTCATCGCAGTGGTTTTACTCACTCTAGACCACGAATTATGGTAATACTTGATTCTTAGAGTGAAGTAACGCATTTGAAGTACGAATATATTTACAAATTATGCATAATCAAGTTAAATATTATTTCTTAATTTCTTGGCTAACTTATTGGTTGCGATATGTACACTTTCAAAACTTTTTTTAATGACTAGTTTCAACTTGTTTTAGTGAACCACTTTTCATATTTTGCCGCCCCCTGATATTTGCCGCCCGGGGCACATGCCCCCCATGCCCCCCCTTAGTTCCGGCCCTGCATGTCGTAGAACCAGAAAAAAAATTGTCCGCAGATCGGACAGGCTTGTTCACTTGGCCATGCTGCGTGTCACACGGTATTCAGCGCTGTTTGGTAGGCGGCAGAAAGAAGAAGCTAGTGGAGCCCCAGCGTTACCCAGATCCTCGCAGCAGTGAGTTCCTAGATCCTTTCTCTCGTAGCCGGGTTGCGCGCTGGCAATGCGCACTACAGCTGCTCAGAAGCCACGGGAGCAGGCCTGCAGACGATGCAAAATAAATCGAAGAAGACTGCCAAAGTGTATTGCGTTGTCGGCCGTTGGTGATGTTATAACCGTGTTCGCTGCGGCCATTTTAAGTGATTTTACTTTCAGACCACGTTTTTAATGCTGTTGAAGGTCGCAGTGTTCAGCTGAAAGCTGGGAAACGTTGTATGGAGGTGAGTGAGAGCTGTTTCTACCGCCGTCATTGTTTCTTTGTGTTTGACAACATGGGCTCGGCCATGTTGCATGTTTACATTGTTTATTTCAGTGTGTTACATCTGATCATACTGAGAAATAGTGAACGTGAGGATATCTTTATTTGTTTCTGGTTTTTCATTTTTCGGAAACTCGATTAAATCTGTGCAGGCTTTGGTGTGTATTTCCGCGTTGTCTCGAAATCTCTACCTTGTTTTAGAGACCATAATATTAAACAAATTAGTTGAAGTTAATTAAACTCTTGTTTGAACACAACAGGGTCTATTTTTCTAACAGTTAATAACATGGAATACCGTTGTGAACAGGAGAAAGAGTAGTTTGCTTTGTTGTGGTTTGATCAGCTGTGCGGCATCGCCATGCGTAATGGCGGCCGAACAGCTGGGATGACATACGTAAAGCGCAGATAGGACATTTGGACATAATAATTCCTATAATAAGTTGTTGCAAGCCATTTTTCAAATTAAGATATTGACGTAACGTGTAGGTTGCTCGTGTAAGCTGTAATTTCACTTTTCATTGATTTTTGTGTTTTTTTTTTGTTAATATTCGTTTCTCGAACTTTACAGTTTAAAGAAAGTAGAAAATATATTTTGCTTGAAACCATCTGTTACTTTAAATGTCTTTTTTTGAATAAAGGCGTATAACTTTCAGAAGTTATTTAAGGATATATTTTTATATTTTACGCAATTGTATAAAATATATTCTTTAGATAATATGATGAATACTATATTCGTATACTGTTTTTTTAAAACCATAATACCGCTAATATATCAAATGGTTTGCATTATGTAGGCGCTATAAACATTTTTATATAGATCTGTTGTTTAATCGCTACGGAGAAAAATAAAATTGCTGTCGGAAAGTTGTCGTAAGCGTGCTAACAGATTTTATTTTGTTTACTGGCATCTAAACGTGAACAAGTAAGTACCTACATATTTGGCCAATTATGATATTTATGTAAACATTAAAAATTTATTCTATAGTTACATCTAACATATTAATGTTCTTTATTTTTTGTTGGCTTAAGGGTTCATGGAAGATATAATTAATAAAAGAAAAACCAGAAACCACACTTTTGGCTTATTAAAAAGGCTGGCCAAATGAATAAATATGTAATGTAAATGTACACGGAGGGAGGTAAAGAATTAGCGATAAAAATTATATTAGTATTTTTGCAGTTTCTCTAGCATATAATATTTTTAACACGTTGAATAATAAACTAGTAAATTATGCACTTTGAGAAATATACTTAGGAAATAAGGTTTTAAAGCTATAATTTGCATCAGCTTTAATTCTAAGAGCGAAGTACCAGAGCAAAATTTTGGCAACAGTCAGCACAATTGACTCTTGGGTGAAATATACATTTTCACCATTTTTTTAACCGCAGCTTTCACTTATTTGAAATAGCTGTAACGTCACGATTTTATTGTACTACGTGGTTCGGAGAGGCACTTTTTCAGTGCGATAAGCAAAGTCTCTCTCCTGTTCACATTTACATTAGTTTTAATTCGTAAAATTGTAACTTAAGTAAAAGTTAGCTATTACATATCCAAGTTTACCCCTTGATCCTGATGCCATCATCCTATATACATTGATCATGTGGTAAATGGTGCTTGCTGTTTAAATTTAGTACGGCAAAAGATCCTGGACATGATAAAAACTTGTGGTACAACAATGAAATACGAAAGAAAACAATTTTCATAAGACTGTACATAATTGTTTGTATTTTGATGATAGTTTTTGTTGTGTCCAGGCTGTTTCGACGTACTAAATTGGAACAGCAAGCATCATGCACAGAAATTAATAAATAAATAGTTTGTAATACAAGAAATATATTGTAATTTTGTACACAATGGCTATGGTTATTTTTGCATATATGAAATACGTTTTTCGATTGATACTGAGAATTTCTTACGAAAATTGGCGCATAATTTTATATTTTATTGATGTTTCATTCAAGCATAATTTTTTAAAAACCATGAAAAGATCGAATATTTAACTATTGAACTTTATTTTGTTGCGCCATGCTTATTATGTGCATGGCAAACTATTCAGGTAACAGTTTACAAATAACTTTAACTGTTGGAAGTACTGGGACAACACAAAGTATAAATGCCTGGGCAAGAATCCGAACCCAGTATTTGCGAACACTATTTTGTAGTGATAGTTGTTTTCATGTAAGTGTACAAATTTCCAAATCTCTGTAATTTTAGGTTAATATAAATGTTCCACTTAGAAAAAAATTAGTGTAGCCTATATTCAGGATCATGCCACCAGGATCAAGGGGTAAGCTTGGAAACGTGATACGGAATAATTACGGTAACTTGATTTAGTCAACAGTTAAATTATACTTATATTTAACGTAACAGGTTGCATGGTTTAAAATTCTAGCCGTTTCGCCACCACTACTAGGCATTCAATCAAAATGTATAGTTTTAATATTACTTACGCCTATGTTTACTCATGTATTTCGTGTTGTGTAGTATAATTTTGATTTGTAACCCACGAAGAAATGTTGTCAGGAGTTGTTAATTTCGTGAGCAACGATTCCTTCTTGTCCGTAATTATGTAATCAAATACTTTTGTCCACGTTTTTTAAATACATCGATTTACGTTCTAATCACACAATATCTGGGCTTCGTTAATTTCTCCGCACCTTCCCCTTTTCCACCCCTTTGTGGTTACAATTAAATTATATCGTGTCGTTTGTCGACAAAAGAAGCACAACTGAAGTTATAGTCGAAAAATAGTTTTTATTTTTTTCAAGTGTTTTCGTGTTGTTTCTAGTTGTGTGGGTGTGTGTGTATTTTCTTGAGTTAACTTTATTCATGAGTGGGTGTAAAATTGTGGACAATTATATCATTTAGAACAGTCGATCGTCGCTTAGCAAGGAATCGAGGAAGGGCGTGTATAAATGCCGTTAGCCGAAAGGCACATTTGAAGGTGGAAGTGTGTCCTGGCTGTAAAATTCGGAAAAATGACGTTATCATTGCGATTCAATTTTCAAGTGTACGAAGCCACGTAAGAACCTAGCAGGTGTATCCGAACACAGCTAAAGTAAAAAAAAAAATAGTTTAAAAAACTAAAAAAACACGCTTTATATAGAAAACCAAACTAAAAAATAGAAAATAAATTTTAATAAATTTGAATTAAGAATAGTGTAAAATATTTTAATAAATATACATTAATAATAGTGTATATAAGAAAAAATGTATTTTATTTAAAAAAAGGCGTGAGGTGCTTTTTAAAATGATATCGAAATGATAATCCTTCTACTCATATATGTCAATAAAACATTTATAACTATTGAAACCATGCACCACACGCTTTTTTTAAAAATAAAATACCTTTTTTTCTTATATACACTATTATTAATTTATATTTACTAAAAAAATTTATATTATTCTTAATTCAAATTTATTTTCTATTTTTTAGTTTGGTTTTCTATATAAAGCGTGTATTTAGTTTTTTAAACTATTATTTATTTTCTACATTTTAGTTTGGTTTAGGTATTTATAATTTAAAGTGATACTTCTTTATCTACGTATGAAAGAAATTTTATAACAATTTATAACAATTTAACTTGATTAAAAAAAACTTGATAGTTATTACATCAATCTACTATTAAAGTAGATTTTGAATAGATATTGGCTGCAGTTAAAATAAAATCGATAAATATTGTTTTATCTCAGAAGTGTCTCTAGATGTGGCTCAATTTTTTTTATTTATTACATGACTTTACTATTTAAGTGAATTTGAGTAGATATTGGCTGCTTCTAAAATATATATCCAATATAGCGTGTTGAAGAACTACAGTACTCAATAATTTCAATATCCTGCTATGAAAATCAATATATTCGGGAAGTCATTGATGTTTATTCTAAGTCAGCATATCTGATGGGTGACCATCCTTTGTTTGAAAATGTCTCACAAAACATTTTCTCCCATTTGTTCCAGTCCGATTCCACTGCAAGTTTCATTTGCATGCAGTTGTACCAAACTACATTGGAGTATTCTAAGAAATGTTTTAAAATTTATATTTCCTTTTTGTCTTCTGTGATTAGGAAACGTTCACATTCTTTGTTGAACTCTTTAATCCACTCTGTCCTCACCTTTTTAATACAGGATTGCGGTTTAAATCTTGGTTATATATTAAACTTTTGTTTTTAAAGATTGAACCCTGTAAATGCTTACACAGCCGATTTTTTTAAGTAAACAACTGTGTTATAGTTTTCCTTTAGTTGCTATGCAATTTCATACAAACTGAATTTCCACGACATCGTCTTTTCTAGGTTCCCGATGATAAAAACATGTCAAAAATACCCCGAGATCCAAATTTTTCAAGAACGCTTTGCTTTACGTTGAAAATTAGA
Organism: Bacillus rossius redtenbacheri; assembly: GCF_032445375.1. Taxonomy (NCBI): domain Eukaryota; kingdom Metazoa; phylum Arthropoda; class Insecta; order Phasmatodea; family Bacillidae; genus Bacillus; species Bacillus rossius. The sequence goes on along the minus strand of NW_026962011.1, from coordinate 2,945,653 downwards.
ACCTGTCTTACTAATGTGTTCGATTAAGGTATTTCAGCTTCGCAGCGTTGTCTTGGTGCAGTACCAACCTGTTACGTCAAGAGTTATAAATTTATTTTTGGAAAATTGTATGCAGACGGCACTGTCGATTATAATTTTTCAGTTTACTCAGGGGACGATTTTTTTTATGAAAGTTGAATTTGGAATCAGTGTACCAAATTACCAAGTACTTTGAAGATTGTGGGTTCAAGTTTTACTTCGGACTTCTATATTTCAAGAATACGTTTGTAAGCTTCCCTCCACCAGCTCTTTAGATCGAGGCTTTAGGGTGCCGTATGTTAAGGGTGTGTGTGTGTGTGTTAGTGAGGCGGGATGATAAGCGTGACGCTCGCTGGTGCTTCTAGCGCGGTATCGCCTCTAAGCGTAAAGCTCTGAACTGGCGTGCAGTCTTCTCGTCATTACAGGAATATTGTAAAATTTGAGCGGTGACTGTAACATTGTATTGCGGAGAAATGAAGATAAAGTTGTAATTCAAGTCCCTTAAGTGCTTTCAAGAATCTGTACCGGTTGTTTTACGCCTAAAAATTACACGGAAAACACGATTTTTAGCCATTTCGACTCTTCTAAAAGCACAGTTTAAATCTTAATCCGAAATGAAAAGCGCCTTTCTGCCCTCAGCGAATTCTTAAATGCTTTTCGTAAACAGATCCTACTTGGATGTCATGAGTAGTTTTGAAAACGCGCTGTTATTCCTAAAGCTCTGCACACCGCATGTGTGCCCGGGCAGACGGCGCCCTTAAAGCTTGGCCGTTATTTATTTTCTAAATCCGAGTTTAAAAAATACTTATTTATGTATTTATTTTTGGAATTAACATTCTTTAGCCTAATTCACATGTAAAACCACTGACGTAAAATGCAAATTATCTTATATAAGATAATTTAATTAATTTTTTTTAGGGTTTATTGTGTGCAATGGCGTATTTATTTGAGAAAGGTATCTACTTTCGTTATTATCAAATGCATTCGAAAAAAATTCATAATGTTTTAAAATTATACATTTATACAACACGTTGGAATTTCATGGTGACCTTGTGACACCAAGCGTCTATTTTATTCAATTCCAGAATGTGAGAATTCTTATTGTTTTGCCTCTTTAAAAATACCTACCGTAAAAATTTCTGACGTCTTGAACATCTTCAAAACTGTGGTTTTGTCAGATTTCTAAAATTACTAATGTTTAACAAAATTACACACAGTAGAGAAGCTCTAAAAATGTTTACAAAAAACTGAATTTACATCATAGTTTAATTTTGGACTGGCTTAGATTTTTTTTGTTATACCTCCAGCCTTTTTTTTTTTTTTTTAAGTTCTATGAATTATAGGTTGGGAAAAGGAAGGAAAAAAAGGGGGGCGGGGAGAGATTCGATCTCTCCCGTCGCGTTACCGTAGGACCGCCATTGACTCCGAGAAAACCAAACAGCTTGTGGTAACTTCATAAGTTTCCGACTTGACTAAAAATTCGGGTGTGAAATCGAGCACGCATCGTCTAGATGGGAGGCAGTGATGCAACCAATCAAATCTCAGTGGCCCCCCGGGCGCGCTAAGGCTTCGCGATCATGTTGCAGCGAACCAGTGTCGGTTGGCAAGGGGCGGGAGAATAGGGGGAATATCTTTCGTCCTTCCCTAAGTTATGGAAAAATTTGCAAAATATCAGTGGAGACGATATATAACGTGTGTGAGAAGCCACGTTGCCAACGGCTACTACTGTAGGTCCATATTGCAGTATGTTAGTGTCAGTAATGTAAGTTTTTTTTTTTCAATACACGGCTTCAAATTTTAATTTTTTTTTTCTGAAAACATCTCTGCACCTGCCACTGCAGCGAACCAAAAGGCGGTGGTGGTACATTTACCCTGTAACACTGTAATCTAAGAACACTTGAAGGTGCTTTATAGCTATTTTGTTTGTTCGAGGCTTGTCGTTTCCCATGATCTGCAATCGGCGACATGCTTCTACCAACCAAACACTTAACACTGCAAGAGCTTTGCACATCACTTATTGTCCAGGTGTTGGCCTTGTGACTCGAGAAACAACTGAAGAGGCAGGCTTATGTTATAAACAGACTTTGTCGCTGGCTGGACGACTGCATAACAACACGTTGCGGCTAACGTAATTCGTATAGTTTTACAGAAGTAAAATTTATGTGTTCTACTTCTAACGCAGTTGATGATAACATGCAAGAGACGTCAAATTTAAACAATTTTTATTTAAAATAGTTTGCTTTAATTACAACTTTGAGTTATTTAAACAAATTTTTGAGCTTAACAGGGAATTAATAAGGCGTTTAGTATCAAAACCAGCTCAAACCAATTTTTTTAAACTTTAATATTAAAAAAAAATTAAAGCCATTTGTATTTTATATAAACTCTTTAAATCAGCTCTGAATCAATCTAGCTAATTTCAATTTAAATTGGCTTCAAAAGTTCATTTCACATCAAAGCCATTTTTTTAATTAATTTATTTTATTAAATCTCAATGGTGGATGAGAAATTACCTTTTTAACTATTTTAATTTATTTGTGAAAAATATTTTATATAGTAAATTATATAAATGCTGAGTATTTGTTTAATTTTTTACACTTTATAAACTAACTACCACATAGTTTTATTCAAACCATAATTAAAAAATAATTTATGTTAGGAAACTTGGAAACAAAAATTAAGAAAATAAATATACTTAATACTTTTTTCAAAAAAAAATTAATTTATTTTACATGACAACAGTGTAATCCAAATTGAATTAAGAAATCTATAAGGGCTATAAAAGCCAAAAGCTTACCAAAACAATCTTGGACCTTAGTTCTTTCAAAAGATCTCTAACACATGTACGTGTATTTTTTTCGCGTCTAATGTAAAATTTTGAAAATGTATTGATTTGGTTTTGATATCCAACGCCTCATGAGATACACGTATATGCTTTTATGTTACAGCTTGGTGTTCACTTAAGTCTGGAACCACCAGGAGAATAAAATACTTTTCTTTACGGGAGCAACTACAATTGTCAATAATTACACCAGTCTACGATTGTTGACTTAAGAAAGTACCCAAAGAAAGTTAGGTTCGGTGTCATGTTCAGAAGACATACAATGTAATTTGAAGCCGTACGCAAGCACTGGCTTTATATTTGGAAAAAAAAATTTCCCTTTCGGCACAGCCTACAGGCGTAGGTAGATTCCGAAATACTATTTATGCTGGAAATATTTTGGAAACTGTTATAAACTTCTGGAACATTTTAAGAACTTAATGTACATAATATATTTATGTTATCCTTTATTATAAAATTATTGATTAAATAATTGCCCATTTTCCAATCAGCGAAAATATTACGAATATTTTTAACTCAATGTATCCAGTATCGAATAGATTACAACGCAAAATTCAATAGTTCATATTACATGCTAAGGTATTTAATTTTTTGACTTTCAAAAACGTGGTCGTATAAAATTTTTCTTTGTACCAAGGTTAAAAAATAATATTCAGATGGTTTGAAATAAATTCAAACGAAATTAATACTAAGAAAGTTTTGATTTTTTAAATTTTAACCCATGTTTTTACGCTAATAATTAGTTTCATCAAAAATGTTTGTCAAAGTTTTAGATGAAGTTTAGGATTCATACAATAAATTATAACGGATATGATAGTATATTTTAAACAATAGGTAGTATTTATTTGAAATTTACCTAAAAAAGATGGTGGAGATAATACATTTCCCATAAAAATAACCTTATTTTGTGTGGTAACCTAAGATGCACACATTGGCGGATTTACCAGCAGGCTGAGTAGGCTTGAGCCTGGGGCGAATTTTTTTTTTTGCTACCTCATAGAAATCAAAAATATTTCTGCATGACGGTTTTCTGTTTTCTGATGTTTTACAGTTAGAAGTCTGCAACAAATTTTGCCGATGACTTTCCCCTCTCCCTTGCCATTGTACGTTCCGTGAATCAGTGTAGCAAACTTCCATGTTCTAGAGTAAAACAGCTAGTTCGCCGCCCCCCATACAGTAATCGGCCTCTGCGCCCTCTTCCCACACTTCGAATGAGTGATAAGAGCGAAATTATAGAAAATGTATTTCTCTCTTCCCACTATCAACCCATACATGCCAGTCCTACTACTGGTTGGAGTCTGCGAACTGGATGGTTTGTATATAATGAACACGATTACTTTCGACGATATCATCGATGATTTTGCCAACAAAAAAATCGCGCAAAAAGGTATTGTAACGAACATTTATAACTTGACTGAGTTGATTATTTTTAACTGTTTGTAAGCGCAATAAATATTATTTATTCACGTTTACCAAATGTACATTATTGTGTAAGTAGCATGCATTATCCCGCCTTATTAATCGTACATGATTGAGCTTTGATTAGCTCAAAAATATACCCAAAAATTATTTTACGTGCCATTTCAACGAAATTTTTGGATTGTAAATTAATCAAGGACATGAAAATTTAGAGGCAAGGGCGGCAAAAACTTTATAACCTATACCTTGAAAATGTGTAAATCCGCCACTGGATGCACACACAGTTGCACACTCGAAAAACTCTTGAGATCATGCAATTTCTGAGTTTCCTTTCAGGGATTAATAAGATATATTTTATGTTATTAATGTGACTCACTGAGCCTAACAAACCTTAACATTTGTTATCTCCTGGGCCTACAAGAAAAAAAAATCCAACTAGATATTGCGAAATTTTGTAGCGTGTAACAGAAGATTTGTGCATTTAAGTAACGATTGCACATTGAAACGGGTAGGTGGCCAACTATTCACAAAGTCTTTTTTACACGTACGAATATTTTCCTTCGTGTAACTTCCTTTTTTTATTATTAAAAAATAACGCTCGGGACTTAAGCTACTAAAAATGAGAAAAAAATATTTTACATTTGCAGCAAGCAGATTTTGTTACGTCACTTTATACATGTCGCAAATTTAAAGGCAAGCATGGCGGCGCCCGCGTCACTGCACAGACAAACGCTTAAACGGTTAATTACGTGTAACGTTCAAACAAAGCCCAAGTCAACAGCGTTGAAAATGCTTGGTGAATCTTAGGTTTCCGACGACAAAAGGCCACAGCACGCGTGGCGCCGCCACTCGCCGCGGCTAACGCAACGAGAAACACAGGAGAGCTCGACCGCCGCGGAGGTCGCCGTCGAAACCTGCTTCCATTAATCATTGTTTTGTTTGTTGCGCGCCGGCCACCTCCCCCCCCCCCTCCCCTCTTGAAGACCCGGCCTGCGTCTCGGGAGCGGGAGGATCCCCGGGGGCAGGTTCAAAGCTCCCTTGCCCCAGTCCTTGAGACGAGTGGCGGGGCTGTTGCCTCTTTTCACGTCTCCGGCTCCCATTGGCGGATGGACCGTAGACTGATGATACGATGTGGACCAGGGGTGGCCAACCTTTGAAACAGTGTGGCGTGTTAAAGCAGGAATTGTGATAGCCCGTCGCCTCCGTCAGCCATACGTCCGTCGATTTTTTTTAAAGGATTATTACTTAGAAAGGAATATTATTTAGTAGAGGATTTTTTTTGTTTGCCTGAGAACCCTAGAACCAACAACTCATGTTTGAATGGCCCCCGAGTGTCCTTTGCATTTTGCTTTGAGTACCTGACCAATGGTCGTACCTCCTGCCTATGATAGACCTATTTTGATTGAAGCTTTTTATATATTTTTATTAATTTTATATAATACAAACATATTTTAGTGAAATGTGGCATGTTTTAAATATAGTTATGACTATGAGTTTGTTTTAATCGAATAAAACCTGTTCTAAAGATTAGTAGCCATGAATGTTTTAAGGTATGTTGTTAACATACCCTCATCTATATAAAGATACGTCTAGATGAGGCTTCTATCTAGATACTAAGGCAGCGTATAGCCAAAAAATAAATTCCTATTTTATTGAAACTGGAATGCTGCCAGCAATTTTGATTGAACCCGAAACAAATATAATTTTTTAGTATATGACACTGGAAAAAAACAGGTTTTTTAATGTGTTTGACCACCTCTCCTAGCGAGGCCAACGACAGACGAGCACTCACCTGATAGGTCGCGCACATAAGAGCTTTTGTGATTGGCTGGTGTCTTGCTGTGAGGGTTGTTGATTTGCAGCTGTGTTTCATGACAAGTTTCTTTCTGGTTTTATTAAAGGTACCCATTTTTTTTTTTTTACTTTCTGTACATACTTTGTTGACTAAATATCTATCAGCGCTGTCGTTTCGGTGTTTTCTATTGCTAGATATACGCCATAGAGCGCAACAGTTTAGACACATTCTTATAAGGTAATGGACATTTTTAAAATTGTATATGAAGTATTTTATTTATTAAAGTAATATTGAAATGATGATTTAGATTTTTTTTATGTTTGCCATAAAATTTCGTGTTCCGAGTTTCGATAAGTGTATTCGCAACATGAGAACACGTGAATTTGCTCGTTACCGAGGTTCAATGCTGAAAATCTCTTGCGATTCTGAAATAGTCGCTCACTTTTTTTACAGTTCTGTTGACAAAAAAAAAGATATCCGAGCGAGGAGGTGCAGTGGCAAGGCACCGTAATCTCATTCCTTTGGCACCCGATATGGAATCCCGGTGGTCATACTGGTCTCGATTTCCCCGCGGTGTCTCCCGAGATCGCTCGCCGACTAAGAGACGATGGTTCCTGACCACGACTGAAACCTAGTTTTCTGAAGTAATTTTGGGCTCGTCTGCTAGACAGGATCTTTTATAATATACTACTGACGTAGCTACATTGATTTGGAGAAGTAAAGCACACGGTATTATCAGGCAAACAAACCAGTGAAAATTAATTCACTTTTTTGGTAGCCACTTTTTTTTGTGGTTTGGCATACCAGAAATTTTGCATCATTAATTTATATTGAAAACACTTTTTTTTAATTACAAAAATGCATTTTTTATATATATTTTAAAATTAATATTATAAACCCAAAACTTTGGATTAGAACTTCTAGCCCGAGTTTTTTTTTTTTTTTTTTTTTTGCTAGTAGTAATGGGCTCACCCAGTAGGTAGCGTCAAATGTCGCGCAAAATGTGGTTTTAGTTTCCACTGTAAGAGTCGCACTTCTATATCTCCCTACTTGTTCTGTGTTCCTGACTACGGACCATGGCCATTTTCTTCCCTAATATCCGTGTTCTGTCAAATATTGTAATAGGGGCAATATGGGAAACTGTAAGAAATACGTGAGACAAGTGATTGCAGCGAACCTGGCGGCGTGGAATGTACCTACCTTTTTAAGTGCGTTAAACCAGTTATAGTAGTGGCATCTAGCGGCGTGGAGTGTAAAGTAGCTAGGAAGCAATGCATTAAAGTGACTCGCGCTTCGCTAATACTATTTGGCCAGAGTTTCCCGTATTGTCGTATTACGATATTTGATCCTGTTCATTTGTGCGTCACCGCCTCTTACGACCTCGCAGCCGTGAGACGTGAAGTCCAGCTCTCCTCCTATTGGCAAAACACCATTTCCAATGTTGGACTCTATAAACATTCCCTACAAGTACAGAGTAAATGGCGCAGAGATTAATATTACCTGCTTGTTAACACTAAAATATTATTTCGTGTACCATCGTTAATTATAATGAATTCTTTTTAAATATTACTAATTATATTTTTCTTATACCACAAAATAGTGCTATGGACAGTATTATTATATTTGTAGTCATTGTGAAAGAAAAAAATCAATGCTAAATACAAATTGTTATTTCTCAGGATAAACTGTTTGTAGCAGTTGGTCACTTTTAATAACAAGGCATTCCTTTAAATAATGTGCTATGGCTCAAAGCCAAAGTTTTTATTAATTTATATAAAAAAAATATTTGTTGACAAAAACGGTTGAAAGCAGGATGCTCTTGATGAAATACGTCAAGAAAATTATTTTCAAAAATTTTCCCTTACTAAGTACAATGTTTCAGATAAATTAAAAAAATATATATACGTGTGTATAAACGTTTTGTGCTCTATGACGTATATCTGGCAATAGGCCCAGCGAAACAAGGACAGCATTTATGTCAGAAATCGCCTATTGGAAAGAGAGTAAATGCTTATTTAAATGCACGCTGCAAACTAAGGGTGAGACATGCTTTAGTTCACAGCTGACTGTATACTTGCTTAGTATATAGTTGGCATCACCGAGTGTTTCAGTCTCCCCCCCCCCCCCCCTCCGCCACCTTGAGTTCGCATTGAGGCATTATTACATTATAGGTTTTTACAATTATCAGGGGCCCCGGTGGTTGAGAAATCGGATGACTCTGTACCTCTGATTCGTTCCTGGCGGGATGTCAACCCAGATTTTTTTGGCACGTAGGAAACTTGGTGGGCGTTGTGATCGTCTTTTTTTTTTCTCGTGGTACTCCCGTTTCCGCCGACCCATTCATTCCGCCGATTCATACCTTGGATCAGCTATAATGACCTAGATTTCGACGTGACGTTAAGCTCAATATATTTCCAAATTAGAAATATATGTTACATTTTTAAGTTCTCGTAAATAAGTGAATAAAATTAGTTTTAAAAGATATTAAAACTCTTTTTAAGCATTAAAAAATATCATGCCTGTGCTTGGCGACGATTTCATGAAATTCCAGCACTTTTCGTCTTTTTTTTCCCCTTTGTCGCGGATGTATTGGTATCCTTTTGTAAGTTATTAAACAGAAAAAATTCATTAAAATCAAGGCTTATAATGACATTTAGAATGATTTCAATAGGTATTCTTGTACGGCTGCTAACCGAACATCATTACAGATTTATGAGTTTTAAAAGCGGAAAATTATAAATTACTTTTGATTATGGAATAGTTAATAAGTAAAAAAAAAAGAAGACTCCCGGCGTAGATTCCCTTTAATTTCGTCTTTTATTTTTTCTTCGGGGGTTTTTTTTTTTTTTTTTTTTTTTTACATTCCCAGTTTTGTTGTCCATTGCATCTCGTGCTTCTGGTGTTGGAATCGTCCTTCGGCGAGTGCGCCACGTACTGACGGTAACAGAGTTCTATTAGTTAATGGCACAGCTGTGTAGCGTGTAGTTGTGGGATTGAGAAGAGCGTCATAGCAGCCATGATTACTGCCCAACTTAACCGCATAGTGACACGGCACACGAATTGAGAGATAATGATTGGTTTTCAAGCATTTCAAGTTTCCTTTATGTTGCTGTCAATGAAAGTCCCCGGCTTGTATTATATTTAATCCAGGTATGGCGTACGTGAGAACTAAATCAATTAAATGACCTGTTTAGTTTTCACTTACCAGTAATTTCCGCAAGGTTCTAATAGAAAAATTTTAATTTCAATCATTAGAAATGTGAAATATTTCTGATATAGCCTACACTGTTTTCCTGTTGTCGGGGTTTAAAATCTCTCAGCACTGTTTGCATGCCCGACCATATTCTGCACCAAGCCTTTAATAGTTTGTCTAGTACATTAGTAACGGATTGGCAATTATTTTGTTCTGTTAACAAAATGGAGGACGTTAGCCATTCAAAATCCTGCTCTGTATTGTGTACTATTATGTATATAATATATAGTTTAATGTGTGTTAAATCGATGGTGTAAATCGAATATAAAAACAAAAAATAGTGCTGCATGCCCTTTTTTATTACTTAGATCGATTTAAAGTTGTCTTAAATGATTTGTATGCATTTGGAAACTTAAAATAAAGGTGTTTGTCAAATTCATATCACAGAAGTAAAAATAAAAAGTTTGTTTTAAATTTTGCTATTCCGAACTAAAATTTCCATATTGTGTTTAATGGCTTAGTGCCCGGTATAAAGGGCAAGTTTTTTGGAAACCAAGTTGACCCGTGCCCTTTATACTGACCAATAATGAGTTGTAATCCCAGAATATATTGAGAGAAAAAAAAGGAACTCTTGTTTGCTATGTTTTGCTTGTTAGAAAGTTATCATGTGAAGATTCAAATTTTCTTAAACAAAATTATGTTAAGTTTGAAAGAATGTGTATACTTTTAAAAAACTGTAATGAAGTAATTTGAAAATAATTATTCAGGATATGTGAGGTCTTTGGAGCTGCGTGGAAAATGCCGCGCACGGCGCCGCCAGCATTTAGCTGCGCGAACCGGCTTCGCAAGAACCAGGCGACACGGAAAAGCACGTCACCACTGTCGCGTTGGGTCGGGGAGGGGGGAAGCTTGGAGAGAAATTTTGCCGGCGAGAGTTTGTATTTATAGCCCCTGAGCCGCCTCTATATGGGTTTCATACTTGAAGTACACCGTTAAAAATTTTTACCGTAAAATTACGGCAGCGTATTTTTATTGTAATACATTTACGGGTATCAAGTTAATTTATTATAAACTTTAATTCACAATATTCATATTGTTATACTAACAAAGCCGTTAAAGAAGTGAGAAGACCGCAGCAAATACATTTTTTTTCATTTATTTTACATGCCGGTTTTATCCTGTTTAAACGCGTCACACAACTTGGCGGTTTGAATCCTGCGGTGTTTATATATAAAGAAACTTTCGCCATTAAGTCGGCAAATTTACTCTTAATTCTAACAGTGTAATCTCTGCCCGACGAGATTTAAGTTGATTAACATGTAGAGTGAGTTGTGCTTGAAGATGGAATCGACTCGAACCTCACATTCTTCGTTTCATCACGCCATTATCGTAACGCGTTAGCATTTGTGGTCATGATTTCTTTGCTTGAGGAAATTGATTTTGTACTTTATACAATTTTGAGGTATTTTACATTTAAAGCCGATGAAAAAAGAGAGTGCATGTAAACTCATTAAACGTGATAGAAGTGAAACTTCTTTGGGTGTCTGTTAATATATACTACTGAACTCTAGCAGATAAAAATCAAACTAATATCGCGGCAGCACACACTAGCAGACGAAAAATGGCGGAACCAATATGGCAGCAATGACATACTGGCTGACTTATATGCATTACTATGAGTGGTGGGAGGTCAGTCTGTCGGTGGCCTACGTGGAGGAAGGATCGTTCGCCATTTTATTTTTTCCCTCACAAGGTTCGAGCCGAGGACTCAGAGCTCCATGACGTAAGTGCGTTTTAAATTAAAATTTTAATAAATACTTTTTTATACATTTTAAAATTTTGTTCTGTTTTCTGGCATCATAATTACGGATTTTCAAGATGGAGATCGTAACGAAAATTGAAACAGCTATGTATTAATTCAAAATGGCGGGCAATAAAATAGCGGAGCGTTTTTATATGAAAATTAAATAATTTTTATTTAAAAAAATTCCTGATTTTCTAGCATAAAAATACGGATTTTAAAAGATGGTGGCCATAAATAAATTGAAACGATGATATAATTCAAAATGACGGGAAATTATAGAAACCAAGATGGCAGAATCAAAGGTGGCGTTCGGGGTCAAGGTCATCCAAGATGGCAGTCGTGATGTCACAATCCAAGATGGCCGACACCGGCACCAGTAGCCGGACCTACTAATATATACTTCTGTTGATCATTGAGGAAAAAAATTAAAATACTAATTATGAAACTAGTAACATACATAAAAACCTCGCTTTTTTGAACTTCTTCTAACACCGAATATTTCCTCCCTTTTGCATGCGTTCATTCATTTACTACAAAGATTTTCTTTCTTTGGAAAGGAGAAATATTTTATTCCAGAATCTTTAGCCATTTTGTAGTGATTGTGATATCCTTACAGTGTACAATTTGACATTTTAACTACATATACCACACAGACTATACACCAATAATATCAAATGTTTGCGCGATACGTAAATGGAATGGATAGCGCTTGGAAAACGAGCTCTGGCTACAACCAAGGTGACGTAGCAAGGGAGCGCGTGGAGGTGGAAACCTGCCACGGTATCACCTGATATTCTTTCGCTATGGGCGTGACTCACATGTATGAGCTTTGAGTCGGGTGTTCGGGTGGTTTGGAGCCATCTTTAATCTCGGAGGTCCCGGCGCCCTTACTGTGAGATTTGAAACCTAACCTTTACCTTTCCTTCTATTCTGCATGTTCTTGGGGGATGGTTTGTACCGACGCAACATCTTCGCTTTGGTGGACCGGATACCGCCGCCGATCCGCCGAATTGCGAACAGGGGCATTTAGTGTGTGTGAGACCAGAAATCTAAGCTTCTGTAACTTGCTCTGTGCTGTTTTATTCCAAGATGCACCCCACACTTTAGAATCGCTTGGATCAACGGGCGGGGCGCGTGTCACGTGGGATCATGTGGCACACGGGCCTGAAGTTTGCCTCAAGATGTACTGGTGTGCGGCGGGAGGAAAGAATACTCCCCCCACCAGTCAGATCGGCTAACTGGCGTGTGGTGTAGTGTCGTGATACGTCTGCTCTATTATAGACTTGCGAGTTTGATGTAAGCAACTGAACCTTATTAATATCGGGCGTGGCGTGTAGCCGCTCCAGCAAAACCCTTGTAAGAGACATGCATGGGTAAGGAAGCTGGCTCATATGGTGCATGCCCATGCGAATCAGGCCGACACTCGCGCCGGCATGTTTTCGTGTGGTGGACTGGTTACGAGTTCTGGTACCCAACTTGTACTGCCGCATGTTGAGAAATAAAGCGCCTCTGGGCAGTGGGTGTCCATTCTTCTCTGGGCCGTTGTGTTTATACGGGCTGCGCCATAAACGCTTCGCAAACATTTGTACATGTACGTGCCTCGTACGAGGTGTCTTCCGCTATTTACATTTCCCGGTTTGGTCCAAGTTCGTCATAACGCATCAAGACAACTTTAACTTTGGATGAATCACCCGGAAATAGTAGCGCACTCACGGATTCTTTTTAAGGGGTTATCCGGGGAAAATACGATACAGATTTTTCTACCGCCACTTAAAACAGGTTCTCGTTCCACCCTCACTTAACTTCTAAAGTGGACTGACCGTTCGTTAGCATCTTTTGCAGGTACTAATTTTCGCATAAGATCTCTTGAACTAATGGACTATTGAAATATTTCATTAGCGAGATTAATAAAGGGAAAAAAAATTAGTCATTCTGATAAAAAATGTAGTACGAAAAAAAGGTGGTAGGTAAAATGCATGCATGCATTGTCAGAATAATTTGAAATGTTAAATTCGCAGTCAAATCTTGCAAAAGTATTTAAATATGCCTTTAATTGTCCTACCTGCCCCGAATAAAAACAAGATAAAACATTTTTCTTTTTAGATGCTGCCTTGTCAAACTAATTTCTGTATTCAGCCCTATTTTTATATTAGATAACATAACTTTGTAAATCGAATAATTTTATCCACTCCGCGAGTGGCTAGCGCGAATGAAAAAATCCGTTTCGGCACGGCCTACAGCCGTAGGTAGATTTCGAAGTACCTATTAATTCTGGAAACATTTTGAAAACTTCTATAAACTTCTGGAACATTTTAAGAACTGAATGTACATAAATTATTTATTTTCTCCAATATTACAAAATTATCTATAGATATTTGCCATTTTCCTTGCAGCGAAAATATTACGACTATTTTTAACTCGACGCACCATTGAATAGCTTAGAACGAAATTCATATAATATGATAGCTAAGGTAATAATTTAAAATTGTTGACCTTCAAACAGCATCATTTGTACTAAAAACGTGGCCGTGAAAATTTTTTCTTTGCACCAAGTTTTAAGATATTAATATGGTTTGAAATAAATTCAAACGAAATTAACACAATTAAAGTTTTGATTTTTTTTTAAATTTCAACCCATGTTTCAACGGTAATAATTCGTTTAATCAAAAACTGTTAAACTAAAGATTTAAATGAAGTTTATGATTCATGCAATAAATTATAACGGATATGAAAAAAAGTAATTATTATTATTATTATTTTTTTTACTTTCAAACCTTATTTCCACCCCTTGCAGTAATGGTTGGTAAAAAAAGTAAAATTATTTTCAGATTAATTTTAGTCAATATTTAGACAGTTGAACAAAAATAAGAATGGATTCGGTAGTGGACCGGGTAGGGATGTTTTATTTATTTTCTCATTTCAACTCCAGAATTTTTCAACCCCTTGCAATAATGGTTTGTATTATCAAAAATAGTTTCAGACAAAAGTTTTAGATAAAAATTAAATTAAATTCAAAATTTGTACGAATTTGATGTGCCTACGAAGGGAGTTATTTTTTTTTGTCCTCCAACCCTTGTTTATTCTACCCCTTGCAGTAATAGTTGGTCGTATCAAAAAGTTATTCAGACAAAAGATTTTGGCGTTACTCCTACGAATTATAATACGTTCTAACGGATGCAATTATGGGAGTTACAGCGATTTTTTTGTTTTTCAAAAAATCTTTCCCATATCTACCCCTTCAGTTGGATATTGCCCATTAAGGAACTCGACCGAGATTTTCCACTACTAGATTTTATGTATCAGTTTAGAAGTGATGGGTGAAAATTACGGCAGTTTTCATGTCCACAAATTGTATATAACTTTTGAATTGACGATGGTTTTGGGATCTACGGACCATGAAACGAAATGCCCTCAGTTAGTTAACGTATTTACCCGCTGGGTGTTCATGCTGCACACTGGCTGAGTTGTGTATAGGCTTACTTAAAAATTCTGGGTGGTGATTGGTTAGGTTATGTTAGTTTAATTGATGATTCAATGTTCTGTCAAGCTTTTTTTTTTTTTTCAAACAAGAATTTTCAACGTACAACGACTACGTATTGCAACTAATAGCGATATAGCCCTATTATTTTCTGCGCATAGGGCCAACATTGGCTTACGGTGTGCCAATAGAATCATCAAAAACATGCAGATGTAATCAATAACACATGTTCTTTTTTATTTTTATTTTTACAAATTTTAGCCTAATCCAACACTCACGCTTGAGTAAAACCATTAGATGTAAAGTTGTGATTTAACATAATATGTGAAACATACAGTGATTAGAAATTTTGTAACGACAGCAATATGACCATTTCGACCTCCATTTCACTCTTTTGTGACAGTTATATCGACAAATAAGACGTTAAATGTTGGGAGGGGCGATGAGGATAATCGCTCCCCCCTCCCCCAATAACCTACTTAACTAAAATTACTAGATATATTAAAAAAAATACTTTACGTAAATGCGTTAAAATAGCTTAAGGGACTATTACATTTCAAAATATCCGATACCACCTAAAATCCTTCGGTATAATTTCCCCCCCCCCCCCCATAATTTGATGCTGCAAATAATATTAATACGCAGCTTCAGCTTGATGTACTGCCTCATCGTTATTCTGCGATTTCGATGGTTCGTAACTTTTTTTTTCTAGAAGCGAAATAGGATTCTTGCCGGCCGTGACCGCTGGTGCGTATCGCACGTTTGGTTTCGAACCCAAAACCACGGGACGGACCAACTTCGTAAACACCGAGTACGTAACCAAGCGGTTCAAGCCTACTGTAACTTGCAAGTGCCGTCACCTTCCTTCGTCTTTGCGTGTCACACCGAGGCCCAGTCGCTGGTTTTCCAAACATGTTGTCAAGGTCATAACCAGTTACATTAGCTCTAGGCACGAAATCGTTCAAACAGGTTGCGTGATTAATTGAACTGCTAGTATAAATTTTTCAGCGGTATACTATTGAATGTGAATAACCTTAGTGGATCTAGCATTATTGCTGTTTCTGGTACATGTTATGTGCTCCAAGAAGTACTGAAAAAAAAAAGAAGTTAAAAGCCGAGATTTTGGTTTCCTAGTCTGGGTTGAAAAAATATTCACGCGAAAAAAAATACGAAGGGAATATATTTTTTTCTTTGGATAACATTTTCAGGAACTCGTTTAATTGAAGGAAACTATGATCTGCGGCTTATTGTCACTTCCGTCGTCATTTTTAAATGTCATTCAAAATGTTAGTGGTCATTCCGTTAACCACTTATCTATATATATAAAAATGAAACCCGTTTTCCTTGGTCACGGCATCACGCGTGAACGGCTGGACCGATTTCACTAAATTTTTTTTGTTGTGTTTGCTATGGTCAGGAGAAGGTTCTTATGAAAGAAAAAATTAAGAAAATTGTGCTGAAAATTAGAAAATTTAAGAATAATGAATTCCTATTTCCCTTGGTCACGCCATCACGCGTAAATGACTGAACCGATTTCACTAATTCTTTTTTTGTTGTGTTTGTTATTGTCACGAGAAGGTTCTTATGAAAGAAAAAATTTAACGGAAAATTAGAAAATTTAAGAATACTGAACCACCATATATAAAATTATTTCCAAACTAACCCAACACTTTGTACAATATAAATATTTTTAAAGTAACCTTATGACATTCAGCTTTAAGCGTTTACAGTTTCCAGTGCGGCTTGCATTTGCAATGTCAATAAATAAATCGCAAGGGCAGTCGCTAAGTGTATGTGGCATCAACCTAGAAAATCCATGTTTTTCACATGGCCAATTATATGTCGCCTGTTCCCGTGTCGGAAAACCATCAACATTATTTATTTACGCGCCAGAACATAAAACTAAAAATATAGTTTATCAAAAAGCATTAGAGTAGAGAGAAGCAGTGAGGGGTACAGAGACTATTAGTTGATTTATAGAGCGCGCGTGGTATTGAGCTCATTGTTTACTTAAAAATGCCAAGTTGTTCAATAGCAATTTGTAAAAACATTAGTGGAATTATTTAATCCTATGGAATAAACACTATTTTGACAATATATATTTTGTTTTTTATTTAATTAAATTAGTAAGGTCCTTTTCAGTTATAGTGATACCAGGGAATTATGGATTCATTTTTATATGGAGGATATTATAGATTCCAGTTCAAATTGAATAGGTACTCATACCTAAGATAGGTCAGCTATACAAAATAAAGTAGTGCATCATTGCTACGCTAAGGCGGTACGAAGTTCGCCGGGTCAGCTAGTAGGTATATAAGATTGTTGTTACTTTTTTTTTCAAGTTAATATTAATTTATTACATTTGAAAAAATAAGAAAATATAGCTACATAAAATTATATTGAGATAGCTAAAAAAAGTTTCATATTTCATACAAAGTAATTTTAGTGTGTAATCCACAAATACTTAATGTATTGATTATGCTAGAAGTGTGCTGAGTTTTATTGAAAAATGATATTTACCTTTGATGTTTACAATTTTCAAAACTATTTCTTTGACCACTTGTTTTTTTTAATCATAAATTTCAAACTAGCTAACTAGGTATCTCAATTTTATCTGGAAGCCCCATTTTTAAAAATATACATTATGCGTAAATGATCGATTTCAGGCTTTTTAATTGTAATGAAAGAAGTTTGCAGAACATCTCAGAAACTTCCCAGAAATGTTTTTTAGCTGGGGTAGACAGTAGGGAGACGGGAAAAGTTGTTTCTTTACCATTCCAAACGTACCATTTGCAGTAGTTCGTCAGTTCTATCACAGAGAGCAGCACTCGTCGGGTGCGATATGACGTGTTCAGTGCTTGTATGCAAAAGAGTGCTTCCTGCAGTCTTCGATGTGGTTTCATAACGTAATAATTCTTGTGTTTAGTTTTTGAAATCTGATTTTAAACGTAATGTTGCGCGAAGGGGCTTTTTTTTTTTTTAAACCAGCTTACAGTGTAGTTACAATACAGTGTTAGTGTGTTGCTGGTTTTCTTTCCCACATTTTTATTTCTTAACTAGCAGTAAAAACGTAGTACAAATTTTACTAATCGTATTTTCAAAAATAAACTTTAATTTTTTTTGTGATCTAATAATACTTTGTGTTTTATAGCAAATGCAACCTTTATAATAACCTATTAGACAATATATTGTATTAGGAAAATATAAATATTCATTTAAAAAAAATAATTTGTAACAGAGTGCACCTGCGTGTTAACTTTAAGTAACCTACAATATTGATTTTCATGTACGCACGGATACGAAATTATATTATTAATCGTAAAAAAAAAATATTAAAAAAACTAACTAGCCCCTGTCTAGTAGTATAACCTTTTCCGCTTGGTCCAATAGGCGGAACCAAAAGCTAAATAGCCAAAACGAGTAGCACCGTGATTAGCCGACAGTAATTTTTTATTACCGTCCGTGAGAGAGTGTTAAGATCAAGGCCGAACAACGGCCCCGGCGAATGCCGGAACTCGCCCTTGAGCGACCCCGACTTTCTGGGCCAAGTGCTCGTGACGTCAACAGCGGAGCTCTCGGCGCTTCTCTCGCTCGCTCTGGTCTTTTTCTCTCGTCCGCCATCTCCGTAGCCGGGAAACACGGGTTCTCGTAGATTTCAAAATTTAACTTGCCACTGTGGCACTTCCTTAGCACTCTGCCCTCATTTCTTTTTATTTTCTTTTAGCACTCATCACAAGGGTTTTTTCTCTCTTAATTTCATGGACACTGCATTATCATCTTATTTTTTTTGGTTTTTCATTGCATAAATATTCTACTTCCAGCTTGTGTTTTCCACCTTGTCTATCTTCTTCGCTATTGTATTCTTTGTTTTCTTCCCATTAAAAATTTTTTTTTACATCATCCATCGCTCTCATCTTTTGTGTTTTTTTACGAGCCCGAAAGTTACTCGTGCAAGCATTTTCTGATTATTTTCTCTCGTTCAATGGTACCGTTTTTACCTTTATTTTCATTCATTTTTGACGTTGCCTCTCCAATATACCGATGCTGAGCCTCGTGTATTTTTACATTACATTCGTTATGTCGCGTCGCATCGAATGACCACACTGAACTGATTTATTTTTTGTTCCAAAATCCCCTAGGAATAATTAAGAATATAAGAGAATCTTCAATATTGCCTTATTTCGTTTGTTTCAGTTGAATGTTTACCGTTTTCGCAGCACACAGCAGTAAGCATATCTATGACTCGTGATGATAAATTTTTTTTCCTTACACCAAGCGGGTAAGATTGTTTATTATTTATATCACATCCTTACAAGTTCTCGTGTAGCTGCATTAAAAAAAAAGGTCTCGTGACCCTGCACGCGGTCACAAATCTTACATCCGATTGACCCCAACGCTGATGTCCCCCCATCTTACCCTACTTCCTGTAGTTTAGAATGAAATCAATTGAGCTGGTGAATGTTTTTATTAGTTTCCATTATTTTTTGAAACTATATTAACCTGAGGTCTTTTTGATTGCAAAAACCCACTAACGAGATGAGCGACTAGGTGTTTGTTGCTCTCTCTCTCTCTCTCCCACTTTCTTTCTCATTCTATCTTTCTTTTTCTTGATATTTCTTTATTTTTCTTTCTCTCTCTTTCTCTTTATTTCTTTATCTCTTCTATCGCTTTCTCTGTATATATTTATCTTTTTCTCTCTTTCTCTATTTCTCTATCATGCTATCTCTGTTTGTCTCTCATTTCTCTATTTCTCTTTCTCTCTCTCTTTTATTGTTTCTCTTTCTCTCTTTCATTCTTTCTCTCACTCTCTCTCGTTCTTTCTCTCTCCCTCTCTCTCCCTCTCTCTCTCCCTCTCTCTCCCCCCCTCTCTCTCCCTCTCTCCTCCGGGCCGTCTTCAGAAGACTAGTGGGTGCGCTGACCGAGGCAGCGTCGTGACGGGCGGTCGCGTGTCGCCGCGTGCGCAGTCGATAGCGGCGCGTGCTTTTCCTGCGATGTCATCCTCGCGACAACACGGCTGTGCGACGGGTGGTTGAACCCGGCAGTTGATAGCTTCTGCCGGTGGCGTTTGTCAGGTCCGCCCATGATGTAAAGAGACTTGATAGGGAAAGCGCAATGGAATGACAGTTTATCTCGACGCCCTTGAGTGCTGTTAAGGAGGAAGACACATATATAGTGAAAGACGCCAACAGTTTCTATTCCATAACAATTTTTTTTATCGTTTCTTAATGAAAACTTTGGCCTTTGTTAAAGAATAGACAATCATTACAATTATTATAATCCAAAAATAAATTAAATGCAACAGGGTTCCGCGCCTTATAATAAAAAAAAGTATCCCATTTTTATCCCCTTGAGCGGTGTAAGTTCGTGATGATATGTAGTCTGTATATTTAGTTTACGGGCTACTTCTGTTCCAAATTTGATCTAAATCAGTTTGGTAGTAGAGTACCCGTGTTTCGATACGGCAGTCTGCAGACAGAACACACTCGCACAGCTCATTTTAAATGCTCTTCCTCGTGGGTACGCCACTGCCGTGCCTCGAATGAAAAAAAATTCAGTAGCCGTGACGAAGATAGCACCAATAGTGCAGTAACAAAATTTCATCAAAAATTACATTTATTCTTCTTAAAGGTGCGGTTTTCTTGAAATCTTGCGTGGCAAGTAAGTGACCTTCCCCGTGATTCGATGGTCGAGTGTGCTAAATTTTATCGGGATCGGAGTAAAACTGTAGATTTGTATGATAAAAAAATGAACAAACAAACGGAAACTCTTTTTCCATACACCTACTCACTGAATAGCCCGGCTATCCTTGGGCTGAAGAGGCTTCTTGTATTGGGATGGGGCATTTTTTTCTTTCGAAATCTCAATGAGATAGTAGATTTTATTTACATAGAAACGAAACATATATTCTTTTTGATTTATTTTGAACCTTTTATTGCAAGGCTTGAGGGTACACATTATTTTTCGTTTGTCCATCCAGAGCGTAAACAAACCATCCGGCGTGCAGATTCTTTAGCAAGCCACCTATAATCCCATGCTTAAAATCATAAAGTTTCCAAGTTAATATTTGCCACCCAGATATTGCCCTTGTGCTTTATTGATACTCATTGAGAATGCAAGTCTGTTGGGGAAATAAAATCGCTTTAAATCGAAAGGCTTATTAGAATCACTGGGTACCAGCGGAATGCGAGCATCAACAATGCACTGGTCGTTGCCAAGAGACGAATGAAGCATCAAAAGTGCGATGGCCGTTGCTAGGAGACGCAGAAGTCATCAACACTGCAAGCCGTTGCCACAGGAGACGAAGAAAGCGTCAACATTTTTGTAATAGCGAAATTTCATCAAGAAGTACCGGAATTCTGCTTTTGAGGGGGTATGGGAAAGGGCGATTGTTGTGGTTTATTGAAATCTCGCGTAGGCAGTGAGCGACCTGCCTCGTATTTCGAAGATAAAGTGTTCTAAATAGCGTTGAGATCCGAGCAAGGTATCTATGAGAAACAAACAAATGGAAATTATTGAAATTATCGTGTGTTTTCCTGTTACAGTGTTACGATTGGATCGCTCGCTTCCGCGTGACCCTCGGTTGGTGTTTGTCAGAGGAGTGCCAGATCGGATGTGTATTTCGGTCTGCGAAAATAACATTGAAAAGAAGGATGAGTGTGGAGGGGGTGTGTGAAAGAGTTGGTTGCGTATCTGACTTGTTGGCACTCCTCACGCTCGCTGTATGTGACGAGGCTGTGACGTCCGAGATTTTTTATTTTTAAGTATGTAACACCTTAGCTCTCGGTATATGGCATTTGGTTGGGAGTAAATGTGTTAACAACAACCATGGTGCTACCATCTGTGGCGGATGGCGCGAACCAAAGTTCACAAAGACAAAGGAAACATTTATAGTGTTAAACTGTTTATTGAATTTTAAAATTATGGTCTGTCGAAAATCAGGGCCGTTTCATTATACAGTTCGAAATTTCGGTTGCAAATCGAATAAACTTCAATATTCCGCATATCTGCTCCGGCAGCGAATTCTAGCGGCAGTTGCGGAAACTACGCGTGATTCGCGTCCAGAAACTTAGCTGAAAACACGTTTGCGTATATTTATAACGCTCAGAATCATTTTAAATAACTCTACAGTAAATTTCGTGTCCGATGCCCAAGTTTTGTATTATAAGCGTATTTGCAACACGAGAACACATGAATTTTCTCGATACCGAGGTTAGATGTTACAAATCACTATCGCGTACTGAAAGATTCACATTTTTTTGGTGTCTGTGGGCTTGTTTTCGGGTTTTCCTCCGTGGCCGTGAGCGCCAAGGCGTCACGGTCGTGATTCAACGATCCTAAACCTTGGCGTGGCTCGGTTTTTGTTCACGAGCCAACTTTAATTCATCTTGGAGGATCAGTCCACGCGTGGCCGTATCTGCCAGTTTCTAGGATGTCCCCTGTGAGGGGCTTCGGTGGTCGAGTGCTCAGATCACTCTCTCTAAAAGCGCGGGGTCGCTAAGGGCGACATAGGTTCACGCATCACACGCCTCTTCGCCTCTACGCGCCGGGCACGGAACTGGTGTGCAGTCTTTACGTTGGTAACGCGCCTCTATGGAACTTGTAGCGGTGACCATATCATTTTATGATTGAATATTAAAGATGAAGGCTCCCTGTACTTTACTGTACCACTTACAAATACTGTGTATTGAAGTTTTCGCAAATTAAAAAAAAAAAGAAACAGTAAAAACACCCGTTTTAAACTTTTTTCGCTGTCGAAAAATACACGTTTTATACGAATCCTTGAAAGAAACGAAACTTGTATCGACAAGTAAAAGATATACTTGAATCAGCGTACCTGAAATAAGGCATGAACAATCACGAAGACATCCCGAAATAGAAGACATAGCTAAATTTAAAAAAAAATTAGAACCAATGTTTACCATTACAATAGGAATTAAAGATAATAACGAACATGTAAGATATTTATTTTATCCGACCCGTAATTACGGGATGTGATGATTCGTGCCTAACCCAGCATGCTTTCTACGGTTCGGAGAACATTAGCGTGGCTGTCTCATTAATGCTTTATCATCCAAAGCATAATTCCAACATTTTGTTTTACAACCATTTTGAAACTGTAGGAGGAAAAACTCTCATGCGTGCTCTCCCATCTTGTGCAGGGCAGATAGTTCTAGCATCCAATGTTCATGTTTATTCTTGCAGGTGTTTCATATGATCCTGTTTACTTCGTGGAGATCAGGAACGATAATATGTAAGTTTAAATGCAAATAATAAAACAGTGTGTGGATTTTTTGATACCATCTTCAATTTTTTTCTTCATATAATGCAGGTATAAAAAAAATGCTGGATTCGAGTCACTTCTAGTTACCGCTTTTGTGTTGAAACAGATTTTTAGCAATCTGGGGGAAAAAAAAATTTGAACCTGTTGTTTTTACCGCTGTTTTCATCTGATTGGATTGGACCGAGATCGGCTAGATCTTCCCGCGACGTGTCCAGGTCCCCGTGAGGGGCGGAGGTCACGTGGCCTGTCCGACCAAACCTGCCATCCCCACCCCACCCCACCCCAACCCTTCCCCCCCCCCCCCCCCCCTCCACCAACTCGCCGTAATATCGGTTACCTCCTCAGCGCGAAGTTCCCGTCGTTAACTTCTGGCCGTCGTCGTCCCCGAGTGGCTGCCGAACTTCCGCCGAGTAGTTGTTAGGTTGGGGGGGGGGGTGGCTAGGGGGAGGAGGAAGGGGAACTCGGGGCCCGGTAATCGACGGAAGTGGTGCTTGATCGACGGCCGACGTCGTCCTCAAACGTGTTGTGGGTTTCGCAGAGCGAGAACTACTGGAAGCCTTTCCCAATACCCTCAGTTTATTTTCGGAAGAAGGTGGACAATGTTTCCACGTGAAGTTTTATATACGAAATTATCACACCTTTAAGCATTTTGAAAAATAAAAATAAAACTTTTTTTTTGCAGAGAAAATTTAAAAACCACTGCAAATTGAGGCTAAATACAGGCGTAGCAACCAATCTGTGATAAAATAAAAGACTAGTTTTGTTTTGATGAATTAGAAATTTTGGTTAGATGAAAACACGATTAAAATCCTTTTTTAAAATACCGATATTTTTTTTCTTTGTACCTCCTAATAAATATGTAAACTAAACCCAAAGTTATCGCAGTCATTATGTATTGGAGTTTTGCTGTTATCAGATTTCGAATAGTTTATTGCACCCATAAGAGCTTTTGGTGTGTACAAGTTTTCACAAAGATATTACACAAGTCTTGTTGTACATAAATATTTAATGATAAAATGACTAATTAATTAAAGAGACAATTAATCATTCTTATATTCTATTGCACAAATGGCGAAGCGTGAAGATCTCATGTTGCAAGAACACAAGTGACAACTTAAAACTCTCAGTTACAATGCAATACTCCAAGGTTTATCCTTTTAGCTCTGGCGATTGTTAGTAACTCAAAATCATCGCAGTCTTTAGATAATGTTTTTTCACATCCAAACAATTTTTTCTCGACGAAAACACATGCGATCAATAAAATCATCTCAACTCAGGTGTTATTTAACTAATTTACTTTTATTTGAAGTGCTGCCCTTATAAAAAATTTATTGCTAAACAGTTGGTGTTCTGCCGGTTCATTTTAATCGCGCGGCTATAGTCTTGTGTACGCACGCGTCTGCACGAAGTGCTGTGAAATATTCGTCCTACATTTTTCTTAGCGGAGCTTCCGTGAGAAGCAGCTCATTTTATTGTTTCCCGCTGGAGCTACCAGCCGGATCGATGTTAATCTACTATGAGCGGAAAAAAAAAAAAAAAAAAACTATCTCGCTTTGTTTTGGGAAAGTGTATTTTAATTCACCAGTTTTGTTTTAACATATCTGAAGAGGCCGGACATTTTTGAACCAAACTATTAAAACTGAACATTTTTTGAGTTACTCTCCATTAAAGAATGAACGTAAGTAGGATATACTTTATTTTATAGAAACACCTCAAAATTGCTAAGGTTCTTAGATCGTAAATGAAAATAAGTTAGTATAAGGTTTCTGGCTGATGTTCAGACTTACCAGTCGGAACTGCCGTGTATTGGAACATCGTCTTGCCAGTCCAAACTGTCAGGCCATCTGATAGGTGTGGTGGCAGACATCTTTGTTTATACTCTTTGGTTCATTGCTTTTTTTCTTTTTTCTTTTTGAAGTGAAAACTTATTTAGCCGCGTTGAGCGATTTTTAGTAGGGGCAAAAGTTATGGGTTCGTGTCACCGACATGCTGCTGTAGTACGTATCTACATTTGACGTAGAAATTGTGTCATATTACATATTTAAAAACAAAGTTTTAATTTTTCACTTCCGTCGACAGTCCCAATGACTGCCTTTTCGTTTTTTTTCTAACTAAAAGAGCAATTGCAACATCTAACGTTTCTTCCATATTCTACGATGAAAAGATACATCCAACAGCAACAACAACCACAAGACTGGTTGTGTGTGGGAAAGGCTTCAGTTCGGGCCAGACTGTCAGTTCGGATTGTTCGGTTGGAAGTGAGCACCTGGACTGGTCGTGTGTGCAGACAGTCCAAACTGTCAGTTCGGGCTGAGCAGTCGGACCTGGGAGCCGGACTGATCGTGTGTGTGGGGGCCTTCAGGCTAACTCCAGACTCCTGCGCCCGGCTTGTGTACCTGCTTCCCGTGGCGCTACAGCCACGCGTCCTCCCAGCCACTGGAGTGGCCTCTAGTTTGGCGCTCTACTGTCCGTGATTGTTACTTTGCAGGATTGCTTTTCCGGGCATTCTTCCTTTAAAAAAAAATTTGCCTTTTTTTGGCTTTCCCTGCCACACACACACTCGGCTCCGGAATTTCAAAAATTTCTCAAATTTGAATTTGTCATACCAGATAGTAATTTGAATATTTCATGGGTGAGATATGTAGGTAACTAAGAACTGCAAATTTTGTGGGACACCACTATGTTCCGGTGACTCTCATGCGAGGGTCGTTATGTCATATCTATGAATGACGGACACCTACGGGTCCCACAGCGGTGAGTGCTGTCCCCTAGCTGAGTGATGGCCAGCGTCACTCTTTTCGAAAGCCGAGTGTTTTCTTCAAACTAATGTGAAGGCCAGACACATGAATAAATTTTACATTTCTAACAACGATGGTTTAATGTAGTGTTATTCTATAGAGTTGTCCTCATAAACAAAGAGAAGATGCGTGAGCCACAAACACAATTTCACTCGATAAAGTAAGCAGCATTAAAAACTCAATAACAAACAGTAATGCTCTTGCTTCACACTGACTCAGTTCTGCCCAACACTTGTTACGATCGCATGATCCGAAAGGCATTGTAACACACAGAATGTTTTCATTAATGCATGACCAATAAAAACATAGTTTATACACGCCCAGGAAATTCGAAACCATAAACTTTCAATTAATTCTTAAACATTGAATTCCAAGGTAGATTTCAAACACTGACAGCTTGGATTTAAAACATTAAAATAATTATATTAATTATGTTTTGAGCAAACAAAACTTTTATTATTTAAAATTGGCTATACCAACGGTGAATTATTTATTCCAGTCACTGATATATAAATATATATATATATATATATTGCCCGTATAAAAATAAACGAGTACACTCATAACCATGCATAACTCGATTTAACGAAAAATGCAAAATTACATAAGTTAATCATCAAAACGTGTTACTCGTAAAATATCTTACCAAAGCAATGTATCTGAGCGTTCACCAGACATAACGCCATGCGATTTTTTTTCCTTTGGGGCTTCATAAAATATCGTGTCTATGTTCTGCAGCTACCTAATGATTTTCCAAAGATGAGACCAGAATCGAAGATTGCTTCCATTACTCAGGACAGGTTAACCTAAGTGTGGTAAGAATTAGACTGTAGGTTTGATGTGTGACGTAAAACTAAAGGTGCACATATTGAACATCTGTAAGAAAAACTAGATTAGTTTACCTTCAATTTGGTGTTTGATTTATTTTCAATAGTCTAAATCAAACTGTTATAATATGCCATTTAAACTGTGACATTCTTTATTGGACAAACTGTACAATACGTGGCATGTCATTAAGGAAAAAAAACTTTAAAACATATAATTTACAAAAAAAATGAAGGTCTTTTAATCTAAGAATAATTACCATGGGATACTATATCGATTACGAAAATTAAATTTAAATAATATTTTTCAGTATTTCTGTGAGTACAACATGGCTTCATAACAGTGTTTGCTGATGACTTATTCCACGAATGTGCAAAGAATGTGCGTACGTATGTACAAGCAAGGCTAATGTATCTACGAGAAACGATTGCCTACCTATTGATATTTCCGCGGGCCGCCAGTTGCCACCACAGCTTCCTAGCCAACAGAACAACTTACCGCATGCGAGTTTGGCGCGGTGTGGTCGAGTTCCGAACCGACCTCCGCTCACGAGCGTAGTTCGACTCCGCGACACCAGGCGCGCGGTGGGCGGCGATGCCAAGTTGCGACGGCTGAGCGGCCAGGTCGAGGAATTGTAACTTTTATACAATATCGATATATGGGTATATGGGTATTTTGATACAGCGTTTAAGTTATATCTATACCGATAAAAAAAACGGGCTCTAACACATCGATTTTTTCCATCTATCATGTTATAAAAATAATAAAACTTTTGCCCTTGTTTTCCTTATTATAAAATTATAATTAAGGAATATATAATATTGAATTCTTGATACATCTAAGATTTTTTTAATGACATTTCCTAAAACAAAAAAAAATCCACTTAGTAAATTTTCAACTTTATTATCATAGACGTATATTTTATTTAGATATTGAAACTAAATATCGATGTTAAAAAATATCTGCATCAAAATATCGATACCAGTATATTTGGTCGGTATATATCGATATATCATTGCCACCCCTAAATGGATTGCATACAGTCGCTCTTTGCTTCAGTACGTGCTGTTTGCCAGCGAGTCTGTGGACTCGGAGAAGTAAGTGTATTTTTTTAAAAAAATTTTCTCGCGGAGGGGCGTTGGCTGTGTGTGCAGTCCCGGAATAGAAATAGCGTTGGAATGCGCTCGGGCCGGCTGTGGGTCGGTGGAGGAGGAGATGTTTTTGCGCGGGGGGGGGGGGGAGGAGAAGGCAGCATTCTGGCCACAGCTCTCATGTGTGAGCGTTGCCGTGGTTACACGTACATGTCCCACGTCATCTGCGCGTCTTACGACTTAATGGCCCCGCCTACCCGGGCACACATACGGTGTGCAGAGCCTCGGAAGAACCTACGCTATTCGAAAACTGCCAAAGGTGTCTGTTTACGAAAAGAATTTAAGAATACGCTGAGGGTGAATGTTTTCATTATTTTTCCTTCAGGAGAGTGAAAGCTGCTAAAACGCATATTTTAAAATTAATTTTTAACTCCCAGAAGAGATTCTTGAAAACACTCAAGGGACCTGTAATATATCTTTATCTTAATTCATACGCCATAAAATGTCACGGCCACGACTGGAATCGCATGTTTGCCGTGTGCACGACGGGAAGACTGCGCGCTAGACCACAGTCTTGAGCTTGAAAGCGACACCGAACTAGAAGCACCAGCGAGCGTAGCAATCATCATCCCGCCTCACTAACCCAAATATATCCCTCTCTAGGCTGACCCCGTAACTGGCTTCATCCCAGAGAGCGCCTAGGGAAGATGTCAATTCGTGACCACGAAATACGAGAGTGGGTGGTCGCCTCAAGATAGTTTGCAAGTATTCGCCTGGTCGAATATCGTGGCGTCGATAAAATATTTTGTTTGAAATTAATAGTGATGTGTTATAGTGACTAATAAACATTTTTGTGTCGCAACAGTTTTTTTTGTCACAAATTACTTTGCAGGGTGAATCGTACGGATAGTTCAATCACTGACTTAATGATCGCGTAACGCTCTAGGCTATATATAATTCATATTGCTCGTTGCTAACGTGTACCTCCTAGCATTTCGACCGAGTCCGTGGCGCAGTTCTGTTTTCGTGCGCTTTCAGTGTAACATTTCAATTTCTCTTTGCTGACCTGTTCCTCCTTGCATTGCTGCCGAGTCCGTGGCGCAAAGATAATATTTTGACTACATATTGGTGTTGGGTAAGCCATTTTCCCGCCTCCTACCCACATCTCCGAAGATCATTATTTAAGGAGTAACACGCACTTGTTAATTTTTTTGACGTGGCAACGTCTAATAAATCGATGAACGCCGGCTGCACGCACGAAAAAGTGTCCCGTAACGCACATTGTCCCATTACGCTGTTTCCCGTTACGCTCATTTTACGTTTGCACCGCATCTATCTCTCTTCCACTCGATTGGAACAACCATCGATTTGACTTTTTAGAGGCACATTAAACTTGAAACACTCCCATTCGTTTCCTACTTTTCCTATCATCGTCCTATCCTTAACAAAACACAGATTGGAATAAGTTAAATAGCAAACATGTATAAAAGTTATAGTTAAAATAATCTCTTCGT
This sequence comes from Bacillus rossius redtenbacheri, assembly GCF_032445375.1. Lineage (NCBI taxonomy): Eukaryota > Metazoa > Arthropoda > Insecta > Phasmatodea > Bacillidae > Bacillus > Bacillus rossius. The sequence continues at coordinate 2,916,595 of NW_026962011.1, read as the reverse complement.
TAAAGTAATAAACATATTTGAATTAATGAGTGGAAATAAAAGTAAATTTATCAATTAAATTGTAGATTTCATTTCACTCCTTCTTTTCATCCATACAAAATAGTGATAATTCAATAAAATTGAGCAATCATTTCATCAATGTTTTGTTAAGACGTTGTCACGTTAAACTATCGTCCGTAAACCGACTTTACAGACAACCAATTTTTATTTTCTTTAAATGGTTTCACTTTAAAGTAATGCGAACTGCTGTAGGTGAAATCACCAAAACCAGAACACAAGAGCCCCGATGAACGGAGGTGCACGCTACCCCCCCCCCCCCCCCTCCCAGCGAACAACGCGAGGTTGTTTCTGTTTTGGCAGGCTGCTGCGTACCGGCCGGCAGGAAAGGGGGGAGACGATCGATAGGTCCTAATTTGTTTTGACGCAACGAGCACCGGCGGAAGAGGACGTTAATTCCCGACGCGACCCTCCCAAGTCCCGCGCGCGACCAGCATTGGGATGCCCTCGTGGCAGGAGCCACTACTCGGCGGGGGCCGTCGAAGAAATAAAAAAAAAAATGCAGCAGTAAAACATGACTTTAAAGTCAAGATTGGCCTTAGAATATTCACAAATTTATGGAACTCAAAAACCATAACATTAATGTTTTTTTACATGCTATATTTTGTACATTTTATGACAGAAAAGTTTAACACATGAATTTAATTATTTAAGAATCTACTTTTATATATACTTTCCAAAAATTTTGGGCTTGAGAGGGGCTGTATCCGAGCTTGCCTCGCAGTCTTGCTTAAGGGTAACCCCGCACACATTCCGGAAATCCTGTGAGGAATAACTGTGCATGCCTGACACGGAACATGCTCAGAGCTGGGACAAAGAATTGGCATCAATCGTCAGACGATGTGTTGGCTGTTGGTGGGTGTTCAGTCGTGACGCATGTCTTTAAAGTACCCCACGAGAAAGTGTGTGCACTCCGTATGTTGTTTATTTATTTTTAGTACAATGTCTTGCGGCATTTGGCTCAGTGGTTTTTAATATTTTGACTTTATTTTTTTCCCCCTTCGATAGTGGCACTTTTTCACCAGCCAAAGGATTGTTCCTGATTTTTACGTTTTTTATAAACTCTTCCATTGTGTCGCGTGACATGGTTCTCTTTCTCTTCTAGCATCAACTGAACTGGACTGACCTCTCCGGAGGCCTGTGAAGTCTTCCAAAACTGCGCTGTTGCATATCATACAGGCTCCGTATATCTCGAAGGCCTGGCCTGCGCATTTCTTTTCCCCTCTGAAGATTATTTCCTCTGTCATTGACCCAAAGCTCGGACGTCGCCGGCTTAACACTTCCGGAATGTTACCGCGGACGTAGCATAGCAGTGCACTGGTGCGCACCGGCATCTTTCTTGTGCACGTCAATTGAACACGAAGGGGGCGCGAGTAATCGAACCTAATTGAAGCATTCCCGGGTGAAGTGAGCTGAGCGCAAAAAAAAAGTCTAGGTGAAAATTAAAATTAACTGGTAGTGCCAGCAAGATCTACCATCTAACTTTTAAATTTCGGATGGACTTAAATTAGAGTGTGCTACATTAGCGTTCTTTCTACTTCACTTGGAAACAAATTTTAGCACATAGATCACATTTTCTCTGTAATGCTTGAAAGCTAAATTTAGTTGGTATGCGCGAAGGATAACGATGCAAGATTCTAAATGGATGTTTTTTTTTTCGGTGGGAAGTCCAAATTTCTACTATAGTATATTTTATCCATACGTTTCCTTACTGGGCTATAAATAATACGCAAGAGGAAACAGATATTTTTTTTTTTTACAACGCTGGACTTGAACAAGAAAGATAGTGAAAAATGTAAGTCCCTATATCACGCTGGCTATAATATATTGCTAGTGTACCCGACGGACATTCACAGTACACAAGTTTGCCACAAGTCGATGTGTACAAGAAGGTGTGCACATTCTTGAACAGATCCGTATGAACTGGGCTTGGTGATTTTTTATGCAGCTCTAATTTAGAGAAAGCCGTGATTATTACCACGTGTTACGCTACAACGCGCCAGTGGAGTGTGTTCGATTAGGATGTAGAGATTTCGCGGGAGTCCGAACTCTTTTGGAAATAAGCTTCTCGGGGAAAAAAAAGAAAGTTTTAAAAGTATTCTGCGTGGTTACCTGGTTTTCAAATTGTTGGACCTAGAAAAGGATTAGTGTTCGTCCGTAGTAAATGTTAATAGTAACAATTCAGTATTGGTTACGACATCGTGGTTTCACGTCAATAAAACCCCAATGAACCTAATGAACGAATGGCAAAGGTTATGGAGCAAGTACATCTACAGAAAATATTCCAACGGGCCCCAAACGTTAAGGGAACATATATTTATAGATCCTTTGAGATTGCTAGTGTGTTGCTGCTGTTAATATAATTTCACTTCAAATGGATAATTCCACAGGAAATAAAATTTTAGTGCAGTTCAGTTAGTAAATCGATAATATGTGTGCTATGCCTCGTTGTAGTCAGAATGTTAAGAATAACAGTAACTTGGAAGGACACGAGCCTAATAGTAACCTACTGTCGCAAGTGGGAAGGGGACCCCGAAGTTATGAAGAAATATGGCAGATCTCGGTGAAGGAAGTATGTTATTTAGGGTGATGCAAGATGAGCTTTTACAACACTAGGCATCAAAGAGTTTTATACCATTCCTTGTTTTTCTCAAGTATATTAGCCGCGCTTTGATTTCAGTGCAATCGACTGTAATGTGATAATTAATAGTTGCCTGTTGTAATAGTGAAGTGCGGTATGCATACCAGTCGCAATTTTTAATTTGAATTTTGGGTAGTTTTTGCGAATAACTTAATATCAGTGGTCAGGGAAATAATTTTTTCTTCCAAGGCTGGAAAAGCCAGGGAATTTGTTCTTTTATTACAGATTTGCTAGCCATCTTGTCAGCGAGCACGGTCGCCGAGGATTCTTTCCCTGCTCTCACGAGCCTCGATCCGTCATGCATGCGGGTTAGGGGAGGACCCCTCTCCTCCCCCCACCTTCGCGATGGTGTTTAATTCGGCGCGTGCTAATTTTACTGGGTGCCCACGTGATCCGCTGCGCGCTGTCGGTCGTCACGAACGCTGTACACACTGTAAAAAAATTTATGCAATTTTACAATTTGAGGAGCACTGAGGAAGATGGGCCTATCCCCTCCCCCATCCCCGGAATTATTTAAAATCGTGATTTTCCACTGCTATGCAATCTTGTTCTCGTGCTGTGTCAGTTACGGGTATTTTAAGCTGCGACCTTGGGGAAAAAAAGTGATCGGGTGATGTGTAAAACATCCCCAGTCATGTGTAAACATCTAACTCGTGTGTTCTCATGATGTTCGTGTTGCAAGTAAATTTATAATACGAAACTCTGACATGATATTTAACGTACAATTCCTTATTTATCACGCTCGGCATTATTTTAAACTGATAAATAAAATATTAGCTTTACAGATACCATAATTTATGTGCGCGAATCACATACATACCTTGTGCGCCCGCCGCTAAAATTCGCTGCCTGAATCATAAACATTGCTTGCCACCATCACACGCAGATAGCAGAGCAGCACGAAACAACAGGAAATTTTAAACTATTATAAACGGCTCCGATGAAACCCTGGTTTTTGACCTGATTTTCGACAAGGAAGTTTATTAAATAATACTGCCCATCGTGTTAAAAATCACTTTATAGTTAATACTATCAAGTTTACGCACACATTAGAAGTTGTACTTATAATACATTCTAAAATATTAACCTAAAAAATTCTAAAACACTTTATAACACTAAGTATATGTTTGTATATTTGTTGTTGCTTAAACGACTGAAATAAATTTGTAAATACTTCCTACAAACAAAACGGTATTGAGCTGATTGAAAATAATAATTATATTGTTAAAGTAAAACAAAATCCAGTGATGAGATTTGAACCACGCCCTGTAAAGTTACCAAGTGCGCTCTCCCGCGGTGCCACTAAGCCTCTTGAGGATTTAGAAAGAGAATTTGTGTTATCATGATTGTAATGCCAGATTTATTGGGTATTTTAAACTTGTGATTACTTTTCACCATGACTATATTAGTTTATCAACTATATTCCAGAATAGTTCCACTATCATAAAGTTTCATTTGGGACACCAATGCGTTTGGCATGTCTCCCTGATGATTACAAAAGTTACTATATATGGGTTTATGTAGCTACACGTTGGTCCGCCATCTTTGTGTCACATTCCCGTTCATCGACTTCCGTTCCACTTCATGAAATTATTCATGCCAAATGCCGTATACCAAGAGCTAAGATGTTATACATCAAATATTTGATATAGAATGTACATATTATTTATCCAAAACTAAATAAAAAAAATCTTTTTGACACTAGATCGCTATTTTTTTTCTTTGCCCCAAAACATTTGCAGGGTAAAATAAATACATTTGACTGTTAGATGAATGATATTGTGGAAAAATCAATAGTTATAAATAGTTATATACTTCGCTAAGGCAGTCAGCTTTCAGGTGAATCCCTTAGTTTTGGTTGGAAAATGGCGAATAAAAGTATACAGTCAAAAGTCATTGTTTCCGGACTGACTTGAACGTGGAATGAAATAGCTGCGCGGGGCCGATAAACTCCTCACGCCCGGAATCGGAGACATTCGCCGAGTTCGTTGCGCCCCCTCCCATCCCTCTCCTCTCCTTCCCTCCCAGGAAATAAATCCGCCCGCGAACAATCCGTGGGAACGGCCCGTTCATTCGTCCCGACTGCCCTGGGCGAGTCGGGAGGGCGATAGCGCGGGCGATGGACGGCCTCTTGACGCCCACTCCCCGAGCCGCGCGTGGACCGCCGTGGCGTCCACGTTCCCCAGCGAGTCCATGTGCAGTGTCTGACTAAAGTCTTTAGTCGACAGGCTCATCAATGCGCAGTACCTAACCAAAGGTTTTATACCACAGGCAAATGAATGTGCAATGCCTAACAAAATTTTTAGACCACAGTCTCATTAATGTGTAGTGCCTAATGAAAGTTTTTAGACTAAAGGCTCTTTAATAAACAGTGGCAAACAAAATTTTTTTAGACCACAAGCTCATTCATCTAAAATTACCCTAGTTTTCGATATCTTTAAGTTATAATTTCATTAATATTTTGTGAACAGTGCAGGGTAGATTGCTATTTGGAAGTATTTTACTCTCGCAAAAGGACGTCAAACGACGGAAGTTCGCGCACTCACCTTGTTAGTGTTTATACTGAGAGTAGTCTTGGAAAACACTGTTTTAAATGGTAAGCAATATAATGTGCCGGAATGTTTGGTATAAGGTATGTAAAATTTGATTGCTGGGTGGGACTCGAGATGTTTGTAACCTATAATTTGAATCTCTAAGATTGAAATATGTGCCTTTAATATAGTAATATAGTATTTAATATGGTAAAAATTTTAATTGTTATAACATATAACAAATGGAGGTTAAAATAAATTTGTAATATGACTACAGTTATTTTTATTTTATTTAAAAACATCTTTTCATGTGTTTATTTCAATCATTATAATACACTTTAAAGTGTCGATAAAGTCTATTACAATTATTTCATACGAAACTTCGATCTTAAATTCATAGCGACACTAGTATCCTTTAGATGGTGATGTGAGAAACGAAATAGCTGTCACCGGCAGAAGATGGGCAAAAACGGTGGTCTAAAGGTGTTGAAAAGGGGTATATTTAACATGGCACAAACATTTACAATATTATAAATAATTTTCAAATCAAAAACAACTTAATATTTAATATTAAATACTGAAAATAATTATGTAAAATTAAAAGCAATTACATGTATGTATCCTATGACTAGGATGGCGATTGATAGCGCAGGAGGAAATGAAACACAAATGGTGTATCCAAGATGGCGGTGGGAGTCGAAGGACAAGGTCTTCTAAGATGGCGGCTGACACCAGGCAACACTTTCTTGGCTCGAACATTCATTATCTGTCTCCTAAAATAAAATTTAAAAAAAAAAAATAGAAATTTCACGCGAACCAACCTGAAAGAGATAACATCTGAACAGCCGCGGTTGCCAATTACGCCCCGTGACATTTAGCTTGACTCTTGGGGGGGGGGGATGGGGGAGCGAGCAAGGTGAAAGCTCTAGCTAACCACCGGTGGAGGCAGGGGAGAATAGTTGGATAAGCCCCGCCCCCCTTCACCAGCGGACCACTCGCTGTCGCTCGATGGCATTGTTTGAGGGCTCTTTCGGAAGTCGTCGTCGAAGCTGACTCGCCGATTAGAGAGTAAGGTAAGCTAGCTAATTAGTTGGAGATAAAATCATGCCGGATTGAACGAGGATTTTAATTTTAGGGGGCTCATTATCGTTTCCTCTCCCTCTCCACTCCAGACAAGATTTACGCCAGCATCCAGTCGAATTAACTGTGTGTGCTGCGTCGAAGAGGTGAAATTTACAGACTTTTTGCTCTGCATTGCAGCAGTAAATATTTCTATACCCTGATGATGCTTGCTACAATACATAGCATATAATTTCTGTGTGCGATCCACCGCTTTCACGCGGCTCAGCAGCCTTGAAAGCCAATATAGCCAGACGAATATATAATTTATATTTGAGCTACTCATTTAAATTGTTTGGCATGATGGTGCCCGTGGGCTCAGGTGGTGAGCCAAATGTACCGTTCTGGGTTCGAGTCCGACCGGGTCGATATTATATTATTTTATTTATTTATTTATTATTGATTTTGAATGTCACAACTAAACTGCCACTACACATGGGCACAAACGTATTTCACATAACTGCGTACATACACACAAAGGTACGAAAAACACATACATATACGTACACCTACACATAGCCTATATATAGGGAGAAAATAAAAACCTTTTTAGTATATATTTTTTAGTAAATACTATGCAAAATTTGTATTAACTATTACGATTAAGTTAGATTTTACTATCAAAATTAAGTTAAGTTATTAAAATGTTTGGACAACCTATAATCATACATACACATATTTACTTTTGGAAATATTAATACCTTGGTTCAGGATTGGGTGTAGTGTCGTCCCTTCAACTCCACATGGCGAATGGTGTAGCAAGGTTCAAACCATGCTAACTGCTATTATTTTTGTAGCAGAAAACCACGGTCTGATTACCATCTTTGCCTTGCTGGGTGGATCTTTAGGTTTCACCAGTTTATTAGAAATGAACGAAAACAAGGTGTGATTCCGTCTGAAATATAATTACTTCATACTGAGGAAACTTATAACAGATACAAGAAAATATTAACGTACAATATTAATTGCTTTCTTAAACAGCTCTCAGGTATATTAAAAAAAATTATTGGCCGGCCGTACATGGAATTATCAAAAGTTTCATTTACTAAAAAATACATAAACCAATAAAAAAATACAAATATGTTTAAACGATCCCAGGATATATACTTAAAGTCCAGAAATTATGTTTATCTAATTAACTGCATCTGACGACGTAATTTAAAGAAAGTTCAGAAAAGGGTCAAAAGATACAGAAGCACCGGAGGTCGGGGCTTCGTTTCCCGGAGATCACGCGGGTACATGATGCCAGGGCGCTTGTGTCCTGTTGTGGAAGGGAGATGAAAATACCAATTCGGCGTCCGGCTCGCGGACCCTATCTGGAACAGTCCGAATCAAAACTGATTAGAACTTGTACACAGACAGTATACGGGGCAGAAAATGCCCGGAAAAGTTAAGGGGAGGATGGGGAAAGTCGCGGATCGTCACTCACCAGACAGGGGAGTTGGCTTCTGTTTACTGATGCGTCGCCCGCCAGGAACTGGATCCCGCGATTACGCGGCTGGGCGCGGTTGATTTCTTCATTTCAAAAAAAAAAAACTATTACATTTTGCGCTACGCAGATGGACTAAACTACTTGAAAAAGATTATAGGGATAGCATCCCTTATTTAGGCGACTACATAGTCGGTTGCGGCCGGATGGAAGTCTTGCAGTGTCTCTTCGACTCGCCGATAATCGCAAAAAGGTCCGTCTGCAGTCGCGACGCGAAGTGTCCCGCGGAGAACCGCGTCTCGTAATTAAAAGTAAATCTTGAATCAAAAGTGGAGGGGGTGACTGGGAGTCCGGACCGAAAGGTCCCGAAGTTCCCCGAGTGGGCATCATAAACAAACTCTGACATGTCTCGAAGTTGGTAGCACTGGCCGACCTTAGCGCTACCTGTTGAGAGGTGTCTGAAATAAAAAAGAATCGACTCGCCCAAGGCGTCTGCTTTACCAAGGGAATAAAGGGCGCAGTCTAGTGCAGCGCTCTGGCGGCCAACAGGATAAGTTGGCTGGGCGGTTAGCGAGTTTGCCGCTAGGTATCGTGTGCGGTCCATCTTGGCACACACATTTTTTATGCAAGGCGTCCTTGGAGACGGTCGCTGTCTGCTGGGGTTTCTGACCTGTCATTGGCCTTAGGCGAATTCTTAGAACCGAGAGTGGAGGGGGGTGAACAAAAGTGCAACGACGCTGAGAATGAGCGTCCATGACGTGCTTTTCGAGGAGAGAACCTAATACGTATTTGTGACAGTAAAGGCTATGGTCAGCTCGTCTCTGAGAAATGGTAACAGATCGTCCAGAGCTGCTGTAGGCGGTTATAGTCATGAAGTGAAGTAACGTAACGTTACAGGCCTGGGACGTGTCTGTAAGCGAGGGAAATTTCAAACTGGCTGCCAGCATAGTATTAGATCTGCAAAATATCAGATACGTCTCTGGGAAAGGTGCTTCAGACTACTGGCACAAAGTTTAACTTAGGGGAGTACACCAGCCTAACAAAGTGTAAATCGCCCTTTAGTAACCAAATTATAGAGCAAATAAAATTTCCAATTATAATTTAAAATTATAATAAAATTAGAAGAAAAAAACGTTTCGAAATTCCTAATTTCCGGCACAATGGCAATGGTGGACCGCTGTTGTCAACTCGCCTTGTCTGCCAGTGTCACGGCATGGCCATCTGCCCTTGGTGGGTTCAAATCAGCCCCCAGGATATCCATGGAAACGCGATCTATGGCTTGTTACGGTTGTATATTGTTACGAGGCTGCTAGAGACGAGGCCGGCCAGTCAGCTTGGTGCGCCAGCCTGCAGGATTCCTTGGCAAAACCTCTCCTCCTTGAGCGGGCACAACACAGGTAAGAGTTGCTCCCCCTCCCACTACCACTACTTGGACAACGCCCCACCAGGGAAGGGTTCTGCAGGTTCTGAGAGCAACGTCGCGTGAAGTGGAGTTAACCAGGACGCCATTGTTCTCGCTTCGATCGTTAAGTCGGGGGACTTTGATGAAGCGACACGTCGGAGGGCTACGAGACCTTTCCGTGGCTGACGCCGGCGGGTATATAAGTAGGAGAAGACCTGCGGCGGAAAAGAGAGGATGGTGGCGGTACCGGCGAATCCTAGGGGCGACACGGGAGTGAAGTGAACAGGGCGAGTGATAGCGGGCGACGAGTCTTCGTGGAGCATCTGGGACGGTGTCGTGGAGCGACGGACGAGCGAGTAGGCACGAGGCAAGAACGAACAGCATAGAGAGCCTTTATCGAGCCGAGCTTCAGCGGGGACAAGTAAATAAAGGGCTTATTTAAGTGCGATCAGTTTTTGGACAGTCATTCAGATCATAGTAATTCAACTAAAAGTGTAGATATTTGTCAATAAATAAACACTAGTTATTTAATTGGGCTCTCCTTTCCGGACCTGTATTCCCACATGTAACAATATTATACATGCAAGAGGACTTTTTTTTCTTACCTGCAACTGCCGCGCCGGGTGGAAACAACTCATTCCCATAGCATGCTGCTGAGTGTCTTACTGTCATCACAAAAGACCGCGAACACCGACTTTGGCAAGTGTGCAAGGCAGGATTATTTGGCCCCTCGAGCCAGACGACGTAGTACGAAATATTGCACTTAGGGCTGGTGCTTAATACTTCACAAAATTAAAATCGTTGTAGGTAGGGGCTAATCTTAACCGAGGGAAAATATGTCGGGCCGAAACTTAACAAACACTCTCTCACTCGCTCACTCATTCATTCTCTCGCTTACCCGGTCACTCATTCAATCACTCGCTCGCCCGCTCACTCATTCACTCACTCGCTCGCCCGCTCACTCCATTCACTCTCTCTCACACACACACACACACACACACGTGCTTGGATTTCCCGATATGTTCTTTATGAGAGTTTTTACGCCGCACAAATATGAACAGGAGCTTTGTTCGACGGATACTCCAGAATTATAGTGCAATGTATTTTTTTTTTTAAGGAACAGAAATATTCTCAAAAATTATAGATATTTGTAAGTTTGTGCATTTGCATCTTGAAAATAGCTGTATCACTACAAAATTGTGTTCGCAGTTATATTGGGTTCAGATTCTTACCCGGGCACTTATGCTTCGTGTTGTCCCAGTACCTCCAATATTAAAGTTATTTGTAAACCGTTCCCTGAATAGTTTTTCAGTATTAACTGCGCACATAAGCACGATACAGCAAAATAAGTCAAATTGTTGAATATTCGATTATCTTTTCAATGGTTAAAAATATTGTTACGATTTACCGGGTTCGTAAAGGATAGCCCAATTAAAGATTTTATCACTACACAGTTTTATTGATGGCCACTACTTATGTCACTTACAAATAATCTTCTAAAATGGCAAATCATCAATTGCACTTAAAAATAATGTTGCTTCCCCAGTCACTCGTTTCCTACAATCCACACACCTCGCTGGGCCGCACCTCTGGCGCAACTCTAGCCGCAGCACCCCTCGTGGATCTCCGCCGCGGGACTCCGTCGCCACACTCCGCCGCCGCCGTCGCACCTCCCTTCGCCGAGGACCCACTCGACGCCTCGCTCGGGACTTCGCTCGGAACTCCGCCGCGTCCGCGACACTATCGCCCGGAACTGAACTCTCCGCCTTGGAACCTTCGTCCAAGGACTTCGCCACTCTGCCGCACCCGCGGCACTATCGCCCCGGAAACTCCGCCGCGGGAAAACTTCCGACTGAACTCTCTGCTGAACTCCTCTCCGCGGAGGCAGGCGTCCCGGGCTTATGTATCACAGGCGCCATTTCTCGAATTCACCAGAGTGGCTGGGGCCAGTCGCGTCATTCCGCGCCGACCCGGCGGCAGAAATTTCTCTAAACACGTGTTGGCAGCTGCCAGGTGACGCGCAGAACTCCGCAGGTGTCAGGTGTCAGTTGTCAGTTACGTGTCAAAAGCAGGGCTACGCGCGGGGAGTGGTGGAAGGAGGGAGGGAAAGCTACAATCCTTGTAATCTTCCAGGCGCGCGCGGCGCATCTCATGTTGCGGCGCCCGCCAGCCAGCTCTGCACCTGCACGTGTCGCGGCCTTGCTCACGTTCGTAATAATAGGTATACCTATATGGTTTAATGAAACACCAATTAAAATACATAAAATTATGCGCTAATTTTTTTGGTTAGAAATACTCATTACCTGGTTAAACGTATTTCATACATGCAAAAAATAATCATAGTTATGGGTTGTACAAAGTTACGTGCTTGTAGTATTACAAACTATTTATTGACCACTGGTTGTCAAAGGAATCTTTTGTAAAAGGCTCCGAACCAATTGAACACCAGACCCGGTGCTATTAAATTTGCGTCATGCCGGCGCGTTGGGATCGAACCCACGACCTTCGCCACCAGTGCCGTCGAGGACGGCTTTTCCCCGCTAGACGGGGCATCGAAAATAAAACCACGCGCTCGAAGATAAGGTCTTCACCTTTCGACCTCTAAGATCGAGGTTGCCCCTTAAAGGTGGTCGCCTGGTCGGGCGCACGAGCTCTGAAAACGCGGGGTGGTCGCTAAGGGCGACACTGGCTCGCGCATCACACGACTCTTCGCCTCTACGTGCCAGGCACGGAACTGGCATGCAGTCTTCCCGTCGATAACGAGCCTCTGAGTCTTCTAGCGGTGACCCTCTCATTTCATGCTGGAATATTAAAGATGAAGGTTCCCTGCACATCGATATTTCACATGCAACATTGTTTGTTAAAAATGTGCGTTTTAGCATTTTTTTTCACTGTCCAAAAATACAAGTTCTAGACGAAACCCTGGAACGCAACTTGTACAGAAACTTGCAATAGCTCGTAAGTGCTATTCGTAATGAGACACGTTTAATAAACTTTGAGCGGTTTGTAAATCGCGCCGTAACACCTGAAACTCTGCACAACGTTAGGCGACCCGACCATGCGACCCCCTTAATGACTCGACGTGACTGGGTCACCACTGCAACATACACATGCAGGATGAGTCTTTTAAAAGAGGCCCCGTCGAACATTTGCGTAATGACTGATTGATGTAGTAAATACAGGACAGTGACAATAATACACGTAGAGGTGGTGTGATTAGTGTCCAACATGACATTTCCAGCACATTTTTACAAAATAAGTTATTGTCACACTGCATTGTATTTACTCTATCACGTATACTTTTCACGCATTTTCCTCGGTGCCTCTTAAAAAAAAACTCTGGCTATATAATAATGCAACCACACTGTTAGAACATTTTCATGTTTTACGAAGAACATTGTTTTAAACTATTGAGGGGTGTTTGTAAATTTACTAGTACTGGATTTAATTTACTTTGATCAAGAACTGTTAATAATCATATTGGAGTATTTTAATGAAACTTCAGCAAAAATAAAAAAGATTCCTTCAAGATGCCTGTTCACCTGGTTTGCAAAGGAACGCAGATGTGGGGTCTCGGAATGCAGAGCATTGTCTACGAATATTCAGTTATCTGGAACTACGAAACACCTTTAATTATTTTAGGTGCAATCGTAGTTGAAAAACTCTTTAAATTTAATGTAAATTCAAACATATAATTCGATTCTTCGAGTTCATACACCTTTGTACTCAAAGATAATGCGAAAGTTATGCTGTACAAAATACATTGTGATACAGTGACTGCACTGAGAGGAAGGTTTGTTTGCCTCAACAAAATATTTGTCTGTACATGCCGAAATAAATATATTTTGTTGATTTAAACAAATATTTTGTAGCAGGAAAGATTTTGTTGACCCAAACAAATGATTTTTTTTAATTCGACTGTTTATTTGGTTAGGTGAAACAAATCAAATTTGTTACTTAACAAATTTGGTTAGACCAACAAAATATTTTGTTACTGCAAATAAATATTTGTTTCGCCACATATAAGCAAATATTTGTTTGATTCAAATAAACATTTTTCTCTTGTTTACAAATAGGATTAATTTAAATACCATTAAAAAAAGGTAGGTATATATAGTCTCGCTAATCTGGACCACGCGTCCGGACATCTAGCTAGTCCAGTCGGAATTTAAAATATTAAAATTAAATAAAATAATTACAAAGCTGTTTTTTTGTTAATCTTATATCAGTTTGTAAGTTAAAATCTAAGTAAACTCATACAGTTGCATTACAACTAAAATTAAACTGTAGGAAAAGTTATATTTATGAAGAAAAACATTTATTTATATAGTTTTACCCATCTGAAACTTGTATTACGTGCATGTCAAGACAAATTCCGTTTAATCCGGACTTTTCGATGATCTGGACATGGTCTGGTCCCATAAAATCCGAATCAGCGGGACTATACTATGTATATTTATTTCCAGTTCACCACTCTGCTGCCAGGTTATCTTGGATTGAAGAGCATAGCTGGTTAGCAAAATCTCTACTCGTAAAATAAAGGCCGATAAAATGCACTCAAATTTGACGGAACAGAGAGAATGGGCTATCAAAGCGGTGTTGGCGCACCGCGCTATTTTGAGACTGCGCCCTGAAAACGTAGGGTTGATGCAATGTTAACTTGATGCCGCGCCTTTGGACACGCAAAGCAGATGCACGCGGGAGGCGCCTTTGTGTCTGCGGCGTCCCGCTGATCATCGAACCGTCGGCTATCGATCCGCGGGTCGAGGAGGAGTCGATCACCGAGCGACGACAGCTTCGACGAACGCGAAGCCGCTTGGCTGTTGGTTTCGGCCACGAAGTCGAGGTTTGGTTTGGCCGCAGGACCCGCACGAGTGGCTCCTCGCAAGCGTTCACAGCCACTGATAAATTTCGCTCCCCACCAATAGAGATCTGGGTTCGATTCCCGGCCGTGTCATGCCGGAATTTTTTGCAAGTGAAAGGTTATGAGCCGGTTTTTTTTGTTTCCCCCCAGAGGTGTCCTCCACCCAAAAAAAAAATCCATGCTTTCCGTCGCTCTTACAGCTTACCGTTTCACCCCTCACCCTTCCTAAAAATAATTGTTTTATTAGTAGTCTAAACTGGCTTGATTAAAGGTGGTAAATTGCAAAATTAATTTATGAATGAAAATAACTCCTTTAATGTTCGTCATACTGTCTTGTATGATATATTGTAAATATAAGAGAAAAACCTAACGAAGTCTTACATACCTAAAAGGTAAGTAAAACTTTACAAAATATACATGAAATATATTATATAATCATTAAAAAAAACTAATATAAGTCCATATGTGAAGTAACAATATATTCTCAGTTAATAAAAAGCAAAACATAAAATATTATAGGACGTCATTTAATCTTCAAAAATAACCTTTTTGTGTGTGTGACACAGGAACAATTAAATTTGCAGTTCTTAACGAATCATCGCTGTGGCTTTGAATCAGCATGACCTCGAAGTCAAACGTAATGAGCAAACCCAGGAACAAAGAATGCGTGTCGGTATTTGCGTTGTGCGTGGAGGCTTAAAGCGACAGAATCGTGGCGGGCCCCGAATCGTTTGGGAAACCATCTCGCTGCCCGTAGATCCGATTCTTGCTGGGGGCTGGCCCGCCTCAAGAGCGGCGGGGAATATTCACGTCCCGTGGCCGCTGGGTGGACGCAGTTAATGCGCGGCTTGAACGGCGGGACGTCCCGGGAGAACGACTCCCAAGCGGAAGTTTCCTCGGAATTTAAGGTTGTTGAGATTACCGTGAAGGGGGGAAGGTGGATGACGAGGGGTAGCAGGTGCAATGCCACTCTCGACGGCGGTAATTGGGTCAGACCTTAACCCTCTCCTCCTCACCGTCGTCAAAACGAGGTGTCCGCGGGGCAGCGCAGTTCGCGAAGGGAGGCAATCTGCACGGCTGTTCCTCTGACGGAGAGACGGCGAGAAGGGCGTAATTGCGTCATCCGCCGGAGCAGCTTCGCTCAAAAACCACCCCCCATCCCGCTGCCGCCCGCTGCCGCCCGCTGCAGAACCTCTGTTCTACCACCCCCTTGCCTTCTCGACAAGGTTTCACCTTACCCCGCGGCATAAATGAAACCCCTCTTCCCCCGCCATGTTACTGAAGTTTGACACCCAGCACCGTATCATGTATCATTCCACTTTGATATACTTGTATACCTACTAAGTTATGTAATTGTCATAGAATCACATGTATCTTACCCCTCCCCCCTTACCCCTTTTTATTCTTAGTTAGCTGTATTAACGCTCGATCTCACAAGCCATGTTGATTTTTTTTCCGTCATGACTACTATTTAAGGATTTCTAAAATTTTAACTCGACACCTCCCTTGCATTCACTTAGTGTATTATCATGGGTGTAAAAAGGCGTGCAAGTGATGATAACTTACTAAGACTTTGTGCCTTTTTAAACCCACCATGTTACATTATTGAATAGCTGTTGAAAATATTTGTGTCAGAAAAAAAATACAAGGGAGGTATCGAGTTAACATTCTATTAATACATTTCAAATACAAGTAATGACGAAAAACTAAACCAACCTTTTAAGTCCCGTTTTTTATTTAATAATTTATTAAGGTTTTGGATGCCTACTCAAAACGAGAAAAAAAAAACAGAAATTAAACTTTCCGTGTTAAAAGTAAATGTCACTGGCTCCTTCATGATGTGTTTATGATTTATCTTGGAAAAAATGTATTTAAATTTATGTAAAAAAATATTTAATATTCCAAATTTTTTGCCTCCAAAATAAAGTTACATTAATTTATCTCAAGGAAATTTTAATTATGCCATGAAGAAACCAGCAGCATTGACTCCTAACCTGACAAGATTCAATTCTGTATCCCATTTAGTCAGACAAAAAGTTTAAAAGATTGTACTTTAACAGCTAATTATGTAAAAGGTTTGTAACAAATATTTAGCAACTGCCAATTATAAAATTTGGGATTTTGGGGATTTAGGTGTTAAAATTGAATTACACGTGTTAGTTACTTTGAAAAGGAGACAGAGGGAAAATATGATGCTAAATTACGGGTCTGAGGTGTAACATTTTATTCGCAAAGCTTTGTGAAAACGGCTTAGTAACAAAAAAATGTATCTTTAAATAGTTTTTTATGATTGCAAAATTGAGGCCTGTTTCATAATCATTACATCACTTGAATCTTCAGGCGCTGATGGTGAGGTCGTCGTCGCGTTTGACGGCGTCGACGTTCCAGCAGGGCTGGCGGTCAAGTCTCTCGCATTCCGACAAGGGCGATCCCGGGTTCGATTCCACGCGTGTTTCCAACCCGGCATTCTTCGCAACTGAAACTTCGCGGACAGCCGTGAAATTATGTTGTTTTTTTTTCGGCGAGGGGGGGGGGGATACTCTTTTTTTTTTCTCCCAAACTATTCTTTCCGGTGATGCTCGGTTTTCATCCCATCGCCTCCTCAGCCCCTCTAACGATCTGAAATTCTATAGCAGCGATGGCAACCTTTATTATTTTCGAGATTCTTTACCAGATATGTTTTTTTTTAATATAATCTGAGCGCTCGGCATTCATTAAATTATTTTAAATTTATCATAACAATACTTTGATGTATTACTCTGTACGTACAGTAAATACAGTATGTTTACGTAGCATGTGGTAAAGACGCGAAAAAAAAATCGTCGTAAAACTGTTGTATAGTATTTACAAAAAAAAAACTTTAATTGAATAATAATAAACATGAAGAAATATAAATTTATTTTTCAATCTTATTTCTGTGTGAATATTATGTCTTCCGAACAGTGTTTGCCATAGCTTATCCTACAGGTGTGCAGACAAAGACGGCTAAAACATGACAGTAGTTTACCTGATGATACTATTTGTTGGGAGATTCTTCAGGTGGTCGGTACAGTGGAGACCAACAGGCTGCCAGCGTAGAGACATTTTTCAGTAAAACATCATTAGGAATATTCTCGTTAATTGGTAATCTTTGTTTGCCTGTATGTAGGCTAGTATAAATTCACAGTATGCACTTAACGAAGCCATAGTATTATCACAGAAATATTGAAAAGTATTATATATATTTGGAATTTATATACTGTTTAATGAGAATTCTTCTTAGATGAAATTGGGTATCTTGATTTTTTTTTGTTATAACTTTTTTTAAAATAATTTTTCGTTTCTTCATGACATGCCGCATATTGTATTTATAGTTCACTCAACCGAATAATACGACAAAATTTTCGTTGTTAGAATGTAATGTTTACTCAAGTGTGCCTTGTCCTCAGATTACTTTGAAGAATGATATTTGGCGCTCCAAAAATTGAAGTTGGCTATTGCCTGCCTACTGGCTTCGGTGTTTCCACTCCCCCCTTTTTTCAATCTCTTGATCTACACCCGCCCTGCCAAACGTTCTCCTTAGATCCTTGGCCGCGCGAGTGGTCGACATCCGAGAATACCGAGACAACTATAATTGTTCGTGGCATTCGGAGATGGAGCTGAATGTTGTACGCACTCAACCCCCCCCCCCCCCCTCTTTTTTCGGCCCTGTTTCTCGGAAACGATATAGTTTCCGATTTGCGAACGGCGTGTATGGATAATGGTCGGAAGGGTTACTTTCCTCCCGTCTGGTATGTCAGTATCGTCGGGAGTGTCGGGACGTGATTGTGTTGGTAGTTTGCTTTCTGCGCTCAAACTCGTTCTGCATCTGAAGCTAGCTAGGGTAGAGAAGGGTTGGTGGTTGGACGTTTCGAGCGTTTGTCTGAATCAGACTCTCTCGATCTCTCTATCTCTCTCTCTCTATCTCTCTCTCTCTCTCTCTCTCTCTCTCTCCTCTGAGTTTGGCCTTTCCTAGCCCGCGGTGTGCATTGTTACCGGCTCTTCGAAGAAATTCGCGCAGTCCGTGCATAGCATTCCGACAGTTGGATCCGAATTCAAGGGTTGGTTTGTTCGGGGGAGCGGGTAGGGGGGGGTGTTTGTAGGATTGCGAGCAGTGTGTTTATTGCCAGCGTGTGCGTCCGTATAGTACAGTACAGGGAATGTCGCTGGTTGTGGGAGGTCAGCTTTGGTCGTGTGTTCAGAGGTGCATTTTCGGAATTAATTACTTCCCTCTAGCATTTTTAAAGGTATATTGCAATGTTTGGCCATTCTCCGTAGTTACCGTACTCCCATGGTTATGAAGAGAAAAGAAAACATTCAATATGTCATCTTTTTTTCCGCTCAATATTTTAAAATCTCACAAATAATGCAATTTTCGGTGTTTTTAAACTTAAAGCATATTATGACTTGATGTAGGCTTTTGGACATACGCCATTGCTTAGCACATGTATGTCTGCAGAAGAAAACTACAAAAAAAACAAACACAAATGACAAAAAACACAAATTAAGCAAAAATTGCTGTTGTCAGGATTTAACGCCACACAATATTCCACAACAGGAATATGGTCAACAAACAAGGAAAAAACAAAGAAAAATGGACTAACAGAACGAAAAAAAAAAACCCACAAATGATGACAGCACAAAAATTCCGAACCCAAAAAAATTCAACACAACATTTGAAACGAGACAAAAAACACAGCAAAACTAAAAGACGAAACAAACACAATAGTTTTCCAAAAAACAAAACCAAAAAGAGAAACGAAAAAACTCCCACAAATTATGACAGCACAAAAAATTTTGAACCCAAAAAATTTAGCACAACAGTCAAAACGAGACAAAAACACGACCAAACGAAAAGACGAAACAAAAAAAAACAGTTTTCTAAAACAGAAACAAGCGACGTTTCGGGAACTGCTATCTGCTCCCGTCCTCAGGCAGAGACGCACATGGTACGGAAACACAGGTACGACTTAGAAGGGGCTGGAAAAATGAGGGTATTAATCAGAAAATGGACTACATCTTGCTCAGCCTGAAGTATTGTGAAGGGGAAGGGGAAATCCACCTCACTTTACCTCAATGACGTTAACAATAAGAAACATTTAAAAAAAACTATGGCCCTTGTAAAGGGACAGGCAGAGTGCCAGACGTGTTGTGTAACCCCTAAAGAAATAAGCGTAAATATCAGAAATACAAAAATACACAATTTTATTATTCTTTAAATCAAGCCCCATATGAATATAGAGGGGCAACATATAACAAGAATTACGAAAGAAAGAATTACGTAAACAGGTACTGATGAGCAATACAAATAGCCAATATACAAATGTTATGTGCTAACGTTATTTAAATCATGGTAATAGCAGGTAGAATGCTGTCTGTCCGGACGTGAGAGGTGCGGCGGAGAAAAACGACAAACGCCCCGACGGAAAATGGGTCGAAAGCAAAAAACAAATTCAAAGAAATGCACAAGGTGAAACACACTGGCAATGCAAACCAGGAAATTACGAAACTAATTCGGTGTCCAGCAAACATTACTTTATGAGGCAAAAAGGAGGCAAGCCAAACATGACGCAGAAGGCAAATTACATAATTATCAAAAAAAAAATGTAAGACACCGACCAGAGAACACCTCGTAGCCATGCGTAACACGGCGCGACGCCGAAGCACCCCTCACGGCGATCGCTCCCGGAACAGAACAGAACGAGCAAAATAATTACACCCCTATATATAAAAAATCCAGATGGCGCTAGTGTCGCACTCAGTAGGCCTGGAAGGAGGCGCCTACGTCACGCGGACGTCACAAGGGAGTGCGGGAGGGGGCTTTAAGGGGAACGAGGGAAGGGGAGGAGCCGGCGGGCCTCTGAATGCCGAAGCGCACGTTGCAAATTCCCGCCCCCTGGCGAAGCCTTCCGCAGGACGATGAAGCAGATGAATGCGACGATACGAGGAGCGACGAGTAGAGTATCTTGTATGTGGTTTCTTCGAAGTAGAGTGAAAACTCAGCGACGCCAGTAGGCAGCTGGAGTACAGATGGCTCACACGCACCAAGTCCAGTCCGCAGACGGGGGAAGTTTCGAGCAGGACTGCAGCGCCCGGAGCACCCCAGCAGCGCGGGACGGCGATAAGCAGGAAGAAGTATCTAAAGCACAATCCATGAAGAAGCCGCCACACGACACACAACGCAAGCGCCCGCCCCCAAAACACCACAAGGGCTGGTGGCAGGCGAACTAGAAGAGGGGGCGGCGGTAACGGAGAATAAGAGCAGGTACGTATCACAGCTTCCGATCCAGCCCGAAACTGCAAGTCTCACAGGGCATCACCGCCGGGCGCAGCAGTGCACGGAGGGGAGGCCGCTCGCAGCGGCGCTCGAAGAGGGGCGCCAGCGTGCTGCCACATCACAAACACTCCGACGAAGCGCGCCACAGCAGGAATCACTGCTCGACGAATCTCTGGGCTAGGCAGGGGCTGCGTAAACAGTACACGGAAGTCTCTAACACTACGAGAGGGCCCACCTCGTAGGAGACAACCAGCAGGAGCGGCGGGCACACCGACGAGAAGAGATGGCGCAGTCACTGTCGAGGCTTATGTCCATAACAGGTAGGAAGCAGGAGCCGCCGAAGAGCGTGACGCAGGCAGTGAAGAGTGGACGTCTCCTCTCTTCGCTGGGTGATGACTGAAGAAAGGTGGCGAAGACGGCTCGCCAGCAGCAGGATAATGGAGTGGCGGAGAGGAAATTACAAAGAAAAACATACAACACACTGCGCCATCCACAAATACTAAAAATATAGCTGCCCAATCACACAACTTACTTTCCAGTGCACTGGAAAGATTCACATAGTTTAGTAGGGAATAAATATACAATAAAACATAAAATACATTGTAAAAAAAAATAGCACCCCACTCAGCCAACAACCCTTATATAGAGCTGGGCTGCCGTACTAGTTGCATACTGTAAACACTTATTCAAAGATTATTAGGACATAAATGATAAATCAGAATATGGCTATAACTGTTAAAATACAAGTCTTAAACTGTCTCTAGAAAATAATTCCAAACTTCTATGGGAAATTTTTGACAATAAGGCTAGGCCAGAGCAAACAGCTCCAGATGATTATTCATAAATGACATGCAGGTAAAATCAATAAAAATACAACGGGAGAGAAAACCTGCTAATACTTACTAACAAAACAACTTACACGTTAAGACACATAAACTTTCAGCTGGCTTACATGGCACTTTTTATACCTGGATTTTTTCTTACAATCCTGGAGAAGTACAGTATTACTGCCCAAAAAACGCACAATAGTGAACGGGCCCTCATATGGGGGAAGCAACTTAACATTGATCTGTGCCGCTAAAGAAGGGAGAACATATGAACGCACCAGAACAATATCGCCAACCTTAAAACCATTGGGCTGCCTAGTTTTGTTGTACTGCGTCTCGACAATGTGGCGGGCCTTCTGGAGATTACAAGGAACAAGATCAAGAATTTTCTCGAGGTCAGCCTCAGTTAGGGCGGAGCTTAGAGACGGCAGTCCCCAGAGATTCAGGAGAGGGTGAGTGAGCTCGCGGCCCAAAAAGGGAATGGAAGGAGGAAAACCGGTGGCGGAGTGCACAGCAGAGTTAAGACCCATGTTAATGTAGTCCAGATCGGAATCCCAAAGTGTCTGATCTGAACCATAAAAGGAAGTGAGAACCCCCTTGAGCACCTTGTTGACACGCTCTGATTGGTTGCCCTGAGGGAAATATGCCGAACTATAGATAGGTTTAATTGCCCATTCAAAGCACATATCCTTGTAGATGTTAGACTGGAAGTATCTGGCATTATCAGACACGAGCATGGCAGGGGCTCCAAAGAGCTTCCACACTTGTTCCCGAAGGGCTTTGACAATCGAAACTGCTTTCATGTTTTTTAGAGGTAGAAGTATGACAAATTTAGTGAAAATATCGACCAAGACAAGCAAGCATATATTACCCTTACGCGAGCGCGTCAATGGTCCAAAGATATCTAGATGGACAACATTCCAGGGTGCCACTGGCGGGTCTGCGCAGTACAGGCCCACCCTCGTGTTTTGGGGTGGCTTCGAAATCTGGCAATCATGACAGGATCTGACAAAGGCACGAACGTCGTTGCGAAGATCCGGCCAGTATAAATGCGCAGAAATGCGGCGGAAGGTTTTATCCATACCAAGATGGCCTCCGATCAGGGACGAATGGTAGTATTTAAGTACCATAGGCCTTAATATTAATGGCACAACTGCCTTACGAGCTCGACCCGAGCTGCCAGTAAAATAAATCAGACCCTGTTCCTCCACAAATGGGACCACTTTCTTGTCTCGCAATTCCTTACGGATTTTCTGACAAACAACGTCGTCAAGCTGACACTCACGAACATTAAGGTAGGACTCCGGGAAAACCTTGCACACACATAGGAGTTCATCGGGACTAGGTGACTCGTTCTCTTCAACCAAAAACTCCTCAGGACAAAACATCCGCGAAAGCGTGTCGGCCACTACATTGTCGGCTCCTCGAACATGATGGATAACAAAGTTAAAATGAGAAAGATGAAGTATCCAACGTCCCAGCTTGCCCAGTTGTTGAGGATGGTTACAGAGCCAGCTCAAAGCTTGATTATCTGTAAAAAGATCGAATTCCCTACAGTCGAGATAACATTCGAACTTTTCCAAGCCGAACAGGCAGGCAAGAGCCTCCTTCTCGTAAGTACCTAACTTTCGTTCAGACTCCAGTAACGAGCGGCTGGCGAAGGCTATTGGCCGGAGTTTGCCCTCTTCCAGGTGGCCGAGAACTGCTCCTAGAGCAATGGACGAGGCATCAACAAACAGGGCAAAACGCTTGCTGAAATTAGGCAGAACCAGAACGGGAGGAGAGCCCAATTGAGACTTCAGGGTAGCGAACGCCTTTTCCTGTTCGGGGCCCCAAACAAAGGGAACGTCCTTTTTACGAAGGGCATTTAAGGGGGTACAAAGGGCAGCAAAATTCTTGATGAAGCGGGAATAATACCCAAGCATGCCCAAAAAACGTTGCACGCCCTTGATATTCTTAGGTCTGGGGAAGGCGACAATGGGGGCAACCTTATCCGGGTCCATGAGCAAGGAGCCCTCGGAAATAACATAGCCCAGAAACTTCACGAACTTTCGGCCAAGGGAAATTTTCTTAGGATTGACCGTAAGTTTGGCAGCACGAAGGCGAAGGAAAACCTCCCTTAGGTGGTCAAGGTGCTCCTCAAAAAAATTGCTATATACAATAATGTCGTCAATGTAGTTGAAAACAAAACAAAATTTGAAATCACTTAACACGTGATCAAGCACGCGGCTCAAGGCCTGGCTGCCAAAACTGACGCCCATAGGAATTCTGTTAAACTGGTAATGACCGAAAGGGGTTGAAAAGGCAGTATATTTACGGCAACTTGGGTCCAACAGACATTGGTGGAAACTATGATTAAGGTCGATAACAGAAAATATACGAGCCTTGCCCAAGTGCTGTAGAGCACTCTCCACTGTAGGTAATGGCCATCTGTCATCAATAATCTTCTGATTCAATTCCTGGAAATTGTGAACTAATCGCCATTCCGTACTGTCCTTCTTGGGTACCAAGAAGGTTGGGGTACTGAAATCGGATGTAGATGGGGTAATAACATCGGCAGCCAACAATTTTTGAATAATTTCTCTCATGAACTGAAGTTTCGGGGGTGACACTTTTATATATCTGCTACGAACGGGTACCTCATCCCTCACATAGAATCGATAAGGCAGTACATCACACCTGCCAATCTTGCGGGTTATCACATCTGGAAACTCGCTTACTAAGTCAGCGATAACCTGGTCGGATTCGTGACTCGTCAGTTCCTTACAGGACGTGACAATGGGTACGCGTTTTTCGTGCCGCAGCTGAATTTTTATAGATGGCGCAAAACCAAAAGACAACTCGTGTCTATGCAAATCCAACACGCAACGCGTGTTACTAAGGAAATCGAGACCCAAAACAAAATTAGACGCAAGTCCAGAAACCACAATAAACTTCCAACTCCAAGAAAATCTGTGAACCCTCAAGTGTAAAATCACCGAGCGACGGGCGCGCACGATGTCGCCATTGGCCACGGAAATGATTACATCAGGCTCATTGACAACGAAACGCTTCAAATGACGATGCTGGCTAAGCAAACTGTCAAAACATGCCTCACTGATGCACGAACAAGTGGCTCCTGTATCGACGAGAGCGGGGTAAAAATTACCCAGTACAAGTAAGGGAAGAAAATGTAAAAACGCCTGAGGAAAGGATTTGCGCATAACACGACGACTACGACCCTTCCTGCGTGTCGTCAATGCCGGTTTCCCGGACATTGGACTCGGTAATGGCCCACCTGACCGCAGCGGAAACACCGCCTTTCGCCAGCATTAACTCGAGAACTAGTGCACTCGGCCGTAACGTGTCCGAAAACACAACAATTAGCACATCGGCCACGGCCGCGAGTATCAATCCTAGCGGGGAGCGCGGCTGCGTTATTCACGGCCAAGTTCAAGGTCGCGGCAAGGGGCGGCTCGCTTACACGAGCAAGCGCCGCGCCGCTCGACACACCGCGGGGGCTAGCAAGCGCGACAGGCGGCTCGCTTACACAAGCATGGATACCGCCGGTCGGGCGGCCACGCGGACGGGCCGGCCCGCCGGGAGACTCGTTCACATGAGCGTGCACCCCGGCGCGTGAGGCGACATGCGGAAGCAACTCTTCTAACGAATGACGTAACACGTCACTCACTGGGGCGCGTCTCTCGAAAACAGGCGCGGCGTCGCCGTAACATGCAGTTCCGTCAGGTGGTCGCGCATAAGTAGCAGGCCGACAGTCAGTCATGCCGACATGCCTGGGGGGAAAATATTCTCTACTGAAAGGTGGCGACCTCGAGTCAGCGCCGCGCGTAGACACGGGAAATTCAGAGTGGTACTTGCTTGCCGCAGCGATACGGCTTTCTACCTCACCGCCCCACTCACGTAAGGCATTCAGGGTAGATGGAGGTGTCAACATAGCGCAGTTCTGAAGCACCACCGGCGCAAGATTACCTAGGATCAACTGCACAAATTCCCCTTCAGGAATTCCCAAACTCAAAGCATCGGCATAATCACTAACAGAATTTACAAACTGAGTGACAGATTCATCGGGCTTTTGAAAGCGAAAAACCAGCTCTCGTTTACACACGTCGAGAACACGGGGCGGACAAACAGTGTGAACCAACTGTTTTTTAAACGCCGCGAAATCGTCTCCATGTGAAATAGCCTGCGTAAGAAGTTGCACATAAGTGCCAGTGCACTTACTCAGTAGGGCTTTCATGAAAGCCTCAGCAGGAACCAAATTCAATTTAAACAATCGCTCCGCGGCGATCACAAAATCCAAAGCGGCACGCGGCTCGCTTCCGCCCAACACGGGGAGCGGCTTTAAGGCTACAAAGAAGAGCTTCTGATTAAAGGAAGCGCCCGTGGGCGGACTCACGTCAGGAGGGGACTGCCGTGTCCGGGGCTCAGGAATGGCTGCACACGAGTCACGCACGAACTGAGCGAGGCGGGCGCGAAGCACCGCCACGGTGTCCGTCGCCGAAGCCTCTAATTGATTTTCTTCGCAATGTTGGATGAGTTCCTCCTTGTGCAGCTTATATAACCAGGCAACCCCCGGCGAAGACATGGCACTGAAACAGTAAACACAACAGCAAAAACACTCCGCAAGCAGAGTTGCGCAGAATTTGAAGTATCGTGAAGGGGAAGGGGAATCCACCTCACTTTACCTCAATGACGTTAACAATAAGAAACATTTAAAAAAAACTATGGCCCTTGTAAAGGGACAGGCAGAGTGCCAGACGTGTTGTGTAACCCCTAAAGAAATAAGCGTAAATATCAGAAATACAAAAATACACAATTTTATTATTCTTTAAATCAAGCCCCATATGAATATAGAGGGGCAACATATAACAAGAATTACGAAAGAAAGAATTACGTAAACAGGTACTGATGAGCAATACAAATAGCCAATATACAAATGTTATGTGCTAACGTTATTTAAATCATGGTAATAGCAGGTAGAATGCTGTCTGTCCGGACGTGAGAGGTGCGGCGGAGAAAAACGACAAACGCCCCGACGGAAAATGGGTCGAAAGCAAAAAACAAATTCAAAGAAATGCACAAGGTGAAACACACTGGCAATGCAAACCAGGAAATTACGAAACTAATTCGGTGTCCAGCAAACATTACTTTATGAGGCAAAAAGGAGGCAAGCCAAACATGACGCAGAAGGCAAATTACATAATTATCAAAAAAAAAATGTAAGACACCGACCAGAGAACACCTCGTAGCCATGCGTAACACGGCGCGACGCCGAAGCACCCCTCACGGCGATCGCTCCCGGAACAGAACAGAACGAGCAAAATAATTACACCCCTATATATAAAAAATCCAGATGGCGCTAGTGTCGCACTCAGTAGGCCTGGAAGGAGGCGCCTACGTCACGCGGACGTCACAAGGGAGTGCGGGAGGGGGCTTTAAGGGGAACGAGGGAAGGGGAGGAGCCGGCGGGCCTCTGAATGCCGAAGCACACGTTGCAAGCCAATGGCAGACAAGCTGACTCCTCATTGGCTGTGCACCATGGAGTTAAAGCGGATTGGTTATTGTAGGTTAAGTATTGGCTATTGTTTTGTGCTGCAGGGATGTTTCTCTCTTAATCAAAGGGATCCACATATTTTATAATTCAATGCTCTGCTGGCTGAAAATAAATATTTTTATTGCTAATAATGAAAGCTGATTCTTTGATTTTCCTTTTTATTTTATCGGGTTCCTGTATGAGTGGTGTGGAGTCTTCCCAGAGAATTTTGTGGCTATTATCCCATGTATGTTCAGCAAGTCTGGATTTTAGGGTTTCACCCTTCTGGCAGTTGTTTTTGTGTTCTTTGATTCGGGTGGATAGAGCTCTGCCAGTTTCACCTATGTACACGTGGCCACATTCACAGGGGATCTGATACACACAGTTGTGGGTTTGTAATTTTTCTGTGGCTGGTTTCACCTTTGTAACAATGCTTTTAATAGTAGATTTAGAACGGAAAGCTGTTTTGAGTCCATATTTGTTTCCCAGGCAACTTATTTTTTCTGAAAGCCCTTGAACATACGGGATGACTAGAGTTCCTGCCGGTTTATTGGTGTCTGTGGGTTTGAGTGTTTTGTTGGATTTCATATGCTGTTTGATGGTGTTAGCAGGGTAACCATTGGCTATGAGTTCCTTTTTTATATGATTGTTTTCAACCGCAATAGATTTCTCATCAGAACAAATAATCTCAGCTCAGTTGGTTAGTGTGTGAATTATGCCAGTTTTTGTTGTTTTGGGATGGTTGGATGCAAAGTTAAGGTATTGGCCTGTGTGCGTAGGTTTCCTGTATACTTTGGTTTCCAGACTGTTGTTTTTTTTGCTGACTAGTACGTCTAGGAAAGGAATGCTACCATTGGTTTCTTTTTCATAGGTGAACTTTATTGATGGCCTCAGAGAGTTAAGGTGGTTCACAAATTCCTCCAAAGTTTCAAAAAGTCCATGTTGCCAGACAGTGAAGGTGTCGTCTACATAACGGAGCCAGATTTTAGGAGGGCTATTACTTTTGCTAAGTGCTTCTTGCTCAAAGTTTTCCATAAATATATTGGTCATAAATGGTGAAAGAGAAGAGCCAATTGCCATGCCATCGGTCTGTTTTTAGAAAATATCCTTGAACTGGAAATATGTCGTGGTGACACAGAGGGTAATCATTTCCATGATGGATGGGATTGGTATTACAGTTCTGTCCTTTAAAGTTGGATCAGCCTCCAATTTGGCTTTGACAATGCTGAGTGTTTCGGCTACTGGTACATTGGTGAAGAGGCTTTGTTCATAAACACTCACCAGGGTATCGTTGTTTTCTATTTTCAGTGTTTGGACTATAGAAATAAAATGATTGGAATCTTTGACAAAAGTATCTGTCTGTCCTGCTAGTGGCTCAACAATTTTCAGGAGGTATTTTGATAGTTTCTGGCATGGGGCATTACAACAACTGATGATCGGGCGCAGAGGCATGTCCGGTTTATGAATTTTTGGAAGACCATAAATGTGGGGTGCTTTACTGCTGTGTGGCGTCAGTTCTGATCTAGTTTTGTCTGGGATGTGATTCTGATGTTTTTTTTAGAGTTTGGTACACTTTTCTTTCAATGCTGGCTGTGGGGTCTTTTACCAGTTTGGTATATTGATCTGTGGTGATCAAATCAGTAATTTTTTGGTCATAGTCTGTTTTGTCAAGTATGACTGTAGCACGACCCTTATCAGCTGGGAGGATTACAATGGTATGATCGGATTTCAGAGATTTGATGGCCTTGAGTTCATCAAGTGGCAGATTTGGTTTAGGTGGACCAGCTGAGGTGATTGCTGTACGCACATTCCAACGAAATTCATTCAAGTATTCATTCATTCAAGTATACAGGAAACCTACGCACACAGGCCTTAACTTTGCATCCAACCATCCCAAAACAACAAAAACTGGCATAATTCACACACTAACCAACTGAGCTGAGATTATTTGTTCTGATGAGAAATCTATTGCGGTTGAACACAATCATATAAAAAAGGAACTCATAGCCAATGGTTACCCTGCTAACACCATCAAACAGCATATGAAATCCAACAAAACACTCAAACCCACAGACACCAATAAACCGGCAGGAACTCTAGTCATCCCGTATGTTCAAGGGCTTTCAGAAAAAATAAGTTGCCTGGGAAACAAATATGGACTCAAAACAGCTTTCCGTTCTAAATCTACTATTAAAAGCATTGTTACAAAGGTGAAACCAGCCACAGAAAAATTACAAACCCACAACTGTGTGTATCAGATCCCCTGTGAATGTGGCCACGTGTTCATAGGTGAAACTGGCAGAGCTCTATCCACCCGAATCAAAGAACACAAAAACAACTGCAAGAAGGGTGAAACCCTAAAATCCAGACTTGCTGAACATATTAGAAAACTGTTGTGTTTGTTTCGTCTTTTCGTTTGGTCGTGTTTTTTTCTCGTTTTGACTGTTGTGCTGAATTTTTTGGGTTCAATATTTTTTGTGCTGTCATAATTTGTGTTTTTTTTTTTGAAAACTATTGTGTTTGTTTCGTCTTTTCGTTTTGCTGTGTTTTTTTGTCTCGTTTCATCTGTTGTGTTGAATTTTTTTGGGTTCGGAATTTTTGTGCTGTCATCATTTGTGGGGGTTTTTTCGTTCTGTTAGTCCATTTTTCTTTGTTTTTTCCTTGTTTGTTGACCATATTCCTGTTGTGGAATATTGTGTGGCGTTAAATCCTGACAACAGCAATTTTTGCTTATTTTGTGTTTTTTGTCATTTGTGTTTGTTTTTTTTGTAGTTTTCTTCTGCAGACATACATGTGCTAAGCAATGGCGTATGTCCAAAAGCCTACATCAAGTCATGCACTCCCATTGCACAAATCTTTCAAAGATAAAATTAAAGCATATTATATTGTTGAAAACGTTTTAACTCTTGTATTCAATCCAAATGTTAAATAATAAGTGATTGTGGGTCAGCAAAAAAAAAAAAAAAAAAAAACAGTTTTGACTGCCAGGATCTACTGAGATTTATTTTATGCTTTAAAAAAAATTTAAAACACCAAAGCATTAAATTCATATTGTGTAAGCTAGTATAAAACATGAATACTAGTTTACAGCTCAGTTTTAAGATTATTCTGCAATTTATTTCGTTCTTTTTATTCAGTTCTGTTTTTTTTTTAATGAATTGTAAAGGAATCACTGTATTTTTACCTTAAAGGTTAGTGAATTATTTTAATTAAAACAATAAAACATAGCCCTAATACATCTGAAATGTAGCTTTATAACGATACTTAATCATTCCAGTGTTTTTTTTTTATTATACTTCCTACAAAAGAAAACTCACAATATTTTTAGTAACCTTTTAATTACGACTACGGTTAGTAGTATTATTATAAAGGGTACAAATCTGTAGAATTAAAGTGTTTTGGTAGGGGGGAGGGAATGGAATCTGCTGTCCAAGGAAAGGGGTAACCGAAACAAGTCATCTCACTAGGTGGTCTAGGCCAATATGCATGCAATAAGCAGAAAACAGTATAGTATGTAAAACATAGTAGTGTTATTATTGCATTTATCATTCCGGTTACACAGTTATTATTACATCCACAGTGAGGGGCTTTAGCTCAAAAGGAGGCGGTCCTCAAATTGTCCCTGCCATGTATCTCCCCCCCCCCCCCTTTTTCCGTACCCTAAATCTACACCTATAAGTATTATTATAGATTAGTAAAGGCAAAGTATGCCAAAACGATTAAGATTGTAGTTGTTACTTGTGATCGTAAACAAAAGTAATAAACGTTGCGTTGTGTTCGTCCCTACAGAATTGCGAGGCTCAGAAACACTCTGCAAGTTCAAACGTGAGGTTGCTCAACAATGCATCGTTCAATGTCGCCAGTGATTCCACAACCACAGCCGCTTATGTGAATGTGTAATGTCGTATTCCTGTTTGGAGTTGTTTTGATATTTAGTGTCATTAACTTAGGTTTGTTCATATTCTTTAGTGGTGGAAAATGTCTGAAAATTTCTTCTTAAACTATGATGTTAGGTTAGTTTATTATTTTAAGTTTATGAAGTTATGGTTTTTGTGTGGTTGCGTAGTACTGCGGTTAGGTGTTCAGAGAAGGCTTAACGCCTCAACTTCGCCAATTAGTCAATAAATAATAAATAATGAGGAAGGGTCGTCGCAGGCCGCCAACCTCCGCCTGTCCTCTGGCGCGCGGCCCCGGGTCAAGCCTGGAGACCCCCCCCCCCCCCCGGTCAAACAAACACTGCCCCCGGGTTAACAAGCTCCGGACGCGTCACCGATACTCGCCGTGTCGTTATTTCTGGACGTCCTTCGTCCCCCCGGCGGGGAAGCTGTTGGCCTTGCGGCGGTCGAGAGTGGTCTCCCCTCGAGGTGGAAGCGGAGACTCCCGTCGGGAAGAGGTTTCGGGCGATGTTTCATGTCACGAGCTGGCAACGCCGCAACCTGCATCACGCGGCGCGCGCACATCTCCCCGGTGTACTGCTACGAAATGTATGTCTTAACGTTTATTGAATGTCTTTCAAGTTCGAATTATATGTACTCCCGTTAAGTATCGCACGCTGTCGTTACTATTATTTGAGGGAAATTCCTGTGAATTTTATCACGATAGCTCTCTTGCATTTTGTTTTTGTCTCACTTTTTCTCAGTACTATCAATACTCAATACTGAATATCATCTAATAGCGGTAAAAAGTCACGATGGTGCATATGCGTAATTCGGGGGTGGCAAGGTGTTGTAACCTCAGAATTGTCCAACCCACTATTTAGCCACCCCATTTTGAAGTAAAAATATCAATAATATACAAACTTACACGATAAAATATCAGACACAGCATTCAATCGATTAAAAATAGGCACGTTCTTGAGTAGTGTGTAAATGACATCTACTTTACAAATGTTTTGGCTATTTATTAATGTAATTAACATTGAATCTTTTAGGGTAAATAGATAATGTTGGCAATTATTTTGTGATTTGTGGTGAAAATGAATGAATGTCTGAATTAGCTTTGAAAACTGAACAATTTAATGGTAGTTTTTTTTTTTAATTTTTTTTAATTTTTTGGGCGAGGACTCCCGGACCCCCTAACACGTAGGGGCATTCCATACCTTCCAGACCGCTGGTACGCTTTGCCACCCCAGTTGAAAAGCTGAAATTACGCTTCTGCGAGTGTGTTCATGACTATACCTAATCAGTTGCGTGACTTTTTACAGCTTGAAAATAAGGCGTATTAAATATCTGTGACGAGAAAATTGTTGAAAGAAGTAAGTAAACTAGTAGAAGAAGAAAAACTATTGAAGAAGTAAGAAAACTATTGAAATAAATTTACATTACGATTAATTTTATAAATTTTAAGATTTTCCCGATTTTTTTGCTAATTACGGATTTACAAGATTGTGGACGTGACGTCATGATTTCAAAATTGCGGAATGCTTCTTATTAAAAATGTTATTACATTTAAAGTTTTTCCCAATTTTTCTGATTACGGAGTTTCAAGATGGCGGCCGTAACGATAAGTGCAACGATGTCACAATTCAAAATGGTGGTCTCCAGCAGACAAGATGGCGGACATAACCTCGGCTGCTTAGGCCGGCTAGTGACGAGCAATTTAAGCCACGTTGGGATTTTTTAAGGGAAAATTATTTTGAGGTTTTTAGAATTCCAAATATTTATGATTTTCACGGGGGTTTTTCCGTCGAAAATATAATTTTTAGATTTCAACATTTTTCTATAATTTTTTTGGCGGATTTCCTTCCCAAAACTAGAATTTTGGTTGAATTGTGGAGAATTTTTGGCAGATTTTGAGTTTTTTTTTATAATTTTGTCAAATCTTGAAGGTTAAGTTCGAATGCCAATATGGCCGCCGTGACGTCTCAAACCAATATGGCGGACACCGACACCACACCCTGAACCCTGACGCCGGAGGAACTAATATATACTAGTACTATGTCTGTGAAAATTATGCACGAAAATCAAGTCGGGTAAACGATGAATGTACGATGGCTTTAGTTGTCACGCCTTGTGATTGGAAATTAGTAGAGGCAGGCATTTTTCGCTGGAAAAAAAAAATCTTAACGTCCATTAGACTGCAACAAGGCATAACAGCACCAGCGGTTTCTTCCTTGTGACTGTCGGCCGTCTGCGAGATACTTCGTTGTCTTCTTTGACCGAACCACTTTGAACGAGTTT
This sequence comes from Bacillus rossius redtenbacheri, assembly GCF_032445375.1. NCBI lineage: Eukaryota > Metazoa > Arthropoda > Insecta > Phasmatodea > Bacillidae > Bacillus > Bacillus rossius. The sequence goes on along the minus strand of NW_026962011.1, from coordinate 2,883,718 downwards.
GCTTCCGCAATAAGTTTCGGTGATTGGTGCCCTAAAAGTAGGCATGCACCTTGAAAAAAACTCGCCCAATCGAGAAACACAAGCTGATGCTACAGTGTTTTAACATTCAGCTAGTCTCGGAGACTTTTCCGCGAAATTGACGGGGGGAGAATTCGTTCGTCCTCCAGCAAGTCCACAGTAGCGTGAGAGGCGGACTCCAGGGGGGCGAAACTCGCGGTGATAGGGGCTGGTAGACACGGAAAGGGGGGGGGGGGGGCTATTTTCTTCCGTGACCCCGTAACTCGGAAGGCAAAGAGCGGGAAGGGGTCGTAATGGGGTGACTTCAATCCACCGTCCCATCGCCAAGGTTCGCTTCAGAACTGGGGCGGCTGTTTTCCTTGGGAGAGGCAGTCAAAATTTATTGAATATATATATATATATATATATATATATATATATATATATGTGTGTGTGTGTGTGTGTGTGTGTGTGTGTGCAGAGGATAGATGGAGGGAATGAATTGTCTACCAGCGTGACGTCTTGTGTATCGTCGTGCCGAACGAACGGATAGTCTCAGTTGGATGCTTAGCGTAGCTGCGGCTCGCTTTGCACCAAGTTCTGACCCAGTTTCGAAACCTTTGGGGTCGATGGAGGGGCCAGGAGAGAGGGAGATGGGGTGGTTATTCTCTACGATTGCGGTCGTGTTGCGAGGTTCGTGATGATGCGGGCAATCAAGGAGCGCGCAAGTTAAAGGGGTACGTTCCGTTCCAGGTCATTATTTTATTTTTACATCTACCAAGGTTACACATGTAGACTTTTTTTAGCTGCCGAACCTCAGCAAAATGAAAAAAAAAATAATTATGAAGTGTCTTCATTTTGCATAATTAGCTGGCAAAGTTGAAATTTTTTACATTTTTGTGCAGTTTGGGTAAGGAAATGAAATTGAATAAATAACATAACTTTCTGGATTTAAAGGCAATGCAGTTGTCTACTGCGTGGTATGGTTCAAATGTGTTTCAGAAAAATTTACTTACTTTTATTTAACCTTTTAAAATCACAAAAATTCGGAGGATTTTAAAAGGCTAGCAAAAGTTAATTTTTTTTTTTTTTTCCGTTCTGAAAAATTAAACCGTATCACATAGTAGCCAGTAAAATTGAATTTAAACCTGAAAAGTTCCAGTTTTATATTCCATTTTATTCTCTTTATCCATAATACACAAAAACATTAAAATAGCAACTTTGCCAGCTAACTATTCAAAAGGTAGGCGATGTATATATTTGACATTTTTTGAAAGTTCAGCGACTCAACAAGTTGGCAAGTTTAACCACGTGGAACGTAAATACAAAATAATAATCTGTAATGGGACATACACCCTTAAGGCTTGGTTGATTGTTTTGTTTTCTTGTCTTTTCTTTGATTTAACTGCTGTTCTTGTAAATTTAGTATGATGGCTCTCTTGCATTTTGTATTTAGTCTCAAATTTTCTCAAAAGATATTTATTACCTGTAATAGCGGCAATGGCGCATAAAGGGAACATCAATTTTATTTTGAAAAAAAGGGGGGTAATTGAATTCATAATTTATTTGCTAATTTTTAAAACATGGTTAAGAAGCACCATTAGTATAAAAAAAGTTTTTTAATGTATGATGGTTTTCTTTTTTGTGAGTGTTTATTATTGTACGGCAACTTTAAAAGAGGTTGGTTTACGACTTCCCACCTCTTTCCCCTTCCTTCAGTTTTGAGTTTGATAGGTAAGCCCTTTTGAATAGCGATAAAGGCTCTCGCAACTGGTCATAACTTTGACCACTCGCGTGACCTTTTACAACTCGTAAATAACGTTTAGCAAATATCTGAGAACATTCGTGACCCAACAGCAAATGCAAGCGAACTATGGGAATAAATTCTCACGAAAGTCACCTTAGTTAATTAATTAATAGCATTAGCAAGAAAATGAAACGACCAACTCGGCGTTCAAGACCGAGCTTGGCTTCGCGCGCCATGTTAGATTAATGTGGTTTCATGCCATTACGTTATATCTAGAACAATTTCTTCGAGTGGCTAGGTAACTCGCTTTCTTCCGAGGCTACCCTCGCACGATTCCCTGGTGGTTCACACTGGTAGTTTTCGTTGAGTGGGAAACATGGGTGATGTTGCCTTGGGCTGTTGGGTTTTTCTGGCGTTCTCTGGTTCTCTCTCTCTCTCTTTTTCTCTCTCTCTCTCTCCCTCTCTCCCCCTCTCCAAAAAATAAGTTCATTCCGTCAGTGATCCATTCTTGTATCATCGTGTCTTTCATGGCCCTGATGTGGAAGAGACTTTTAAAATATTCAAGACTAGAAAACTAATGTGTTTAATGTACTGAAATGAATTTTTTTACTAGGAAAACGTGAATATTTGAAAACTATTTTGTATTCGTGAATTATTTGATGTTTTCATTATTATGTTCGAATTTTTTAAAAAAAGACAAGCTTCGCAGAATCCAAATTTTTAACGTTTTCTTTAATTTTTTTTTTTAGTAGTTTTGCATATTAGAATGCTACATGGTTTGGATGCGCGAAACTTGTTCTTTTCAGTTGTAGACTGCAAAATACACCTCAGAATAGTCAGAAATCATATGGACTGTAACTATATTGTCACTTAACGAACAGTACCGCCTAATTAATACTTAAATTTACAGAAAGATAAAAGAACTGCTTATTTTAAGTACATATAGTTTGTATTTAACGTAATTGTATTTTTTTATTTGAAAACAACAATTTTGAATAATTTTTTACTATAAAGTAAGGGTAACCGACTACACTACTATAGCAAATTTTTGCAAGATACATGCACGCTATGATGGGTTTTTTTTTTTTTTTTTTTTTTTTTCGTTTTTTCCCCCTCATTACTTTTCAAGGTCTGTTTTTAAAATCTTAACTCTATACGTCCCTTAAATTTGATGTCCTGCCACAAAAATTTTCAACGAATATTAATTAGTGTAATATCATGTGTAAAAAGTCGCGTAAGTGATAATAGTGTTACGATCGCGCTTGGCTGCAGTGCTTGGCGTCGCCGCGCTCGTTAGGCCTGTCTGCGCCCCCTTCCACCCGCATCCTCTCCTTGGTATCTCGTGCCATACTATCTCGCGACATCCTGACCTTCGCAGCGCGCACCTGCCTCAGATCGAGTTACTTAAAAGAGGCCGCACTGCAGCATAAAAGGACTCAGACATGTTTATCGGCGCGTTTTGTGGGAACCCGATGCTTGTTGCGATTATCGGCGTTCTTTGAGCAGCCGCCGCGTCCTTCGACAGGACTCACGACGCGTTTCTGGGAATTTCGACGGCGAAGGTCGCGCGATATCTCGGAGACATGCCCGATTGTTCTGGACGGGAACCCAAGGGCTATATAAGGAGGTAGGGCCGGTCTTCGAGTCAGTTCAGTGGAGTTCAGAGCGAAGTCGGGAGTTCTCCCGCGGTGGAGTTTCCGGGCGATAGTGCCGCGTTTGCGGCAGATTGGCGAAGTCCTTGGACGAAGGTTCCAGGGCAGGGAGTGAGAGAGTTCAGTGGAGTCGGGAGTTTTCCCGCGGCGGAGTTTCCGGGCGATAGAGTCGCGGGCGTGACGGAGTCTCGAGCGAAGTTCCGAGCGAGGCGTCGAGTGGGATCTCGGCGAAGGGTGTGACGGCGGCGGCGTCTGCGGTAGAGGTGGGTTGTTACAGCAATTTTCGGTATCTGTACCTAGTTACAAGTATCTGATATTTTTGTATCAGAGCTTTAGCGGTCCCAGGAAGCGACAAGGTATCAGCATTCTCGTTACAGGGTACACATCCTCCGTGCCATCATCACCAGCGTAAAAAGGTATCGGTGTCTCTGATACATTATTTATCACGCCCGGTAATTCTCTACCTCTGTTACTCTCATGCCCGCCTGATACAGCCAGTATCAATCAGTTCAACATTCACTGCAGTTCGTCCTGGCCGTGTATTAACTACCACCATGTACATTGTTGCGGGCTGTCATGCTTTGTAGTTAGTATCTTTATAGTGAAATAAGGAATGGATAAGTGCAGGAAAAAGACTTCATTTGTGTGGAATTTTTTTACGGAAAATAATGAGTTTGCTAATTGTAATTTGTGTAAACAAAAACTGAGTTATAAATCATCATCGACTAATCTGAAGAAACATTTGAAACGTAAACATTGATATAGTATGCTCACTAATGTACGTATCTGTTTTTTTTATTTTTTATTTTTGATAAAATCGTAATCTTTTAATGTATGAAAACACTAGTTACTAATTGTTTTCGGGAAAAAAAAGTCCTAATGTTGATTACATCTGTTATTAGTGTCAACTGAGAATTTATTTGCATTTTCATAGCTGTTAGGTGCACAAATATAAATATTATATCTTGTATTATGTACTTTTTAATATTAAAATTTCATTAGTTTTATTATTGAACGAGACTGTGTACGCACTGCGCACTGAGCGTAAATTGATGTGGGACAATAACCAAACGACTCGTAACAATTTCGCTTTGCGCCTCTCCTTCAACGCCTTCCCCTGCGCTTCCTCCCCTACATTATTTCCCTTCTTTAGCCCTTATTCGTCGTTCCTGCTTCCTCCCCTTTCACAAGCTCCGCCCAAGTGACCGTCATCTGCGATCGGGTTCTGCGCACATTGGCCGTGGTGTTGTTCCAGGCGAATTCTGAACTGATACTAAAGTACTTGATACTTTTCAAGTGTACTCGTTTGCCGCACCTGATACAGGCGCGTATCAGTGGCAAAGTATCTAGTTGATACTTTTCGACCCACCTCTAGTCTGCGGCGACGGAGTCCCGCGGCGGAGACCCACGAGGGGTGCTACGGCGAGAGTTGCGCCAGAGGTGCGGCCCAGCGAGGTGTGCGGAACGAGTGACTGGGGAATTGACATTTCTTTAAGTGTAATTAATTATTTTCCAATTTAGAAGATTATTTGTAAGTGACAAGTAGTGGTAATAAATGTAAACTGTGTGTGTGATAAAAATCTTTAATTGGGCTATCCTTTACGAACCCGCGGTAAATCGTAACAATAGTTATGATACTGCGCACCTTTTTACATGTATGATATTACATTAAGTAAACATCGATTAAAGTATTTGTGGAAGAATACATTTTATTAATATCTCTTAAATAATAGTAATGAAGGAAAAAATGAAACTTTATCACGGCGTCTGAGATTGACATTTGTAAAAAAAGAAGCATAAATAACATTTTTGTCTGAGTGATTGCGTCGCGGTCAACATAAGTTAATTTTCTAGGTTTCCACAAATGGGTGACATAAAAAAATTGTTTCTGCAATCTCCTTTATTTATTTTGAAAAAAATCAAAATTTGTAATTGGCGGGTGAAGATACTTGGCCAGGCCATAATTGTGATTTTGAATTTTTTTTCTGGCTTTGTAAAAATACATCTCCGGCACCGGCAAGAAAGTAAACAGAAGAAAGTAATTTGAAATACTTGTACAGTGAAACATCATAATGTTTGGCGATAAAACTAAACTAATGACGTCAAACATGAACTAAACCAAAATGGCGGGTGACGGCGAGCTTGACTTTGAACTAATCAAGTGCCAGCGGATCTGCGTGGTTCAGTTAGCTGAAGCGCCAACCGTTTCCGGTGCGATGTATTGTGGGATCGAATCCCTGCTGATTTCGTTCTTAACTTTCAAATCGTTATTAATTTAACTGGTAATTTTCCTTTTTAATGCAGCGTCATAAAATAAGGGTGCTGTGGGAATTATTTTAAGGCAAAATATAAAAATACAATACATAGGTATATAAATATAATTAGTATAAGTCCTACTTCGTTGAACTTCTGTAAGATCGAGAGCAAAAGCCAGGACATAATCCGTAAACGTAAAAAAAAATTCAAAAAAATTAGGATCAGGTCTTTGTATCATCGTTGGGTCCGTCTATTTGTCGCGGTTTTGTTCAAGGTCTGCATTGTCTGTATATTTCTGTTCTTGTTAGAACTGTCTCGCTGTTGTCAGTCCACTGTTTGTGCTGGGATATATTTTTTTCCGACTATTTCCTTCCACGGAATTTTCTCTGTCTGTGTGTTTGAAATTTGACATCGTTTGATTTGGCTTGTTTGTTGTGTATTTGTGTATTCATCGTTCTGGTTCATTCTTGTAGTTTCTCTATTACATAATGTTAAAACCATAATGGCGTATGGTCGTATAAATCTTTTAAATTACATATTTTATTGATTGTCGTTCATACAGTGTAATGTGTCTAATTATATTTTTCACCACAAATTTCAACATAAACGGGGAAATTATTCTGTGATGTAATATAGCGCTGTTTTCCAGGTTATAAAAATGAAAATATATTAACACAGCAGGACCAACACAATATTATACCGCTGTCAATGTCTGAGGATGAAGACTATGTGTTTTTTGTCTGTATTTTAACCGAGTTTATTGTTTCTTAGGTGCAAATTTAATTTAATTTTATACTGCATAGCATAAAAGTTCAGACATGCATTTGAATTTGGTATCGCGAAATTACTTTTTGGTATATTGTATAATCGTTTTTATTTACAGCATACAGATTTAGCATTTTTTTAATGGTCAGTTTGCCGCAAAATAATATTTTGATTGATGTTCAAATTTGGTATTCATAGTAGAGCTTCATGCTAGTGACTAGGCCTTTCCGTGCGTAACAAGTTATTTTATCCCCACCCCTCCCACATCGAAATGCGTTTTCGAGTCTGCGCGTGAAACGAATTTAATTAATCTGTATAAAAGGGGGTTTTAATTAATTCTTTTTTTCCAAAATCCCGTCCGACTATTTTTTTTTGTCGTTGGCGTAATAGTCCTTTTCGAGGCGCCTCTGGGTCGTCGCAAATAATTTTCCACGGCTGTAGCCGGGTCTGATGGAGCGGAAAGGCGCTGGCGGAGAGAATTGGAGAGGTCTTGGTGGTGGAGGAGGGTGAGGGGAGGGTCCATCGGGGGTGGTTTCGCTTGGTTATCAAGTGCGTCATCCTGTCCTGATTGCCGATGAGGCATCCTCCCCGCGGCGACGAGGGACAAAAATAACTGCCGGAGGGCTTCGCCTCGCTGACGTCAGAGAAGACTTTACTATTTAAATTTAAAAAAGTGGAATGAATCCTTTCGTACCCTTTTTTTTCCACCTCCACGACATCGAGTTTGAAGAAGCTTTCGTAATGCGGCGAGTGTTTCGTAATGAGCTTCAACCCTCCCCGATCCCCCCCCCCCTTTCACTGCTTTTATTTGGCAAATCTCTCCAAATAAACAAATTTCGCGAAATTATTATTGACTAGCCGTGCGCTTTATTTTTTATTAATTACCGAAAATTCTGACACAACTGACTTTTATTTATAAACAAGACTAAACACTAATTTACATATTTCTAACTTAAAAAATGACAAAATTACATCCCCTATGGAACTCCCAGATGGGATAAAATATATAAGGAACTCCGATGCAAAATTTCATGCTTCCAGACCAACCGGTTTAAGCTATGCGTTGTCTGTCACTCAGTAGGTAGATATTTTATGTGGGGTATTTTTCTTATATTTATTATTTTAGATTATTTTCATATTCTTAACACATATTCAACAGTATTTTTTGTATTCAAAACGCTTTATTTGGCGCAACATAAATATTTAGGCTCACGTATGTGTTGAAAATTTTTCTGCGTCGTGTTTTTTTAATGTTTTTTATACATATTGCTGAATTCATAGTACATTATTTTTTCACGTGCCAACTGAAAAAGAATCAAGAATTAAATCTGTCTGTGGATAAATACTTTTTTTACATTTCATTACAGAATAATAAACATGTGCGTTTAAGGTGTTTACATAATTTCCTTGGCTTTGTGACTCGTCTACAGCGAGTGCACAGTATACAGGCAGTGGTGCCAGGTGTACGCAGAACCTTCGCCAGTGTTGAAGGCGAGTTGTTCCGCGGGGAGCGTGGGAAACCCGGGCCGGCGTGGCCGGGGTTCGAACCTTGGCCGAGTCCAGGGTTGCTGTGGTTGTCCAGGAAGTGTGTCCCGAGTGTCCGTCTCGGCCGACGTCGCTGTCGTCACGCCCACATCCAATAAGTACAAGTGGCTTCAGTTTTTGAACGAAGATGTACGTACGTGTGCGAATTCAAGGCCATGAACACCGAAAGCAATTAGAACAAATTGTATGTTCCAGTGAAAGAAATTAGTTTTAGTTTTTATGCACAATTTTTACACACTGTTAAATTTACGTTGTATTTTACCGTAGCTGCTTGTTTTGTTATACTCTGACTTGTATACACAACGCTTGTTTTTTGGGGGAGAAAAATTGGTACTGTAAAGATATCTTAGTTGAGTGCGCAGTAAAACATTGCTTGAATTTAGTTTACTGTGACAATCACGCGTGTTAAATATTTTGCAAACGGCGTAAAACACGTCCATGCCGATTTCCACCTAACTACAGCTGCGTGTAAACAATGCCGTCACGAGGCGTGCTGAAGGGGTTGGAAATTATTGATTGGTGGTTGCCACGTTCCATGTTCCCTCGCCCCTCCCCTGTAATTCACCCAATCGGCGGCGCATGCGCGGTGGTTAGATGCTGCGTCGCCATGGCAACAGAGGGTGCTTGTTGTGCCGGGTGTAAATGGGTCAGTGAGAGGTTTTCCTGGTTTTGTTCGTGGGGAGGGGGTATAGAGGGGACATTGTGCCTCTCGCCAGCGTAGGGGAGTCTGTATGTGCTTGCAGGTGGTGCAGTAAGTAATATCTGTACCGCAATGGTGTCTTCAGGCTTCACTTCTGTTAGCTCATCTCCCTTATCCGTACACCACATAAAAAAGCCATCTTGCCGCCTAAATGTTTTTGAAGAGGGTGGGTAACAGAGTTTACGTGTGTAACACATGTAAAGAATATTGCAAGATTGCGCAGAGTTTAAAAAAAAGTTGTTTTTTTATTGAAACATCTTGACAGTCGATAACAGGTGGCAGCAACAGAACATGATTTCGTATACTTCTACTACTTTTGTAAATATTTACATACTTTTGCAACTCGTGATTCGTAACTCCTAACTCTCAACTCTGAGGTTGCATCCGTTGTTAGTATTAGAATTTTGACAAATTGTATAGACATTTTCAATAGGGTTATGTATTATATTTGAGCTGTATTAAACCCATTAGTTCATTCTTAGACTCATTTTAAGACATGAACGGACACTAGTAAATAAAGGTCTATTTTCAACGCATGATTAAGCGTGTTTCAATTATTAGAGCACCCTAAAAATTTCCTATCCTCTTATCTGTGATGTTTTGCTTCTAACGCACGTGACGGCCACACTTTGTTTTGAAGTTAATAATTTCACAATTGACCTCATTTAGGTATAGCAAATAATAAACTGCATGCCTGAAGCTGATTGGCTGCCACATATAATTTTCCTTGTGAAACCACTGGGGTTCACAATTTAATTTGTTTCGGAGAATGCCTATGA